>NC_143558.1:96446666-96761000 GCF_054136105.1 Typopeltis vanoorti
ATGCCAGGAACTCCACATTCAACATGTTGGCCAACGAATGGAAGTTTTTACATATCCTTCATATCACCCTACAGTTAGATCATCCACTGTTGGTACACTTGCAATTGGCTCTCTGGGCTTCCAATGTCAGTATGGTATCACTGATTGTTGGCATGGGATGGCTCAATTTGTCAACAATTTACCAAACAGATAGGCCTACAACATGGCATCCTATTGCAATGCCAAATTTCAACTGGACACAGTTGCACTGATTTGGGAGCATCATGTTCTTCTAATTTCTACTGGGTACAAATACATGAGTCGTTACATAGCATGATGCACCCTGTCCATGGGGTGTCTGTTAACTTCTTTCCAAGCAGTGTATGTTCAATATGTCCTTCATTTTGTCTAATTAGCTGCAAGAGGACTAAAAGATGAGCAGATCAGGTAAGTGACAGTTGGTAAGGATGGCAGAAATCAGTATAAACAGAATATCCACTCAGGCCAAGAAGAATTGTCAAGTTCTTTGAAATGGTGACAAGTAGATAAAAGAATGGTTACAGTAGGATAATAGATGAACAATTGTAATTTATAACTGCTGCAGAAGATATACTCAAAGTATTTAAGCAGAAGGTATACATGGAATTAAGTAAAACTGATCATTTAAGGCACAGGATTCAATGATGTATTACAACCTTCCACTCCTTTTGGGCAAATCTCAAAGAAGCAGAGAGAGAGAGAGAGGGGGTAAAACTGGAGTTGTGATTAAGGTGATACTAAGATACAGAATTGGTGTGATGGGCAGTATAGGTATGAATGCAATAATAAATTTAGTTTAATCCTTTATCCAAGTATGAGCAAACAAAGTTTGCACCTGAAAATATCTTTAGGACTGGGGTAAGGAAGTACAACACCGGGCAACGTAGTAAAGGTGGTCCAAGCTAACATCACTCCTATCTCAGTATCTCCCATAATGCAAAACACATCTCCTTGCAGATATGTATAATGTTATGCATTAAAGGGAAGGGCCACTACCCAGACTAGTTTCGACCTTTATTGAGGTCTCTTCAGTGGGAGCCAAGCCCAGCAGTGGAGATACCAGGCAGAAGCAATGGCGAGGTCATCTTTACCTATAGGAGTTGCCAAAAAGTGTGCTACCTTTTTATTAAATTACTTTGGATTTAGAGAAATATGTTGAAAGTTTATTTTTCACTTGGTTAGACTATAATAAATTTAGTTTAATCCTTTTACTCCTAGTTTATTTTTCACTTGGTTAGAGTATAATAAATTTAGTTTAATCCTTTATCCAAGTGTGAGCAAACAAAGTTTGTGCCTGAAAGTATCTTCAGGACTGGGGTAAGGTGGTACAACACCAGAACACTCCTTGCAAAGGTGGAGCAAGCTACCAACACTCCTATCTCAGTACACAGTCTCAGGTGTTGTACCACCTTACCCCAGTTCTGAAGATACTTTCAGGCACAAAACTTTGTTTGCTCACACTTGGATAAAGGATTAAACTAAATTTATTATACTCCAACCAAGTGAAAAATACTTTCAACATCTTTCTCTAAATCCAGAGTAATTTATTAAAAAAAAAAAAAAAAAAAAAAAAAAAAAAAGGGTGGCACACCATTTGGCAACTCTTATAGGTAGAGATGACCTGCTAATGCTTCGGCCTGGTATCTCCACCCGGGCCTGGCTCCCACTGAAGAGACCTCAATAAAGGTCGAAACTAGTCTGGGTTGTGGCCCTTCCCTTAATGCATAACATTAGACATATCTGCATGGAGATGTTTTGCATTATGTGAGATACTGAGATAGGAGTGTTGGTAACTTGCTCCACCTTTGCAAGGAGTGCCCTGGTGTTGTACCACCTTACCCCAGTCCTGAGGATACTTTCAGGCCCAAACTTTGTTTGTTCACACTTAAAGGATTAAACTAAATTTATTATTTTACTCCTAGTATTGAAATAATGCCCAGTTTTTGAGGTCTGTAATGATGAAGAGGCATGTAGATATCTGTCAGTATGTGGAGGTTTTTGAAATAGACTTAATTTACCATATTCCATAGTCGAAGGTCCAGAAATGAGAGTGAGCCATTAGATTCTAACTCATAAGTAAAATTTGAAAATAAATTTTCAAAAGGTATGAATGCATTGGATAAGAGATGCATGTAATTGATATACTTTAATTATGCATAGACCTTTGAGACTGCCACAGCAAGCTGGTAATTAAAATAGTATGAATAAGGCTAGATAATAGATTAAGGAACAGCTGCTGTCAGGTATGAGCAAGTTGTATAGAGGTGCAGTATCTAAGAAGAGAAAAGTTAATGCAGCTGTGCTATAGGGGTATGTTTTGGGATCATTATTGTCTGTTGGTGATATTGAGATAGGTGTGCAGTTGATGCAAAGTTGGAAGAAATATGAGGAGTAGGAGCAGATTAGTCTTACAGGAGGACCTGAACAGTATCAAGTCGGCAAGTGAGGAGGAGCTACCAGTTCAGTGTTGCAAGATTTCTAAGTTTGGTTTAAAAAAAAAAAGAATGGGATGAAGGATATACATCTGGTGGAGAAATTCTGAAAGGGACTGGGGAGACAAGATGTCTGGGACAGAGATGGGTAAGAACCTAAAGTTTAGGAGTTATATTACAAAAATTGTGAAGATAATTTTAGAAATAATGATGAGGAGGAGGACTTAGAATAAGGCCTTGATCAGGCTGCATATGGATTGTGTGTAAATTTGATCATATAGTTTTTGTGGAGATCAAATATATTAGAAAGAATTTCAAGATGATACTGACTGAGGTGGTTTCCAATCTGTAGAACATTAGGTATTATGACAGACTGAGGGAATTTACAGAACCTCATGCACAGGGGAGGAGGAGGATATGATGAAGACATTTGTTAGTAAGGGAGTTGTTACCAGATTAATGTGGATGAGATTTTTCATAGGATGGAGACAAATAATGGACAATCCCTGGAAGCTACATGAGATAGGCATGAACATTTTTTGTATGCAATAGTTAGTGAGTCTGAATGCATTGCCCGAAATTATGGTTATTGTGGAATGGTGAAAGAATTTAATGCATTATGCAATGGGCCTTGTGGTTGTTGCCAGTGAGGGACCTCCTGTGATAAGTCTTTTGCCTCAATAGAGGTCAATAATAAGTCGGGACTAAGAGGTTGCCAAAAATACCTGCAGTTGCAAGATTCAGGAAAATGGCATGAGATTGCACAAAAGCTAAAGGTAGCATGTAGAAAATGCAACATATTTGCTCTGTGTAGTGATGTTTGCATTAACCACTAGGTATCCAGTGGCAGCAGTTGCCATTAATTGCAGTAACAAGTTATTTTGCAGCATACGACAGATACTGATTAGGGTTTGTTTCATTAAAGAAGATAGGAATGACCAAATCATAACTTGATATGTCTATCCACATAGTCACTGTCTCTCTGTGGTTACTATTTTCCATAAAAATAGAAGGATACTCTGTTGACCAAAACCATATGTTGTATTTGTCCCATTCAATGGCGGAAATAAGCTCTGTATGGAAACCAGGTGTTGGCTAATCCTCTACCTATGTTGCAAATGAAATCATTTTTATCAGTTCAGATTGAAAATTAAAATATTTATCTATAACATTGAAAATCTGTAGGGAAACATTTCAAAAGTAAATGTAAGCAATGGTTGAAATGTCAAGTTCATGTGCTGCTTTCCTTTTTAACTCTCCTTGGACCATGGTGTGTGTGTGTGTGTGTGTGTGTGTGTGTGTGTGTGTCAACTTCGAATGCCCAATTTTCTGGAGAATGCAAACAAACTCCAGGTGTAAGATGATGTTCCTTTTATTATTAACATTTGACCTCCATGGAGTCAGACTTATTGAGGGATGTACACACTATTGCACACACAATGCTCATCCAACTGTGCCTTAAACTGATTAAATGTATCTACACCCACAACACACTCAGGCAATGCATTCCACTCACCAACCACTCTCCATGCAAAGAACCTATTTCTTACTCTCTGTTCACACCCTCCTTACAGTTTTCAGCAATGGCCTCTTGTTGTACTCCCCTCTCCCATTCTATGAAAAATCTCTTCCATGTTGACCTGATAACAACCCTGATCAGCTTATGTGTCTCAGTCATATCCCCCCCCCTCTCCTCCTGTTATTCATGAGGCTCTGCAACTTACATTCTCTCAATCTGTCCTTATACTCCACATTCCAAAAACCACTGACTACCTTTGTGAATTGTTTCTGGACCCTTTCCAACATATCCTCCTCACTAAGAAAACCCTGCAACCAAATCTGTGCACAATAATCCATATGAGGCCTGATCAAGGCCTTATACAATGGAATCATAAACTCTATTTCTGCATGTCAGGGTCCTCCACATCATTGTCATTATCCGATGTGATGTTTTTACAACTTATGCAATGTGGCCTGTGAATTTCAGGTACATGTCCACCATTACTCCTAGATCTCTCATTTCCTCTACTTCAGTTTTAAAAGAGGTAAACCGTGAGTAGACATATCGGTACACAATAAATAATGGAAAAAACTCGCGTAGAAAGATTATTTATTAGTATAATTTTCGCCTGTGTGTCACAGGCATCTTCAGTACATTAAGCTCAAAATTAAACACTAACTGACAATTCCAAAAAGCACCACCTAAGTAGCTGGTGTAAGATAACTAAAAAGGTCAATAACTTTCCTATAAAAAAATAAAATAAAATAAATAAATAAAAATAATACAATAAAAAGTTAGGAAAGATTAGCTGATTTGTAAAGTACTATCTCCCATAAAGGGGATAGACGTAAGCCGTCGGTTCTGTTTAAGTTAGGAGAATGAAGTAGAGTTTCACATGTTTCTTTATAAAGGCGTTCCATGAGAAACTGACTTTTGTGAAGAACTCTTCACATTTTTTAGGAAAGTTATTGACCTTTTTAGTTATCTTACACCAGACTTAGGTGGTGCTTTTTGGAATTGTCAGTTAGTGTTTAATTTTGAGCTTAATGTACTGAAGATGCCTGTGACACACAGGCGAAAATTATACTAATAAATAATCTTTCTACGTGAGTTTTTTCCGTTATTTATTGTGTACCTCTACTTCCTTGTTTCCCCACCAAGTGTATACTTTGCATCCTATCATTGCTTACCAAATCTCAAAACCTGACAGTTCCACTTACCTGCCCATTCATGCAATCTATTCAAGTCCTCCTGTAAGGCTATAAAATCCACTTGATTCTGCATCTCTCTCCCCAGTTTTGCATCATCTGCAAACAGCTGCATATCATTTACATACAAACTGAACCACAATGGCCCCAAAACTAATCCCTACGGCACATCCCTAGTGACCTTTCTCTTTTGGAATACTGCACCCCCATATACAACTTTCTGATACCTATCCAACAGATAGTCACTGATCCAACTCAGAAGCCTGTTATCCAATCCTATCTGTTTCAATTTATTTAAGAACTTGTTGTGTGGCATCTATCAAAAGCCTTTGCGAAATCTAAGTACACCACTGTATATGCATCTCCCCTATCCAAGGTATTTGTCACCTTGTTATAATACATAAGTTAGTGAAACATGATCTCCTCTTATAAACCCATTGATAATCACAGAAAATACTGCTGTTATCAACTCATTTCTGTATCCTACTTCTCACCAATCTCTCTAGGACCTTCACCACAACCCCAGATATACAGACAGGCCTATAATTTGAAGTGACAGCCTTATCACCACTTTTATGCAGTGGAACAATTTTACCCTCCTTCCGCTCCCTTGGAACTTGTGCTGTTGTAAGACTCATTAAACAGGTATGCCAATTCTCTGGAACATTTTAAGATGTGTGGTGATGTCGTCAAGGTTATTTATTTTCTCAAATCACTTGCAATTGAGCCATCCCCCTCCTATGTCCTCTACACTTAATTTCCTCAGGATGAAACACCCTTATAAATTGGTCACCGAATACCTCAATGTCTTCTGCAGCAGTTACCATTCTATCACTTTCATCCATTAACTTCAATCTTACCATGATCATTCTTCCTTCTACTTGCCACATATCTAATAAAAAAAAAAAAAAATATATAAAAAAAAATTCTCTAGGGTTTTTCCTTGCCTGATTTTCCAATTTCTGCTCATACTCTACTCTTGTTTTCCTTACTGAGTCACTCTCCTGGCTTGTTCTTTATACTCTTTGTGTGACAGACTATTACTGTTATTTATCTTCCTTTTTCCAGATTTCATGCTTAAGCTCTACATTCATCCATTTTATACTACCTTATTTAGCCTTTTGGGCTTCAGAATACATTCACATTGATGCTGTTATGTATTTCTTTGTCAGTTCCCATGCAGCATTTATTTCCTTACCACTCAACTCCTCGTTCCATGTTATAGATCCAAGCTGTCTCTCAAGCTTGTCATAATCACTAGCCTTATAATTCCACATATATTCTTTCCTCGACAAAAGTCTGCATATGACTAGCCACAACACCGGTGATTACTTCATGATCACTTTCACCAACTGGAAGAAAGTGTGAAACCCCCCTCTAACAATTACATCCTCTGATGAAATGATGAGATCTAGAACTCTTGATCCTCGTGTGCCCTTCTTTACGTGCTGCCTTTCTTCATCACCACATTCACAGGCCCATAGCAACATCCAACTATGTCTTCCTCTCAACCTCCATGTGCCCCACACTGCCTCATAACCATTGCCACTATTTCCCCTTTTCATGTCTTCCTTATGTGGACTTAATTCCCCTACTATCATCAGCAGCACTCTCCCTTCCCTTCTTGCCCTTTTTATCCTTGCGAAAAATACTGTATCCTTCCATTTCTATTCCCGTTACAATATCATCTTCATTCAACAATGTTTCACTTATTCCAATGATAGCCAGTCCTATCCAAGCTATGTGTTGCTTGTGATTTCCCCACTACATCTGCCCCATTACCTTTATCACCACTTACCACACATATCTGCTCAGTCTCAACTTCTCCACCACATCTAGTATACTCCATCTTCATACACACATTCACTGCCACTTCGGAATCCACTCTCCCTATGCCATGTTTCCCTGTCCATTTGAGCTGCCCCTGTTTCCCTATTCCTCTTGTATTCCCATTCTCTCTCTTCCTCTCTCACACTACTACTACTTTTACATTGTGTTCTTGTCAAACTAAAGTGTTTCCTGCAGGTGCCCAAGCAGTTCCAAAAAAACAGTTGCTTTTGGCAAAAATAAAGAAAAACACCAATTTTTGCTTTTTGCATGTGTTGAGTGTGTTGTCAGCCATTACTGTTACTGACATACTGGAAATCAGCCTGTGTCACACTGCTGCAGAGCTACCCTTAGACCTATTCAAGAAGGTCTCTGCCCTGGCCCTGCATATCAAACACACAAAAAATTCTTAAATGAGACAGAGAAAGCTGCTGCACTCTAATAAAACTTTCAGGTAATACTATATGCTGCCACACAGTTTCAGTAACAATCAACATACCCATTTTAACTGACAATAAAAATGACATTTGTGTACTATACACTTTTAGTGGATCACATCAGTTGGTATAATTTCAGCTGAGCTATAAGCTCTGAATTTAAAGAGTTATGATTATAATTTATTACTACAGTCAACTTTCACTAAAGCAAATATCATTCTAGTGAACTTGCTCACTATAAACAACACTACCAAAAGTCCCAACCAAACTTATATAGCATCACTGATGTTCTAAAGGAATTCTCAAAAGCAAACCTTCAAATATAATAAACTCCTACAGGAGGTGCACTCACAACTTTTGGCAATCCATTCCACTGATTCATCATTCTAATCCTCACACCCTTCTTAATGACTTAACTTGTTCTTTCTCTCCTGTCCAATTTATGTATTAAAAAATTTCTTTGGCATATGTTTCTATCATATCCTGTTTTTATCTATTAACTTAACTTTAATCCACATACTTTCAGCCTATTCCACAGGAAGCACTCAATAGACCAATCACCATTTTGGTTACGCTTTTGAATTCTCTCCAATAAATTTCTAAGAAACTTGGGCAACCAAAAATGTACACAACACTCAAAATGTGACTGTATCAAAGCTTAATAGAGAGAAATAATAAGTTGTCTCTACTTGTCAATAAGTTCAATATCCAAGTGATGCCTTGAGTTATTCTGCCCACTTGTGCAGTGTGTCCTTTGAAATGCAACTCCCAGTCCACCATCACTTCCAAATCCCTACTATCTTCAATTTCTTGCAACTTGTTCTGTCAGCATAGTACATGGCTTATGGTGTTTTCATCTCCAAGTGTATAACTTTAGACATTAAAATGACAACTGTCATCCTATAGCCTGCATTCTCAGGCTATTCAAATCATCTTGTAAGTTTTCTACATATGTAAAGTTATAAGTGTTGTTCACCCTAGTTTTGAAATATGCAAACAGCTGTATAATCTTCCTCAAATGTGTACAGATTTAAATGCAAATTTATTATCTGGTTTTCATGGGGATGTATTAGAAAGGGTTCAGAAAAGACTAAGGTAGTATTGGATTTGTATATAAGATATGAAGAGAGATTAAATAACATTTTACAGAGTCAAGTGAATAGCAGGAAGGTATAACTGAGACATCTAAGTTGGTAAGGGATTGTTACCAAATTAATGTACAGATTATTCATAAAATGGGAGATGGGTAGAAACAGAGGCCATCCATGGAACCTGTATAAGGAGGGTGTGAGCAAGGCAATGAAGAATGAATTCTTTATATGGAGAGTGGTTAGTGAGTGGAATGCATTGCCTGTTAGTGTATAGTGAGTGCGTAAAATTCGATGTAGCTTAAAAATACCAAAGCGCTTTACATCGATTTTACAGAGGTCAAGTCTCAGGAGAACTGTAAATAACCTTGTTTGTTTCTATGTATATTTTGCTAAATATTAATGTAGTTAACCCTATGGGAAGTAACTGTATTTACTGTTTTAACATCAAAAACAAAGGCAATGCTTTGCCATTGGAACTTTGTATATAGCTCTATATAAGAGCATAAGAAAGGTTTTTGCAAGCTCTGCACATAACACCTTTAAAGTTAGTATCTAAGAGTGCTGCTAGGATCAGACAAGTTTCTGCTGACTGGCATGATTAAAAAAAAAAAAAAAGAGTGCTCAAAGAGCAGGTTGAACTTAAAAGAAGATGAAAGAGTCATGGCAAATTCTTCGGGGTTTACTACCCTTAGTGCAAGGACCCGAGATCACAAAATAAAAGGGGACTGAGCCAGGCATAAGGGACTTCCAGTCATCAGCAGAGAAAGAGGAGAGGCAGTCGAAACCAGAGAGGCAAGGCCCCCCATTTATGAGAGAGAAGTGTCCAGGGCCAGTTGCCGAGAGCAAGGTGAAGCACTGTTACTGAAGAGAGCCAGTCGGCGGCAGTCAGCAGTTAGAGACACAGTAATCGGCAATTAGTAGCATAAGTGGCAGAAGTTCCTGAAGTAGGATCCAGAGGAGAATTTACCCGTATACTGAATATTATGTGCGTATACTGAAACCTCTTGCATGTGCTATTCGAGTACTGCAGATTGCAGTCCAAAAGCCCACCGATATCCCAACGTGATACCGCTGAAGCAAGACGCTCCTGAAAGAAGCCTAAAACTCCAGATGAAAGAAATGCCATAAAAACTTTAGTGCAAGACTCTTGACTGAATGTGCGATACAGAGCCTCTGTAAGTTCCATCCTTTTGTACATTTTCTCTTATAATCTAGGAGATATGTTATATATCTCCTGTTGGCTACAAGAGAGGACTGCGCAACCAACACGAAAATACTGCCCTTTTAAAGATTGGAATTGTTTCTAGGAAAGAGACAGATTTTTACCTTGGAAAACTGTGTGCTTTCATTTATAGAGCCAAGAACAAGACTAGAGTTCCAGACAAGAAGGATACTTTCACTAAGCTAAGAGTCATTTGGGGTAAAGTAACCAGACCTCACGGTAACAGTGGTGTTGTCCGAGCCAAGTTCAAGAGAAATCTTCCGGCTAAAGCAATGGGACGCAGAATACGTGTTATGATGTATCCATCAAGGGTATAACAACACAAGTGTAAAAAAACTAGTAAAAATAAAAAAGATTTGTCCAAAAAAAAAAAAAAAAAATAGATGAGGGAAAGGCATATACTGCAATTTTCTTAGACTTGGCGAAGGCATTTGACAGGGTGCCACATGATAAGCTGATATTTAAGTTGCAGCACATGGGTCTGGATGTCAGATTGGTCAACTGGATTCAGGATTGGCTGTCTGATAGGTATCAGAGAGTTGTGTATGGTGGAGCAGTTTCCAGGAGGCAGAGGGTTACAAGTGGGGTCCCACAGGGCTCAGTACTAGGACCTATATTGTTTTAACCTTTATATCAATGACATAGCCAGTGGATTGCAGGGGGATATTCAGTTGTTTGTGGATGATGCGAAGCTGGGAAGGATTATTAGTAATAGTACAGATGTGGT
This sequence comes from Typopeltis vanoorti, assembly GCF_054136105.1. Lineage (NCBI taxonomy): Eukaryota > Metazoa > Arthropoda > Arachnida > Uropygi > Thelyphonidae > Typopeltis > Typopeltis vanoorti. The sequence goes on from NC_143558.1 coordinate 96,457,130, forward strand.
AGCCCTGCAAGAGGATTTAAATAAGCTAGATAGATGGGCAAATGAATGGGATGTCGGTTTAATGCAGCAAAATGTAAGGTCTTGAGGTTTGGGAAACATCGATGGGACACTGCATACTCTATGAAAGGAGTTATACTGGAGGAAGTAGGGGAGACAAGAGATCTGGGGTTGATGATTGATAGAAACCTGAAGTTTAGGGGACATATTGCAAAGGTGGTGAAGGTAACACAAAGGATTGCTGCTATTATGAGAAGGACACTGACCTGCAGAGATAAGAGGGTTATCATTCTGTTGTATAAGTCTGATCAGACCACACTTGGACTATTGTTCTCAGATTTGGTCCCCAGGATTTGAAGGGGATAAATTAACTATGGAAAGGATACAAAGACGGATGACAAAGGTGGTTTCAGGACTCTACAAGGATAGTTATGAGGATCGGCTGAGAGAATGTGGACTGCAGAGTTTGGTGGATAGAAGGAGAGGTGATATGATTGAGACTTTTAAACTGTTGAGAGGTGGTTACAGGGTTGACACTGGGGAGTTCTTTTGCTTGGTTGAACAGCAGGAAGGAGTGATGACAAGAGGCCATCCCTGGAAGTTACGAAAGGAAACTGTGAGCAATAGGGTAAGGAGTGGTTTCTTTGTGTGGAGGGTGGTTGAGCTGTGGAATGCATTGCCTGATGGAGTGGTGGGAGCGAGAACGGTCAGCGAGTTTAAAGAGTGGTATGATAGACTTTGTGTTTCTCAGGGGGGGACCTCCCCTCGATGAGTCTTGACAGACTTTGTCTTAGGAAGGACCTCCCCTCGATGAGTCTTGACAGACTTTGTCTTAGGAAGGACCTCCCCTCGATGAGTCTTGACAGACTTTGTCTTAGGAAGGACCTCCCTCGATGAGTCTTTTGACTCCTTGGAGGCCTGAATAATAATAATAATAATATGGACTGTTAATTAGTTTAATAGCAACAAGAAGTGTCCAATTGGCATGTTAGAAGTTGATATCAAATTTGTAAAAAAATAACTTAATAGAGTTAGCTAACCTCTTTGTGGGTAAACTAGAAGTTTAATAAGTTGAATTTTTAAGTAGAGAGTAAATAAGTTTTTGAGTTAAAGAGATTATTTAGTGTTGAAGTAAAAGGGTTATAATTTTATGCTAAAGATTTTATAGATGGGTAGAGAAAGCAATCTCCCTATCGTTTGATTCATATATATTTCATACTAATTTAAATAAATGTGTTTTAATTATTTGTTAAAAGAGTGCTGCTTGATCTTTTATTTTACAATGCACTGTTTCTAAAAATAATCGGACTTGTGACCAGGAAACAACTAAGGCATTAAAAGCGCAGTTTAATTACTTAAGAACCATGACTGTTTATGTAAGCTTTGTTGAAGGAATTTACGCTAGTAAGAGAGAGATCTACTGGACGTTTTATTGAGTCTTATGCCAAATATTGATATATTGGATGGAGCAGTCTTACAAATAAATTTTCCAGTGTTCATAGGCATATGACTAGTAAATATGTGGATAAAACATAGTATGCAGTAGAATAAGTAAGGAAGGTTATGAGAGAAAAAGCACGCACTGCTAATTAGTAAAATAAGAATAAAAGAAAATATTACAATAATGCAGCAGACAGCAAATGTTACAAATGCATAAACAGTGAGGTTTTTTTTTGTGTGACATAGGGACTCACAATGAGTCATTTAACTTCAGGGAGAGCTAATGTTCAATCATTCTCTATATCAGGGGTGACCAACCTTTTAGCTTCCCTGGGCCGCATTTTAAGAAGACGTTGTTTTGGGCCACACATAAAATACACTAACGATAGCTATGAGCAAAAAACGTAGAATATATAGTTAACATATTTAAGTAATTTAAACTTCATTGATTAATGAATTTTTTTATTGTAAAAGACAAGACGGCAACAGGAAATTAGTGAGATGTTTGACATTGTTTTTGAGACACTAATGCTTCGATATTTGGTTCGATGGAAATAGTTGCAATTCTCAGTGAGTTCACAAGGTGCTCATCAGATATTTTGGTTCTAGTTTTATTCTTCGTGTGCTTCATCCTTGAAAATAGCTGCTCACAAATGTAGGTGCTTCTAAATAGCGATGCCATGATTGTGAAGCGAGGGATATTATTCTCTGGGAAGATATATCTTATAGAAGTCTAGTAAAGAGACATGATCAAATTTTTCTTTAAGTTGAATGTGAGATTGTAGCTCTATGCATTCCATTTGAAAATGGGCAGGTAATATGTTTATATCGACTGAAAATACAGTTGACATAAACATACCGCAAGTCGCAAATATACCAAATAATTGATTTTTCCGGAAATCTTGAAACCTGTTCTCAAATTCCTGTATCAAATCGAAAAGCAAGACTGCACAATTTTCGTTATTCACAGGACTGTGTTTAGCCAACGTGTCAAAATGCATAAAATTGTTTGCCTTAATTTGAGATTGCCATAGTTTCAGTTTCATTTCGAACGGTGTTATAGTTTGAAACATTGTATTGATCAGTTGGTTTTCACCTTGATGACGCATGTTTAACTCATTTAAATGAGTGGTCAAGTCTACTAAAAATGGCAAATCTGTGAGCTAGTTTTCATCGTCAAGTTCTGGCACAAATTTTGTTTTTGATTCCATAAACGACTTGATTTCACTTCACAAATCATAAAATCTTTTCAACATTTTACTTAGACTTAACCATCTTACTTCCGAAAAGTAAATGATGTCCCCATAGTCAGCAACCATAAATTTAAGGAATTCCTGGAATTGGCAATGATTCAATCCCTTGGCCCTTATGAAATTAACAGCCTTGATGACAATCTGCATGACGTTATCCATCTTTAAAGCTTTTGCGCATAAATTTTCGTGGTGTACTATGCAGTGATATTTCATCATATGTAAATTTTGGGAGGCAATTGCATCATCTTATATTAATTTCACAAGTTCATCTCTTTTACCTATCATCGCTGGGGCACCATCAGTAGCTATATCAGATATGTTCACAATGGACAAAGAAAATCGTTTAACATATTTTTCACTGCTTCGTATAAATCTCTTGATTTAGTTGTCTTTTAATGGCACTAAAGAAGCCATTTCTTAAGTCATATTATATTTGTCATCAATACCTCTAATAAAAATTGCCAATTGAGCTGTATTAGCAGCATCAGTACTTTCGTCTAATACCAAAGCATAAAATTTAAAATTAGCAGCTCTCCTCTCCAAACATTTTTTGATATATTTTCCTATTTCATCATTTCGCCTGGCTATAGTCTGGTGAGACAAACTGATTTTAGAAAAATCCCCTTTTTTTATCAGGGCAAATTATATCTGCCCTGCTTTCCATACATTGCTTAATAAACTCACTATCGGCATACATACAGTTTTGATTTTTTTGCTATCAGGTTTGCAACCACATAACTAGCTTTTACAATAGAATCTGTTTCAGTTGTTATTTTTTAAAAAAACTTTGTTGAGATGATACTTTTTTTCAGTTCCGCTATTTTGTCTTTACGACAAATTCCTTGATACGCTCTAAATTTCGCAGCACATGTTTTTGCGTGTAATGCCTTTTTCAAATTGTAGTCTTGGAAAACTGGCACAAATTCCCTACAAATTGAACAGATTGCCTTAGTATTTGCCTCGACAAAAAAGCAGTCATCTGTCTACTTTTCGTTGAACAATCTTCCTTCTTTTATAATTTTTCTTTTTATTTTGGTTCAGTTTTCTTTGAAGACGCTGTGAAAGCCATGCTATTATTTAAAAAAAAAAATAGATTGAAAATTAGAAAGCAAGGTTTAATAATCACCAAATTGCCAAATTTTTACTACTAAAAAATTACTCTCCAATTTGCCACAAATACACATAACGTCTGCACCTTTCTTCGGTGTCAAATCAGCTGTTTATAATTGCACATTGAAAGCCGTACCAGCGTAATCATGGTGCACATAGAGAGACATCTATTGCATGGTAAAAGTAGCAAGCAAGAGTGCTAGCTCACCATTTATTAAGTTAAGAAACTACTTGCATGGGTGGCAATTTTGAATAAATACAATTATTTGAGAATGATTTTATGAATCTCTCATTGCTAAAGAACGTGTTAAATTCAAAAATTCATTGCTTATAAATTAATAGCATGTTAAAATTGTATTTGTAGTATTATTAATGGTATTTTTAGTCACAATCTCATAAAGTTTGTAAGTTTGCAATTTTTTGTTGGACTGCATTCATAGCCGCCGTGGGTTAGACAAGCCGGCTCTATATCATTAATGCAAATTAAATATCAGCCCAAGTATGAGGCCTGTGGCACACCACTGGTCATCTGCCTTCTGAATTCAACTCTGTCAATATTTATGGTGTTTGTCAATCAGCCATTTCTCTCCATTTACTATAGTGTAAGTTTCTTGTGGACCTTTTCACAGCCCATCAGTATCATGGTGTAGCCAGTTTCACTTATCTAACTTGACTGTTACTTAATTACAAAAAAAGTGAGTACATCACTCTATCCCTTCAAAAAACTATGCTGCCTCCTAAACAGGATTTTATTCCTGTCCATCCATTCCTGAAATCTGTCTTTAACCAACTGATATCAGTACTCCTCAGATATTGAATGGTGTCTGGAATTTGTTATCCCTGTCTTTGAGCTTCCTTTATGTGACTGAATGATTTTGCCTTCTTTCCACTCATTTGGGACTAGATTAGAACTGAGACTTGAGTTAAACTACCTAGTCAGAGGCACTGCCAATCTCTTCCTTTTTCTGTAATACACAGATCAATATCTCATCCAATCTTACTGTAATATTGAGTTTTTTTAGTATCCTAAATACCCACAGTTAATAAAATTCTAATCTCATAAAATCATTGTCACTGCAATATCTTTATGTGGATAATGCACACTTGCAAAGCAATAATGCAGCTATTCCTTCTGGTTCTATTTCCTTCCCATTATGAGCATTTATTGAAATTATCCTACCATAATCGTTCTTCCTTTTACTTAAATTGTAAGAAAAGAATTTTGAGATTTCCATTGGCCTGCTTGTATTTTTTGCTTATCTGATATTGCCTTCTACATCATGCTAATCACCTTTCTCTTTATTTTCCCTCCACAATATTTTTTTTTATTCAGTTCTGTTTAATGATGCTTCTCATTCCTTTAATTTGCATCTGATTTATTCTCTTAATCCTAGGTATGCAAGTCTGATAATTCAACACTCTTTGGCCTTTTTCCCATGTACTGCTAGTATCTTCTGACCACTGTTCCAAGTTGCCTCCTAAGCTTGCCTTAATCAACTAGTTCTGCAATTCCAGAGTAATTGCATATTTCGTTCTGAAAATACTAGTACATCAGTGAATAGAAACAAGCAAATAAAAAAAAAAAAAAAAAAAAAAAGAATTGGTAAACAATTGGTTTACCAATTAAAAACTGTTTCTGCGTGATAGAAATGAATAAATATATTAAATAATATTATTAAAACTATTTTTGATGATTGCATAAAATGAGAATCTCCCAAACTTTTAAGAGAGAGAGAGACGATCATTCTGATTCAGATTTAGCCGATGTAAAAGGGCTTCGCAACTTTCTTTGAAAAGGCATTCATATTTAAAACTGCTTCTATGGAGAAGATGAGCTTCATCCCACTGGATACTGTGTTTAGTGTCAATACTATGTTGCACCAGACTTTTGAGGTTTCATGTATTCAATATAATATTGATGTTCATTAATTCTTTTTTTTTCCCCACAGAATGGTCTATCTGTCCAAAATATGTCGAATTATATTCAGAAGGCATTTGGTAAATGCCAGCTAATGATAGATTAGTAGATGGCAACAGATAAGAAATCTTGTTGATAGGGAATACTTCAAAATTCTACCAGCATGTTTAGAGATACCTTATATTTCTGGTATCTCTAAACATGCTGGCAGAATTGGAACCCTGCAGTCTATTGAAGAATCCTGAGGTGTTGGAACATAGGAGTCCATTATCTGCTGGATTTGATTAGAATTGTAACCATTAAATTCCATTAAAGTTTTGACAGGGAGAAGTTTTTGCTGTAAGCTTGAGGGAGAGGAGCACACATTATGTGCTCTATTAAATAAAGACTTGATAACACCAATTTTTTTTGTGAAGTGCAACGAGCAAACTTTTGATGATGTATCTGCAAGTAAAAGTAGGTTTTCAATAAACACTGGTTGATAAGGCTGTGCATGTAAGAAGGATGTCCAAGAATGGTAAACTGCCAGCCTTTTCTTTTTCCACGGTGAACTGAATGCATGGATAAAGGATATTGATATTTTATCAATGGATAAGAAATAAGCTAAATTATTGCTGTCCATTGTATATCTATTTTAAGTTGCTTTGTTGAGATTAATTGATTCCTTTGCAGTACAACTGGACACTGTATAGGATAAAATGATGTATCCTAATCCTCTCATTGATCTTATTCCATAATAAGAAAACAGGTAATTGTAATGACTTGTATTCCCCAATATATGCAATAAGGCAGGCAAACAACAACAACAACAAAAAAAAAAAAAAAAAAAAAGTGCTTTTTTGAGACAATATGCAATGGTACAGCTTATTGGCACTGTTATTAACAGTGACACCATGGCACATGGATGCAGTATTGTTTTATTCAACTTTTCCTGCTAGTAAAGAATGTGTATGGCACCTATTGTTTTTCCAAAGAAAAGTCTGCAGAAAACTATTCATGACAAAACATGGAACAGAATTGGTGTTACATAACACCAATTACAGAAGGTTCAGCGATGAGTAAGGAAAAAAGAAATGGCTTGAGGAAGGTATGGAAAAGTGGTATCAGTGAAACTTATTATATCCAGCAATGAGCTATTATGTTTGTATACAAATGCTAGAAGTATTAGAAACAAGGAAAATGAAATGGTTGCACTGAGTTCATTCACCCAAAAATTGTTGGAATAAGTGAGACATGGATGGAGGAGAATGACATCCTGACAAGAATAGAGTTGGAACAGTATGATCTATTTTGTGAAGATAGAAAGTGTTAAAAGGGAGGTAGAGCGCTATTGATGATAGAAAAGAGTTATGTCCATACAAGGTAGAGATTCATGGGGGGAAATAGCAGAAGTGGCTGAGAGTAATTGCCGAGAGTTTTGGGGCAGTATGTTATGAAATAGATATGAATAAAATTAAATACTTCATTAGATGTTGCTATAGATGTGGTAATGTGCAGAGTAGTGACCAGGAAAGCATAGATAACAGCAAATAAGAAAAGGGTGATTTTAATTACAGGAATATAGATTGGAATGATAAGATAGCAACTGGAAGTAAAGAAACGTTTCTGGAGTTTTTGAAGGACAATTACCTCAGGCAGTATGTAACAAAGGACACACGAGGATTGAGGGTCTTGGATTTGATCATCTCGTCAGAGAATATTATTATAAATGAGGTGTCAAATCTCCATCCAGTTAGTGAGAGTGAACAGGAAGTGATTACCTGGGTGGGTGCCAACCATGTGAGGACTTCTGTAAGGGAAAAGATATACAGTTACACCCCGAGTTACATAACATGTGACTTACGTTTAGCCTTATTGCAGTATAGTAGTAGATGCCTTGAGTGGTTAGCTCAGTCATTATTATTACTGCTAGTTTCGTTTTTTTAACCCTTAAAATGGAATACAAATGCAAAACCAAATGCAGTGGTAATAAATCTAAAAAACAAAGGCATTTTATATTATTCAAATACAATTGATTAAAAAAAAAATTCGATTATAAAAAAAGTTAATCACCCCAAAAATATTAAAAATGGAAAATATCTGTTAATGGCAAAAACATTAATGTAAGACAGTGGCATGAGTAGCCATTGAACATTTTATTAAATGTAAGTAATTTACAAATTTGGCTTACGTAAAATTAGAGTTATGTAAAGTTATGTTATGTTTATGGAATGCATTACTTAAGTAACTCGGGATGTAACTGTATGTGGAACTACAAGGCTGATGATTATGAAAGCTCAGGAGACAGCTTGCAGTTATAGCATGGAAAGATCAATGGTGCTTGGGTGATATTCAAGAACTATCTGGACAATGACTCCTGATATCCTGATCAGTTGGAATGATGAGATAGATTCTTCAGTAACCAAGGAATCTGATGAGCTGCTTAAGCCAATTTTGCTATGTGTACCCTAAACTTTAACTCCTTATCCACTAACACTCACAAGTCTCTGGCTTCTTCAATTTCCTGGAGTTCAGTTCCACCAATGTGGTATACAGTTAACAATCTTTTCACCACAAAATGCATACACTTTGCCACAATAAGCTGACATTCATTCTCTTTTACCCAGTCTGCCAATCTATCTAAATCATCCTACAAAATTTTGACATCTTCTCTATTAACTATTGCTCGACACAACTTTGCATCATCAGCAAATAACTGAACAGCTAGTCTCAGATCCTTTCCAATATCATTAATGTACAAATTAAGCAGTAGTGGTCCAAGAACAGAACTGTGCAGCACGCCACTAGTCACAAGCCTTCATTTGCACTCTAATCCTGATATCTCTCTGTTAACCACCCTTCTATCCATCCCCATGTGCTGCAGTTTACTGATCAGAATTCTATGTAGTATCCTGTCAAAGGCCTTTGCAAAATCCAGCAGTATCACTGTAAATCCATTACCTTCATCCAGCTCAGCTGTCAGTGTATTATAAAATGGGAGAAAGTTACTGAGGCATGATCTACCCTTCACAAAACCATGCTGCCCCCTCCCCCCCATACAGTATCCCATTTCCACCTATCCATTACTGTATTTTGCTCTTGATCAACTTCTCCAATACTTTGACAATGATTCCTGATATGCTGATCAGTTGGTAATTTGCTACATCAGTCCTGGAGCCTCCTTTATGCAATGGAACTATTTCCCCCTCTTTCCACTCCTTTGGGACGAATCCAGAACTGAGAATTAGATTAAACAATATGGTCAAGGTCACTGACAATTCCCTTGCTGTTTCACGTAAAACACTTGAGCTGGTATACCATCCAATTCCCACAGCTGTATTCATATTAAGGTTCTGTAATATGCAATGTACCTCCATTTCCTTTACCTCAGTTCCTGTGTTTGGCTCTCTCATTCCTGCAATATCACCAACAGTGATATTGCAGAAATCAGTGGTGCACTCAGGATTTAACCTTTGGGGGGGGGGCGAGTTGAGTAGACGTTTTGCGAATACACACTACACATCGCATACAACCTATAACTGAGCATCTGCAGTGATCGCTAATTCATAAGTAGCACACAACATAAATAAAAAAAAATGAATTTTAATTAGGAAAAGATTTTTTTGGAAATTTTTCTAGTGTTTTTTCCTTTTCTTTGGGGGGTGCACGGGCCCCTTGGCCCCCCCTGGCAGAAATATTTAGACTGATTCAGTTGCCTCCCTACCATCAGCATTCCTTAAAACCCTTCTGCCATATACACTATTTCTTTTACTTGCAGTATATCAAAGGAAATATTTGGGTCTTTAGCCTGCACTACTAACTTCCTTTCATGATCAGCTTTTGCTTTTCTTCCACACCAGTTACCTTTCTGCCCTGTGCTTGCAGGTCATCTTTTTCCTTAAATTCCCTCCACAATTGTTTTTCATTCATTAAACTCCCACTTGATTTACTCTCCTGACTCTGGGTATGCAGTCTGCCATTACCTCCCTCAAACACTTCTTTACCACTTCCCATGCACTATGAACTTCCAGTGCTTGCAGTTTTACATGTTATGGCACTGATCCAAGCAATCTCCTATGCTTATCATACTTACCAGCCCTGTAATTCCACATACCCCCCATGTTAACTGAAAATTCCACACATTTTGCCACCTCCCAGGTCAAGACCATATGATCACCCTCACCAGTTGGTGGCAACGCGGTCATATTCGTTAGACAAATTCTCAGATGAAATTACTAGATCGAGCACTGTTGAGCCCCTAGTATATTCCATTACATGCTGTCTCAGGTAATTATCCCTTACTAACTGCATAAAATCCATTTCCTTCCTCCTATGTGTCCTCTCCTTCTTCCAATCTATGTTCCCATAGTTGAAATCCCCCATATAATAATTACCTTCCTCCAGCAGCATCCAACTGTATATTTTGTTCTGCTAGCCTCAATCTCACACCAGATAGCCTCAAATGTGCTATTTTCACTGGCCTGCAGTTGAACTTCTACTCTCTTTGGTTGCAGTTCATTGGCTATCATCAATAACACTCCCCCCCCCTCAATTCTTTCCTCTCTGTTTCCTGAACACACTATATCCTTCACATTCTATCCCACTAAGAGGAACAATACAGTTTTGAGAATGGCTGGCTCACTTACAGTTAGCCTTGTATCCCAGTTAGGATCTGAATCCACCTCTTTCCAAGAAGACACATTTTTTTCTGACTGCCGTACAAATGATCCAACCATTATGTTGATTGTGTATCTAGCAGATCTTTGAAACAAATTTCACCACACAGATTTTATTAAATTGAGAAAAGTGGCTTTTAAGGCTCTCTCTGTGTGGGTGTGTGTACAATAGCTAAAAGCTTTTCTTTCAATGACCTACCTTTTTAAACATTGATCTATTCATCTAAACTTCTAAATAACTGTTTAGGCAGAGACCATCCCTTTTTCATTTACTATTCTAAATTATGACAAAATTCTGGGCAGGTTTATGCTCTTTATTCTGTGATCTTTCTTTGCCTTACATGCTACTTGGTATTAAAGTTTTCAACTCCTTTTTCATAAATTGACAAGTCTGCACAATTGCAGTTAACAATAAAGAATATTTGGAGACGTATTACATTACGCTGAACACATACTCAATTTATTTCAGTTGCTGCCATTTATTTATTTCAGTGTCAACATTCAAAAGTAAAAAAAAGTTAAGTGACAGATGTATAACCAACTTATAAATAAGAGTTAGTTCATTTCTTTTTTTTTTTTTCTTCTCCTCTCAAATAAACTCTTGTAAGGTAAAAGGATGTAACTAATAATGTGCAGTTTGGAATGTTTTCTCTTATATTTTATTTATTTGGGTGGGGGAGAAACTGTGCCATCCCCATACAATTCCTATTATGTAGTAATTACACCAGTTTCTCCATTATTCAACTACAGGAGAGAGAGAGAGAGAGCAATTTTTTGCAGTTGAATAACCGAAGGTACAAATACGTTGTGCTGTCGGTAATCATATAGATTCATTAAAGGAATGATTAATTGAAAGTTCGTTCATTTTGAATTCATATAATTGAGAGATCACCGTATTTTAAGATGGCAAATTTTTGAAAGTGCGAGTCCTTAATGTATATAAGTTTTTTAACTTGTGTTCTCAGAGTTGAGAAAATGAATGCCAAAAATATATTTGTGTTATCAATGTATCTCTTCTTTACTTTCAGTTATGTTAAGTTGCAAAAAAACAATCTATTTCTTGAAATTTCATTTGTCAATATTCAAGAAACATATCAGAAATCAACACAATAATATTTATTAGATCATTGCTAAAAATACTCACCATTGTAATGTATTATTCTGTCATTATGTTGTAAGTATGGCAAAACTATGATGATGTCTGATCTTTCTTGGCAGTAAATGAAATCACTGACCTAATACCTTTTACCGATGTCTAGAATACACAATGAGAAATAAGAATTCTAAATGCACTAAACAGAAAAAAAAATTTATTTTATAAATTGAAAATCATTAACTTATTCTTTCAAATTAAGACCAATATTAAATACAGCCAGGCCTTGCATTAATGCAAGTAAGATTAATGTGTTTTTCAGCTACTGTGATTTGAAAAAATTATACTGCTTTATTTTATTTTACATGATGTAAATTTCCAATTAAGCAACTTTTTTTTTTTTAATGAAAGATATGAATCAGGCTTACCACATGTCTGGCAGGCAATATACAAGGCAATATACATGCCTGCTGCCTACCTCACTGTGTTCCACTGATTATCAGAAGTAGATGTGTTACTTGTCTCCTGTTAATAAAATTGCAGAGAATCTCAAACAAAAGGTAATGGGTGTTGAGCCTACATCAAAAGAAGAATGTTATTTCACCAGGGTCTAGAGAAGCTTGTTGTCAGCTACCTGAATTTGTATGATGAAAACAAGGAAAGCTAACACTGTTCAAATGACTGTGTTCAAATATTTTTGCAACAGATAGTTTCTTCATTGGATATTTTAGGCAATAAACATCATCATCATTAAATTCCTGACATATATCCTCAAGGGGTGTACAGGATATGATAGTACTACATGAAAAATTTATATCATTACTAACTTTTTATCTACAATTTTCCTTCAAATCAATCTGTTACCTGTCAAAACTCTAACATTATCAGATCTTATATTTCTATCTTCTAAAGCATTTTTTACCATATCAATCCACCTATATCTTGGTCTTCCTCTGGGTCTTTTTCCTCCAAACTTGGAGAGAACACTTGTTTTGCTAATCTTTCCTCTCCCATTCTGTTTAAGTGACCATAAAACCTGAGATTTGCTCTGCTAACATATTCCTGGATGCTAACAATGTCAAATTCTTTCCTAATATCTTGTTTTTAATGATATTGCCCTTGATGCCATCTGTTTATGCCCTTAATCTTTCTCAGGACTCTCATATCTTCTGTCTCTAGACTTTGGTCAAGTGTTTTACTTCTAACCCATCCATGAATAAGCAGAAATTTCTCCAGTTAAGCATGGAGAAATCACATCGAATGAGTGGTGTTAGTGGAACTGGCTGTAGATCCTGGGGTGAGCTGTTGTTTGTATGCAAATACTAGAAGTGTAAGAAACAAGGCAGATGAAATGGTTGCATTAATTGAGTCTGTTCACCCCAAAATTGTTGGAATAGGTGAAACATGGTTAGATGAGGATGACATCCTGACAGGAGTGGAGATGGAGAAGTATGATGTGTTTCATGAGGATGGAGGTGGGGAGTAAAGGGGAGTGCTATTGATGATAGAGAAAGTGTTATGTCCATACGGGGTAGAGATGCAGAGGAGAAGTGGTGCTGGTGGTTTTTGGGGCAGTATGGTGTGAGATACAGGTGAGTGGAATGAAATACTTTGTTGGATATTGTTATGAACCTGGTGGTGTGGATGGTGGCGACTATGAAATGTATAATCAAATTAGCCAAGCAAATCAGAAAAGGGTGATCATTATGGGCAATTTTAATTATGGCAATATAGACTCGGAAGATGAGATAGCAACTGGAAGTAAAGAAAATGAGTTTCTTGAGTTTATGAGGGACACTGTTATATACTGTCTCAGGAACTAGCTCAGACAGTATGTAACAGAGGGCACACGAGGATTGAGGGCTTTGGATTTGATCATCTCATCCGAGGATGTAATTATAAATGAGGTGTCAAATCACCTACCAATTGGTAAGAGTGACCATGAGGTGATTATCTGGATGGTTGCCAGCAGTATGAGGACCTCTGTGAGAAAAGGATATATGTGAAACTACAAGATTGGTGATTATGAGGAGCTCAGGAGACAGCTTGTGGGTGTAGCATGGAATGAGGAGTTAGCTGGAAAACAGATCAGTTCAATCAGCTTGGGGATTTTCCAAAACTATCTAGTAGAAGCAATGTCTAAGTGTATTCCAAGGGTCAGAAGGTTAATTAAGGTAGGTGTGAAATGGATGAATAGAAAGATAAAACGGAGAAAAAGGGCATTATGAAGGCAGCATAAAGAGAAGTGGTGATAACCAATTCCATGAGGATTACAAAGACCGGGTGACTGGGTTGGTAAGGATAGCAAAAGTGAGATATGAACAGCAGTTAGCTAATAAAGTCAAAAAGAATCCTAAGAAGTTCTATTGATATGTAGCCAGCAAAAAAAAAAAAAAAAGATTATGGAAGGATGACACTGATTGGAGAAAATGGTATAAAGACAGCTGTTGCAGAGATACTTAATGAGCAGTTCATAAAGGTCTTTCAATCTTGAGAATGTGACTTCAAGATTGAAGTCACATTCTCAAGATTGAAAGACCTTTAAATCTTGAGAATGTGACTTCATGGAGAGATTGGGAGCAGTTGATGAACAGGGAAGAGAGACTGACTGTAAGAGAGCAAAAAAGTGTATGGGGAGTTGAGCAAACTAGATGTAAATAAGGCTGTGGGACTCGATAATATATCACCATGTATTCTGAAGGAATGTGCCAGGGAGTTGATGCCGGCCTTGATATATTTTTTTTTAATATAAGTCTTGCACTGAGTCAAGTTCCTAAGGAGGGCAAGATTATGTCACTTCATAAAAGAGGTGATAGAACTCAAGCATCAAACTATAGGCCTATCTGTGTATCATGTGTTGTTGGAGAAGCTTGTGAGAACTAGGATCCAGAATTGGGTTGACAGCAATGGTATTATCTTTTGATGGACAGCATGGATTTACTAAAGAGAGGTCATGTTTTAGTAATATACTTACTTATTACAATAAGGTGACTGCTTCCTTGTACAGAGGAGAGGGATACACAGTGATATACTTAGATTTTGCAAAGGCTTTTGCTAGATGACTGCATGATAAGTTGATAGTCAAACTAGAGCGAATGGGGTTGGATATTAGATTAGGTTACAGACAAATTCATCGAAAGACAATTCATCGAATGCAACTCATCGAAAAAGCAATTTGCCGAACGACAATTTAACTAATAGCAATTCGTCGAAAATGCAATTCATCTAAAATTATTCGATGAATTATGAAAGAATTCATCGAAAAATCATTTTTCTTGCAAACTATTGTTTAGAAAATGTTCAGTAACAATGCGGTACGTTACCCATGATACAGAAACATATGGAAGTGGGCATTAAAACGTAATAATTATTTTCTTGCATTTTATAACATTTAATGTAAGTGTACATCCTGCTTCATTGTACAGTTAGCGATTTATCTGTAGGGAAGACAGGAGTATCACATGCACTTATCTCTCGAATAACCTCGAAAACATGTAATTGCAGTTAATAAGGGGAAGAATAGGCTAAGAAATTCATTCTACCAAATTTTGTCACAATAAGTCTAGTCGATTGAAATTAAAAATTTCATTAAATTTGATCCATCCAGAGCGAAATTGCTAATATCATTTAGGAACTTCTTTACGGAAATGTCATGATACAAGTGATCCATTACGAACTAAAACTGAACCGTGCATTCAGCTTCTTGTTCTGAAAACTTCTGCTAAGTCTGCGAGTTATTGTAATACATAATTCCGACACTTTTCTTTGTAGTCCCGAATATAGCTGAACTGAAAACTGGAACGGGTCAACTTTTTTTTTGTAAAAGTTTCAAATACGGAATCCAAATAAAATTTTTTCATTAATAAATGTAATAAATAAATAAATTTACTGAACGTAAGTTAGTAGGCCTAATACTGAGATGACTAGGCTATTTCCTCCTGGAAATAGGCAAATCGGACAAGAAAGGCGATAAGAATCCATATTGTTCTGTAATTATTCCTTAGTAAAGCTGCATTGCTATACCAACAATCATTATATTGAGGAGGATGAGGGATAATAGTATTAATCATTAATATCACTACTACTAATAATAATAAATTGATTCTTTCATGTAAATATTTTTCACAATATAATAATAAAATATACAGGAATTCAGAGTAAAAATATTGGAAAACTTGAACAGAATTCATTCCTGAAGATTTTTCAATCATGTTTTTTATTTACTTATTTATTCCTGTTTCTGTTATCCCTCGACGACAGGAGTGACACGTGCACTTATCTCCCGAATAACCTCGAAAGCAAGTAATTGCAGTTAATAAGGGAAGGAATAGGCTAAGAATACTAATGAGTATATGCATGGGTATATTTCTGGGTTTTGAGGAGGTGATCGGTGCAGTTTGTTAAAAAAAAAAAAAAAAAAAAAAAAAAAAAAAAAAAAAAAAAAAAAATTAAAAGATTAAAATATTCTCTAGGAAAGGAAAATAATAAAATAAGGAATGATGAATAAAGAGTCTTAAAAAACAAACCTGTAAACCTTTTAGAAGCATACTCATTTAGTGTTATATTTAGATGAACAGCGGTTGGAAGTCTTATTCGACTTTTGAAGAATGCCAGTGGTCGGCAGATCACAGAAAACACAGTGCTAAAGGAAATTGGATTGGGTTGAGTTGTTTTGAATTAAGGAAGAAGCAACTGGCCTTAAATCCCTGCATGTTTTTCCAATTCGGTTCGCTTGTTTTTCGGCAAGAAAAAAACCTTCCACCCTCGTATGAGACAGGCTAACTCACCTTCAGATTAAACACCCTGATAAAAGCGCTTGACATCCTTGATAAACGTAGGATGCTATAAATTCTAAATGCTGCTATTTAGAACTTATGATCAGAGATGTTGAAGCTTAGATTAATATCATGGCTTTTAAGACGTCATTAAAAGAGTTTTTTTTAAGAGGAAGGGGCGGAAAAATATGCTACTGCACGTGGCGACGAAATTTCTAAGGCCGGCCCTGGGGCCAGTCCTGGTGAATATGTGTTTGAGGTAGATATTGAAATCCCAAGTCGTATATTGTCTGTTGGATTTCATAAGCAGGTGCATTGTCCTGCAAAAGCAACACGCCTCTGCTTACTTTCTCGAACGATTTTCCTTCAGTACCTCCTTCAATTTCTTCAGAGCTGCTGTAACAGTTTCACCTTTCTTGAGGTAAGGTAAGGATTACACCATTCATATCCTAAAAGACGATGGCAAGAACTTTCGTTGCTGACTGTTTGGTTCGAAACTTCTTTTGGCCATGGAGAACCTTGGTGTCTCCACTCCATTGACTGTTGTTTGTTCTCTGGGTCATAGTGACGAAGCCATGTTTCATCAACTGTTATAACATGAGCTAAAAATTTTCACGAGGATGAAATCCCTTTATGAAATGTTCTTTTGACATCTGAACTATACCCGCCTCAGTGGATATCATTCACTGCAACCAGTATGCCCCGCCAAAAAATCGCTTTCCAAACGAAGTAGGATAAATAGTAGGATAATAAAAAGATATATACCTCTCAAAATAATCTGAAACAAAAAAAAAAAAAAAAAAAAAAAAATTCACACACATCTTCGCCCCCACATGCCTTATAATTCATTTTTCGGTGAACTGTATTTTCGATGAATTGCGTTTCGATGAACTGTCTTTTCGATGAATTGTCTTTCGGTAAACTGTTTTTCGATGAACTCTCCGGATACCATTAGATTAGTGCATTGGATAGGAGATTGGCTGTTTGATAGGTATCAGCAAGTTGTGTATGGGGAAGCAACATCCAGGAAAAGGAAAGTCACTAGCACTGTGCCTCAGGGGTCTGTTTTAGGACCATTACTGTTTAACTTGTATATTAACAATATTGGGAGATATTCAGTTGTTTGCAGATGATGAAAAGTTGGGACGAACCATGAAGAGTAGAGAAGATCTTGTTGCCTTACAAGAAGACTTAAATAAATTGAGTGATTGGGCACGGGAATGGGGGATGCGAGTTCAACGTCGCAAAATGTAAGGTTTTAAATTTGGGAAACAAAGAGGGATGCAGAATTTATGCTTGGTGAGGATATTATTATTATGTGACATCTCCAGGGAGTCCAAAGACTCATCGAGGGAGGGCATATACTCTACAACTCTGTCTCTAACAATTACAAACATCCATGCCCACGGCGGGATTTGAACCCACAGCCTTTTGGCTGGAGAGTGGATACACTAACCACTCGGCCAACCTGACTGGCTAATATAAGATATTAGCCGGCCAGTTAAAATAAGAGATCTTGGGATGATGGTGGATAAGGATCTGAAATTTAGGGAACGTATTGCCAAAATTGTGAAGACAACACAAAGACTTCTGGGAATGATGTGGAGGACATTGACTTGTAGAAGTAGGGAGATTCTTGCTCCATTGTATAAGGCTTTTACTATGTCACACATGATCTACTTTGCCCAGATTTGGTCACCTGGTCTTCAGAAGACGAAGAGATGTTGAAAAGGGTCCAGAGGTGACTGACTAAGGTAGTATTGAACATCTCACTAAATTAGCAATGAAGTTTGATATTTATGGTTGCACAAATATTTCCTGACTTACTCTTGTAAGTTGCATTTTGATTTTGCTGGATGAAAATCCTTTTGCACATTCACATCAAATAATCTATTAAGTAAATTTACTTCTCTAAAAAATAATTACTAATCGTGCAAATAAAAATTAGTATAATCCTTATTTTGAAGAAGGATTCTTCAGACTTATCCTGTATAGCCATTCTATGGGGATCAACCTATTCAACTAAATCCAACTGAAGTCTAAAGAAAGAGTCAAAATAATTATTATTATTATTACTACCCAAGACCCTATGGAGTCAAAGACTTATCTGGGAGGTCCTTTTATCATACACACAGCTCATCATACCGTGCTTTAAAGACACTCAAATTCTCTGCAGACACCACACTCTCAGGCAAGGCATTCCAATCATTCACAACTCTGCATGAAAAAAACCTGCTTCTCACTCTCTTTATACAATTTCCAAGGATGACCTCTGTTTCTCCCTTGATCTCCCACTATTTTCTGTAGAACCTCTCCAGCATTGATCCTATAACAACCCCATTACCAACTTGTAGGTCTCCATCATATCTCCCCTGTTCCTCCTGTCCACCAGACTCTGCAAGTTGCATCTTCTCAATCTTTTCTCATACTCAACATTCCTGAGGTTAGAAACTACCTTAGTCAGTCACCTCTGGACCCTTTCCAACATATTTTCATCCTTCTGAAAACCAGGTGACCAAATCTGGTCACAATAGTTCACGTCTGGGCTAATCAAAGCCGTATAAAATGGAACAAGAATCTCCCTACTTCTACACGTCAGTGTCCTCTGCATCATTCCCAGAAGTCTTTGTGTTGTCTTCATAATTTTGGCTATGTGTCCCCTAAATTTCAGATCCTTATTCACTATTACCCCCCAGATCTCTTATTTCCTCCACCTATGACAATATATATCCTCACCAAGCATAAATTCTGCATCCCATCTTTGTTTTCCAAATTTAAAAACCTTCCATTTTGCAACATTGAACTCGCATCCCCATTCCCGTGCCCAATCACTCAATTTATTCGTCTTCTTGTAAGGACACAACATCTTCTCTAATCTTTATGGTTCGTCCCAACTTTGCATCATCTGCAAACAACTAAATATCTCCATCCAAATCTTTGCCAATATCATTAATATACAAGCTAAACAGCAATGGCCCTAAAACAGACCCCTGAGGCACACCACTAGTAACTTTCCTTTTTTCTGGATATTGCTCCCCCATACACAACTTGTCGATACCTATCAGATAGCCAGTCTCCAATTCAATGCCCCAATCTAATATCCAACCTTATCCGCTCTAGTTTGACTATCAACTTATCATGCGGTCATCTATCAAAAGCTTTTGCGAAATCTAAGTATATTACTGTGTCCTTCTCCTCTGTCCAAGAAAGCAGTCACCTTATTGTAATAAGTACCATATTTTCCGGCGTATAAGACGCACGCATTTTTTAGGAAAAAAATTTTTTTTTTTTTTTTTAGATCCTCTTACCAATTCCACCAAGTTCTTATCGTTTTCTCAGTTGGGGGGGTGGCCCGAAATGCTTCTCTGCTGCCCTGTTTCCATGTTCTTTAGCACACGCAATCACACGTAGCTTGTATGCAATATTGTAGCAATGCCGACGTTTATCAGCCATAATTTGTAAAAGAAATTTAGAGAAAATTTAATGGCAGAAATTTATCACCGTTCACAACAATTGGAAAGTTTAAACGAATAGGAACACAGCTGTGATCATCGATGACAATGCATGTGCATCCACTGAACTCTCTACGTAACTGGAATGCTCTCGCATACCGCAATGAAGCAAGAAAGAAATCGTGTAACTCGGAACAGAACATTTCCAGAAATGAAAGTAATAAAAAACTGAGTATCGGCGTATAAGACGTACCCTGTTTTTCAGACATATTTTCAAAGAAAAAAAATTGCGTCTTATACGGTAAGGAGATTACTAAAACATGACCTCCCTTTAGCAAATCCATGCTGTCCATCAAAGATAATAACATTGTTGTCAACCCAATTCTGGATCCTAGTTCTCACAAACTTCTCCAACAACTTAACTACAACACCTGACACACAGATAGGCCTATAGTTTGATGCTTGAATTCTATCACCTCTTTTATGAAGTGACATAATCTTGCCCTCCTTAGGAACTTGACTCAGTGCAAGACTTATATTAAAAAAAAATATATCAAGGCCGGCATCAACTCCCTGGCACATTCCTTCAGAACACATAGTGATATATTATCAAGTCCCACAGCCTTATTTACATCTAGTTTGCTCAACTCTTCAGTCAGTCTCTCTTCCCCATCATCAACTGTTCTCAATCTCTCCATGAAGTCACATTCATAAGATTGAAAGACCTTTATGAACTGCTCATTATCTCCACCACACATTCCGCAACAACTGTCTTTATACCATTTTCTCCAATCAACATTAGTGCAGGAAATGACAGTAAGCGAAAAAATTCCCTCCATTCAGAGAAGTTTTAAAATATTAAATATTTATTAAGTTAAATCATCATATTTACCTTTTTTTTCATTCCATTTAAATATTCTTTGTACATTTCTGAGCGCAAATAGCGTGAATAACTGTCACTTTTCATCAGCTGATACAAATGAGCCTATAAAAAAAAGAGAAAATAAATAGCAATTTTAAGATAATTACAATCAACATACAGTATTTGTAATTAAACTTTTCTTTAATCTTTTCACAGAAAATACCAGTTTATTACTTGAATAAGGTATCATTCCTCAGTATATGGAGGACATAGTGAAATTATTCAATCAGTATATTTTAGCACTGTTATGAATGATGTAAGGGAAGAAATGTTTGCAACAGGAGCAAAGAAGCGAATTAAGCAGAAGTGCAATGTGTTGGGTAAGACAGCTATTAATAGTTGCATGCTATGCATATCATGCATGCATATGCATAACCAGAAGTGACTGAGCCTCTGACCTGATTTTTAATAAAAATTTTGCAAACAGACAAGAACCTAAGAGACTGAAAAGAAGGCCAAAATAATACTAATGCCTAGACACAGTATTAAGATGCTTTCGATTGTTCTTCCTATTTCCCTCTCCACAAACTCCTGCATAATTCCACGAGTCATCCATTTCATCCTCCATTTTATATATTACTAGCTGAGATCTCTTGCTTCACAACAATACCCAGCGGTTCACTCCAGGGTATATATTCGAGTATTTGGTGCTTTCATTATAGTATAGAATTCACTTCTTAAATCTAAACCTGCATATCTAAGGGTCTGACCTTGGGCTTTATTAATCATCATTGCAAAGCAAACTCTTATTGGAAATTGGAAATGTTTGAATGCAAATGGATGGTCTGAAGGAATGAGGGATATCCAAGGAGAGAAGACAATTTCTCCAATAGCAGGACCTGTAAATATCACAGGTTCTATCACATTTGGTTTTAATGATTTTACTTAGTGCTAGTTCCATTGTGCAGATTTTGGAGCAATATAATAGGAACACCTATTTTCAATTTAGTTTCATTTTTCCATTTCCATGGGAAAATGAACTGCATCATCATCTACATCCACAGGAATATCTACTGATTTGTAAACATTAACAGATCCATTAACCCTATTAAGAACCAACTTGCTCATTCTTGACATGCCATCATTTTGAGGTGCAAGGATAGCTCGCTCCCTGAACCAAGAAGGCGACTTTTCTGTTATGTTCTCATCAGATGGGTAGACACTGCACAACAGTTCGTTTGCTGTCCGAACTGCAGACGAACTTTCCCAATATTCAGGTGTGTTAATATAATATTTCAGTCTCTTTTCTGTACTTTACCATTGCCAATTTTTAACAATTTTAAGGAGAAGGAATGTGCATTAGTCTCCATGTAGGTGAACATGCATATTGGTTTTGAGAGAAAACTATATTATGACAGGTATGATTTCTTAAGGCAGGCATGCCTTAAGAAAGGAGGAATATTCTGCTGGATATGACAGGTAGTGTTTGTCGAAAATAAAACAGTTATTCCACCCATTCTTTAATTGTCTGATCTGATATCCCTCGGTGTTCTGTTGACTGCAAGAGCCTGTGGCCAGATATTGTTAAATTCTATTGCCAACAATAGAATTTAGCAATATCTGGCCACAGGTAATATCACAATATCTAACAATAGAATTTAACAATATTTAAAAAAAAACCACAAAATAGTGACCAGATATTGTTGATGGAGGTTAAAAAAAATTAATCACTACTCCATAATCTGAAGATGTACATTGATGAAAATTTACATAAACTATCTTTGGAACATCTACTGTCAATTGGTGAAGAAATTGTCAAAATCGGTTAATTCGTTCTCGAGTTAAAGTGAACATCGAAAATAGACTTTGCTTTATATATGTGTGTGTGTGTGTATTTGATGCAATCTGGACTTACTTGGCTATATGACATAAAGAAATTTAATGACTAGAAGCTGAGAGTTACCAAAATAGAAAAAAACTATTTATTATTTGAATGTGCAACTAGTTTTGTCTTCTTAGAAGACTTCATCAGGTGCATAACATTAAAAGAGAAATATAAAATATACATTACAAGATAACAACAGCTATAAATTAACTTGAAAATGTATTGCTAACATTTGATGGCATTCTGGATGCTATAATGTATATTTTTGTATTTCTCTTTTCATGTTATGCACTCAATGAAGTCTTAATTATGCATTGAAATAAGTTATTTTCCTATTTTGGTGTATAGGCTATGTGAATTTGGGGTTTTTAACTATAGCTCTTCGGAATGTGCTGAATTATTATTGGGATCTGGTTTAGCACAACTTTTGGAGAACCAAGGTATGAATATTGGTCTAGAATTCTGTGTGGAGTGAGGATGAAGGCCCACATTTCTGTGAGGGTTACTTCAGTTACTACGTCAGAGCAAGTGTTGATCAGGAGAAGGTGTGGAAACAGTCGTTAGATGAAAATTGGATATAGAAATTATGGAAGTCATTCAATTTGCAATGCTCCCAAAATTCTCATAACTAATCAGATTAGAATAGTTATCTATGAATCTTGATTTTTTTTAGAGTCTGATTACCCAAATTCACTACAACAGTACCAAAGGACCTGAAATTGAGGTTGATTAGGTGAAGATCAGTTTGTAGAAAAGGAAGTGTGGATAACATTATGGTACAAGTTACAAAGAAGAAACCTGACATCTACAGTATGTACAAGGAAGAGCTGGTTAAAAAGGTTCAAGTGTTAGGAGAATGAAGATTGTCCACCCACAATCAAAATCCAGTATTATATTTGGCAGATGGACAATTTTTGTTTCAATCATTAGTAACTAAATACTTCAGTATCTCTTCCAGTTTGATCTAAGAAGTTAGAAAAAGGAAGCTAGTTTAAATTCTGGACATTGAAATCTCCAAAGAAGATAATTTCATTGTTTGGGTAATTAGACTTCAGAAAACCAAGATTCAGAGATAACCATTATGTTCTCTGATTATTTATCAGAATTTGGAGAGCAATAAAGTGAGACAAGGAAATCTTGAACCAAAGCATATCACATAGAGGACATTCTAGGTGTAGCAATCTTCAGCATGTGATGTCAAGATCTGACAAATGCACATGTACTGTCCTTTTTACAGAAGGAATCATGCAGAAACATAGTTGCAATAGTTGAGGTGAATAGTAGTTGCCAAGGCTGCTAGCTGGATTTATTTTTTGTTTTTTGGCATTTTTTGGGAACATCTTTTCTGACCTGCTGTGTCACTGTTATATTTGCTTACATGATTTGATATTAGAAACTTGCTGAGCAGGAGCATACCATTGGAGTGAGGGTGTGCATTGAGACTCCACACCTTTTCCATAGAGGGAAGTCTTCTGTACATGGTTGGATGTAACGTAAGATCTGATAGATGCATATGTACTGCCCTTTTTACAGAAGGACCCATGCAGAACATAATTGCATAGTTGAGGTGGACCAGTAGTTGCCAAGGCTGCTAGCTCGATTTGTTTTTTTGAGCATTTTTTGCAGAAAATTTTTTTCTTCTGATCTGCATTGTCACTGTTATCTTCGCTTTCATGTGATATTAGAAGCTGCTGAGCTTAGAGAAGGGAGCATTTAAAAACTCAACTTTTCTTACAGGGAAAGTTCTGTACAAAGTGTCCTCTGCAGTTTGCTTTAGCCAAATCTGGCAGAGTAAATGCACAGATTATTCACCAAATAGTCACTAAGTCTCCCAATGTATTACCATCAGGTTTAGTCATTTGTGGAAACTTGTACTATTATATTGGAGAAACCAAGGATCAATATGGAATATAGGATTCTTGATCAAACAGAAAAATACTTAGTTACTGATGAGCAGAGACAAGCAGGTTATTATTCCTCTTTATCAAGCCTTGATAAAAACCCCATCTTGATTACTGCACACCTGGGTTTCTTGGTGATGAGGACAAGGTGGAAGGATCAAGAGGTGAGTGACCAAGATGGTCACTCACCTCTCGATGGTCTATGGAATGAATCTTACAAGAAGTTGAAGATTTGAGGGTTACAGAAATTGGTTAATATGACTGAGATATACAAATTACTGAAGGGATTTTACAAGATTAATATAGAGGAAATTTTTCAAAACAGTCTGATGGTGGGAGAACTAGGGCCAATCCTTGAAAACTGAGCAAGAGTGTAGTTAGAAAGGGTGTTAAAACTAGAATTTTTCTTGGAGAGTGGTGAATGAATGGAATAGGTTGCTAGATGTTGTGGGTGCCATGACTGGAAATGAATTCAAAGCAAAGTATGATAGCTACTGTGCAAATGTTGGATAGTGCTTGGCATGATGTTTAGGGCATCCCTTGATGAGTCTAAAGATTCCCATAATAATAGAAACCAAACAGAACTGAAGCATTAGTATGAGTACGTAGCTTGTCAATTAAAACACTCAGAGGCATACTACTAAACATGATCCAACTTCTCATACTAAATCTGATTATTTTTACAAAATAGCAGATGGTATCATAAGTGAAGGCAATCGCACTCAATTAGTGTGGGCTTTTTTAAGGGGGGGGGGGAATTCAATACCTTGGTAAGTAACAGTCTTTCATCTGAAGAGGCATTAACTGGACAATATGGCTTCAGATCTGAAAACCGACAGAGGAAAAAGTTAATTCAGTTATGCACTAAATAAATCCTTGGCAGTGACAAATTCCCATGTCAAGAGGAAACCTAAAATGGCATTCTCCAAATAACTTGACAACTGAAATATATATATATATATATATATATATACTAGTTTAAAATGTAAAAGCTGCCTGGTATAAGACAGAGATATACATAATTTTAACTTCTACAGAAGTTACAAATTAGCTAGAGACACCATTCAAACCTGATTTAACAAAAACAGAAATAAATGGTTTAAGAATAAATATGATCCCAAAGTAATTGTACTAATATTAATGCATACAAAACTGATCATCAAAGAACACTGACACCTGCCTAATCTACACAGAAATTGAAAATAGCGATAAGTAAATCAGTCTTAAGGAAACCAATCATTGATAAATATTCAAGGAAATAAGATTGTCATAAAAATACTGAACTATTAAAAAATGACAATTATAATACTCAAAGAGTTCAGAAAAGACATCAAAGAATGCTAAGATGTATTAACCAAGGATGCCTAAGAAAATCATACTAGCTTAAAAATAGCAAAAGAATGTTATCAGTAAGAGAAGGATCAACTAATTAAAAAATAATAAAGGAAGAACCCATGAAACTGAGCAAGTCTTAAAACTAGCAGGTAATTTCTATAACACTGTATTTTAACCAATTTCTTTGCGATGCAACAGAGGTTGTTGCTTGATGATACAGAAGCTGTCCCAGAGATCATCTGCACAGTAGAAAATTGTAAAAACTACTGGGTAAAGATGAGATAAATATTAAAAGGGTGGGGGGTGGGTGAGTGTAAATTTTAAAATTTGGACTCCAAGAAGTGTTATCAACTTTGGTTAAACTACAATATTATCAATGAATCCATTCCAGATCAGTAGCTAAAATCAAAGATAATCTTTTTCACAAAAAAAAATTGCAAATCAGACAGAAAAAAAACAGACCAATCACTCAGTCTTATTTCTTGTAACTACAAACTGTATATTAATCATTCAAATTAGCGAGGAGAATTTTGGAACAGGTTCTGTAGCTGGTTACCTGCATGCTATAAATCAAATAATTTTTTTTTTAAAGACAAGCCTTTATAAACTCGAGTAACTATACAAGCTTGTCCAGAGCAGGCTTTTACAAACATCCATGTGCCTATGGTCGGACTTGAACTCATGACCTCCTTGTTTGAGAGTGGGTATACTATCCACTCGGCAAACTCGGCCAGCTGAACAACTAGGACAAGACCTCCACATAGTCTTTAAAGAAATGTGAATAATGGACTGATCTAATGTCCAATCTTCACTTTCTCGTAGTGCATTCTGTTATTAGGCATCTAGGTAGAATGAATGTAGACAGGTGAGTAACTTAGGATTTAGCCAACCAAACTGTATTCTTATTGTTGAAAGTTTTTCACTTGGTTATATATTATAAATTAAAGATGCCAAGAAATTATATATACTTGGTTTTATCCATTATCCAAGTGTAAGCAAACAAAGTTTGTGCATGAAGTATCTTTCAGGACTGAGGCAACTCGTGGCAAAGGTGGTATAAGTTCTCATCACTTGCCTCAGTATCCCATAATGCAAAACACATCTCCTTGCAAACATATATAATGCAATACATTAAGGGAAGGGTCACTACCCAGACCGGTTTCCCTGTATTAAGTGCAAGGTTAGCGCAATTGGAAGAACGACGGTACATTGCGCCCTTCGATTGGAATAGGCCTAAGTTCGATTCTCGTCGCGATGGGAGGAATCTTTATCTGGTCGATTTCAATCGAAGGTGAGTTAGCCGATCTCATATGGAGGTAGCAGGGTTTTTTCTCCCGGAAACTCGGGTTTTTCATCCCGCATACATACAAATCGGCCCTTCAGAACACACGCAATTTACAGACAAAAATTACTAGTTGTGGTGGTGTTGGAGGTGGGCGGTTGATGGCGTTGATGGAGATGATTCGTAGTAGAGGTTAGGTGTAGAGACAGTTGTAGGTGTCCTCCCGCGATGAGTCTTCGGACTCCTTGGAGGTATCAGGAATAATAATAATAATAGTTACCTCCAAAAACTCGTGAAAGCCAGTGGATCACCCAACAATGAGCAACCCAAGGGATCAAAATTCCACATTGTTCCCCTCAGTAACAGGCTCATCCCACCACCTAGCAGAACCGCTCGTATTTCATCTGAGGGATAACAGCAACAGCCGTGCCTCAGTTAACTTCATAGGCTACAGCATTGCCATCCATTATCCCCTATACCTGGGTAACAGCAACAGCCGAGCCTCAGTTAGAACTTCATTGGCTACTGCATTGCCTTCCATCCGGTTTCAACCCATGGGGGGGGGGTCTCATCAGTGGGAGCCATACCCAGAGGTATGGCTCCCACTGATGAGACCCCCGAGGTGGAAGTAATGGAGAAGTTATATTTCCATATACCAGTTGCCAAAAAGTGTTACACCTTATTATTAAAAATACTCTGGATTAGAGATAGATAGTTGTTGAAAGTTTTTCACTTGGTTATATTATAAATTAAAGATACCAAAAAATTATTTATATATATATATATATACACACACACACATACTTGGTTTAATCCATTATCCAAGTGTAACCTGAAGTATCTTACAGGACTGGGGCAACTCGTGGCAAAGGTGGTATAAGTTATCATCACTTGCCTCAGTATCCCATAATGCAAAGCACATCTCCTTGTGGACATGTATAATGCAATGCATTAAGGGAAGGGTAACTATACAGACCGGTTTTGACCTTTATTGAGGTCTCATCAGTGGGAGCCAGAAGTAATGGAGAAGTCATATTTCCATATTCCAGTTGCCAAAAGATGTTATTAAAAAATTTGTAAGCAAACTTTGTTTGCTTGCACTTAGATAATGGATTAAACCAAGTGTGTGTGTGTGTATATAATTTCTTATCTTTAATTTATAATATAACCAAGTGAAAAACTTTCAACAACTATCTATCTCTAATCCAGAGTATTTTTAATAATAAGGTGTAACACCTTTTGGTAACTGGTATATGAAAATATGACTTCTCCATTACTTCCACCTCACTATCACCACGTCTGGGTCTGGCTCCCACTGATGAGACCTCAATAAAGGTCAAAACCGGTCTGGGTAGTGACCCTTCCCTTAATGCATTGCATTATACATCTCCACAAGGAGACGTGCTTCGCATTATGGGATACTGAGGCAAGTGATGATAACTTATACCTTTGCCACGAGTTGCCCCAGTCCTGAAAGATACCTCAGGTGCAAACCTTGTTTGCTTATACTTGGATGATGGATTAAACCAAGTATATCTAATTTCTTGGTATCTTTAATTTGTATTCTTATTGGTTTAAATCAAAGTAAAATGAGGTACAACATGATGGAATTTATGCTGGATGAAACACTGTCTGGTTTAACCAGGCTTCTGCTGTTTTTTTTTTTTTTTTTTTTCCAGAGAAGCAGGGTATATAATGAAAAGGCAACTACCAGAACAAACTCCAAATCACCATCAGCAGACAAGATTGGCACAAACAATAAAAACAGCATCAAAGGAAAGGAAGTGAAACTGGCAGAAGAATTGAAGTAATAAGTCAACAAAATTCATGTTACTGAAAGAAGACAAAAATGACTAGATTCTTCTGAATAACAAAAAAAATAGTACTAAACAAGAGGATAATCTTGAACGGCATGTAACATCCCATAAGTGATATGGGCAAACATGAAAATGAAGAATTGGACAATGAGACATGATTGTGCATATGGTTCAACAGAAAGTTCTACCTAAGAAAGAGGTGGAGAGATTTTTAGGTCATTAGAGAGGGCAGCTTATACAAGAGAAAAAGTTGATTCATGTTGGAGATTTGAACAGCAGAGTAGGAAATGAATATCAGACATACTAAAATGTTTTTTGAAAAAATTGAAGAAAAGAGAACCTGATAATTACCTGCTGGATTTCTGTTAAAGTCACAGACATGTCATAACCAATATGTTTCAAAAACAAAGATGTGCACAAATTTGCATAGCAAGAAGATGAAGAAAATAAGAGCCAGCTTCAGGACACATGAGGACAGAGGAGATTTGAAATAGGAAGAGAATGCCATTTAGCTAAGAGCATGATAAAACTGAAACTTTTCATATTGATGAAAAGTGTGCAAGGAACTTGAAAGGAATCAGTTGGGCAACTTTAGTTTAGAGGTAAAGTTTAGAATCAGGTATACAAACATTAATCAGAAAAAAAAAAAAAAAGACTTTTTGAAGATGGGAATCAAACCTTAGACACTCATTTGGAAACTCTGAAGAAAACATTAACTGATTCAGCCAGGGAAGCATTTGATGAAGCTGTCTGCAAGAAGAGAAAAATCAGAACTCAATGGTTAACCTCAGGGTTCAGTCCTTGGGCCATTATTGTTTAATCTGTACATTAATGACATCAGGCAAGGTCTAACATCAAATGTGCAATTGTTTGCAGATGATCCAAAAATAGGCACGGCAATCAGGGATGCAAACAGGAATATCTAGTGTGAATGAATTTAAGGATTGGTATGAAAGCTGGTTTGGGCAATTTATAGTCTCCCCTCAATGAGTCCTTGACTCCCTGGAGGGTCTCAGATATTCAGCACTTACAAAATGATTTGAATAGGCAGGAAATTTGGGCAAACAAAAATGGCTGTCAGTTTAATGTTAAAGTAAGTGTAAAGTTATGCACTTAGCATGATTAGAGTTCCAGTGGCATATTATTTTAGTGGGGTTATGCTACAAGAAACTGAGGAAGGAAGGAATAATCTTGGCATATTGGTGGATGGGAATTTGAAGTTCAAAGGTCATATAGCAAAAGTTGCAAATACAATTCAGAGGATAATTGCGATGTCGAAGTGAACCTTGACATGTAAGGATAAGGAAGTCATTTTTCCTCTTTCTAAGGCTTTGATAAGACCACACCTGGATTATTGTGTGCAGATTTGGTCTCCCAGGTTCCAAGGGGGTAAAAGCTGTGGAAAGGGTGCAAAGAAGAGTTACAAAGATTATATCGGGATTATGGGATTTAGATTATGAGGACAGATTGTATGTGGAATGTAGACTCTGGTTAACAGGAGAAAGAGAAGTGATATGAAGATTTCTATAAACTTTTGAATGGGTGTTATAGGATATCATCTGATGAAATTTTTTGTTATATGAAAGAGTACATGGGGGGGCATCACCTTTCAGAGAACATAAGGGCATCCAGGGAAGTTAAATTTATTTGTAATCAAGAAAGGGATAAGAGCTAGGTTTTACTTCCAGAGAGCAGTGAGTGAGTGGGAGTTTGCCTTTAGGGGTAGTGAGTGCATCTAGTGTGAATAGATTTAAGGAAAGGTATGACAGCTGGTTTGGGTGATTTATAGTCTCCCTTGATGAGTCCTTGACTCCCTGGAGGTCTCAGATAATAATAATAAAAGAAAGCATATCAAAAGTTTCTAGAAAATAAATCAATCAGCAGTAAAAAGACAGACCATGAAAATAGGCTGGAACATTGACAACATTTAAGGAAAAGTTGGTTAAACCAACTTTTCCTATATTTATTATAATTATTTCCTATTCACCCAGGAAAATGGGTGGATAGGAATATGGTACTATATGGTGACTAGCATGGTTTTTTAAAGGTAGGTCCTGTCTTAGCTAATTTATTCACAATATTATAATATAGTGACCATAGAACTGGATAAAGGAAATGTTTACAACACGGTGCTGCTGGACTTTGAAAAGGCATCTGATAGAATACTGCATGGAAAACTATTACACAGGTTGGAGCTGGTGGCATGGATAGGAGGCTGGCTGACACTGACATACATAAGAGTATCATATGGTGGAGTAGAATCAAGGCAAATAAGGGTGACTAGTAGAGTGCTTTAGAACCTTATACTTAGTACCACTAATCTTTAATTTGCATATTAATGATATAGGGAATGATTTACAGGGGAGATATTCAGTAGTTTGTTGATGATGCAACACTGGAAAAGGTAATAGTTAATAAAGGTGATGTAGATATCCGGCAGGATTATTTAAATAAACTGGCAGTATGGGGGCAAAGAAAATGGTTGTAAATATAACATTGCAAAATGTAAAGTTATACACTTCAGGATGAAAATATTACCCATTTTTGTATCATACTAATGGTACTGGATTTGAGGAAATTGATGAGACTAGGAATTTGAGTGTAATGGTAGACAGAAAGTTGAAGATCAGAGGATATATTGCATAAGTTTGGACAAGTAAAGATAAGGATGCTATTATCTATCTTTGTAAGGCTATGATTTGGCCACATCTTGATTACTATGTACAGATTTGGGATTTAAGAGGTAGTAGAGAGAATCCTGAGACAAGTGACATGCTAGCAACAGGTAAAGCAGAATGTTTGCTGTGAGAATGGATTGAAGGTGTCTGGGATACAGAATTTAGTTAACAGTGGAAAGAGAGGAGACATAACAGAAACTTATAAGTTACTAAAGGGATTCTATAATATTTACATGTTAGTAATCTTTCAGTACACGGAACAGAAAGAGAGAGAACTGGGGTCACTCCTGACAGTTGTGTAAGAGTGTGATTAGTAATAGTGTGCAAACTATAGATTTTTTGCTTGGAGAGTGGTGAACGAGTGGAAGGAATTGCCAGGGGTAGCTGTTAGTGTCTTGACAGTGAATCAGTTTAAGGAGAGATATAAGTATTACATGAATAATGGTTAGCAATGGGTCTCCTGCAATGAGTCTTTTGACTCCATGGAGATACCCTTTATAATAATATAATTCATTTATTATAAAAGGCAACCAGATTACCAAAACAAGATCTTCCATTAACAAATCCATACTGACTGACAAAAATATATTGCCCTCGCATCCCTAATTCTATATACCAACTCTTAACCACGCGCGAAATACAAACTGGCTCTATAATTCGATACTTGCATTCTGCCACCCTCTTGCCATCTTTAGGGACTCATCTGGTTGTTATTTATTAAAATGCCATCCTCTGCATTCACTAAGGAACAGTCAGCTCCTTAGCACATCCCTTAAAACATGGCAAAATAACCTCATTCAGATGCCCTGTTCTGCTAGCATTTAGTATTTGAAATACATCCTCTGCATTCACTTAATGATTCAATCCTTCCCATCTCCTTGATAATACAGGTTTTAATCTGCATTATCAGAATAAAATATCCTAATAAAGTTATCATTAAACAGCCCTACTATGTCAACTCAGTGAGTTCTTAGTTTGTATTTTACAAGTTTTTCATTCCTAGTCTTTTTTGCATTCTAATAGTCACATTACCTTAATCAGTAAATCTTTATTGGTTCATATTCATATCATTCCATGTATATAACTTATCTTTATCTCTTCATACTTTTTTGGCTTTTCACTTCCTGCATTGTTTTAATTTTTGGCCTTATTTTTAAATTCTGTACTAAAATATCCTTTCAAGTTAATTTAGAAGATGCTATAAAACAGTTTGGTCTCTTTCTTTGTAAGGATATTCATGGATGTCTCCATATCAATATTTCTTTCAAAATATGAAATTTAGTAACATTTTAAATATTTAGTAGGTTTATATGCCTGTAAGACAATATGTTTATAAAGAGCTTCTAAACATATTGTCTTATAAGAAAGAACTAAATGAATCAAAATAGCTCATTTTTATCATCAAAAAGGATCAGTGCAATTTATTAATGAGCAAATTAAATGCATTTCTCATTAATAAATTCTCCTCTCAAAAGCAATATTAAGCTCTATTAAGGTTTTCTATATTTTAAAGTAAGAGAGCTATTCAGAAAAATCTACACAGGTTGCTTAAAATTTATCCTGAGTAATTAGACTCATCAGTAAGGACTAACATTAAAATTTCAATTAAAGTAAGTTTCATAGCTTACATATATAACAAAAATTCTATATATAGAATTTATTCAAACACTCCAATATATTTCATCCAATGTTAAGTGGACATTGTCAGGGAGATACTGTTAACTATATTCAAAAGATGAATCAAATAATGAATTATAAATCATGCATACATTGACTTGTGTCTCAGTCACAGCTAAAGTATATGATATTAAAAAAACATATTGCGACACCTCCAGGGAGTTCAAAGACTCATCGAGGGAGGGCACCTACTCCATAATTCTGTCTTCGCCACTCAAATCCACTACAACAAAACTAACAACCATTCTACATAAACTTGTTGGTCCAGTTCCAGCCATTACCTCAAAGAAAAATCAACGACTTGATTTTGAGCTTAGAAAAACAGATAACAACTGCATTAATAACTGCCACACACAAACTTCAACTGAGTTCCAGATGAGATTAAAAATCTGACCCATGAAAAGAACAAAGCCAGGTGCCAATACCACAGAATGCTGACCCCAGAACACCAACGAGCACTCAATACAGTTATAAAGTAAGTTCAATATATGCCTAAAAACTATCAGAATCAATAGTAGGAGACAAAATTTCACTCCTTAAACAAAAAGGACCAAATGCTATGGATAATGGTGAAAGTTCTATGCACAGACCATAAACTTCCAATCCACCAATCCATGGTACACCTGGTCTGATTTGCCATGACATAGACAAAGTTAAAGCCTTTGCCAACATTCTAGAGAAGCAGTGTAGCCCAAACTACATCCATGCAGATCTAGCCTTCACCAGTAAAGTATGCTAAAATGCACACAGTACTTAAACCTCATCCAAATGACATCACCTGCTGAGGTATGTGAAATCATCACATTTAAGCGCCTCCATAGCGCAGGTGGAAGAACCATGGTACGTTGTGCCATTCGATTGGAAAAAGCCTAAGTTTGATTCTAGTTGTGATGGGAGGAATCTTTTATATGGGTTTTTTTCAGTTGAAGGTGAGTTAGCTGATCTCATAAGGAGGTAGCAAGGTTTTTCCTCCCAGAAACTAGAGTTTTTAATCACGTATATAAACAAATCGGCCTTCAGCACGGCCACAATTTACGGACAAAAAATACTAATGGTGGTGGTGGTCAGTAGATGTTGGTGTAGATTATGAAAAAATAAAATGATGATGCTAGTTGTAGTTGGTGAATTAAGTGGTGGAGATGGAGATTTGTAGAGTTGTACCCTCCCTCAATGAGTAATTGAACTTCTTGGAAGTGTCGCAAAATAATAATAATAATAAAAAAAATAAAAAAATGCCAAACTTAAGAATAGGAAAGCACAAGATCCAAATGGAATTTCTAACAAAATCATGAATTGTCTACCACAATGCACATTGTTGCTATTATTAATGCAATATTAAGATATCACTTCTTCCCTGTATGATGGAAAGTACCAGATATAATCTTAATCCCCAAACCAGGAAAAGCAGCATATTCCCAAAACTATTGCCCAATCAGCCTGCTTTCCTGTCTAGGGAAAACAGCTGACAGGACAATACTAATAAGACTGCATAAAGTTATTAAATAATTAAATCTCATCTCTGATGAGCAATTTAAATTCCAGGAGAACCACTCCACAGAACAATAAGTTTGCAGAGTCACAGAAAACATCAATGTTGGGTTCAACTGGAAGCAGCACACACAGAGACAGTCTTCCTGGATATTGCCAACGCATTCGATAGAATATGATATAATCGCCTTCTTTTCAAACTTGCCAAACCTCAGTGATTGCAAACTCCAAGTGAAGCTACAGGAAATTAAATGTCTAAACACAGCAGCACTGAAGGCATCCCCAGGGCTCCCTGCTATCTATGTGGCTGACACCCCACGTATATGGTCTGCTCCTTGCAACCTAGATTGGCAACTAAAAAACTGCAGAACACAGTCTCAGTACTAGAACAATGGTTCAAAAAATGGTGAATTGATGTTAATGTAGACAAGAGCACTGCATTGCTATTCACAAGTGATACTTTGTGACAAAACTAGATAAAAGACTTTACAACTCATATTAATCATGTCTGCTCAGAAGCAAATAGGACAATCAGGGCAGCTATATCTGTTACTGAATCGTTCTAGTCAACTAAGCACAAAACTTAGACTGCTGATATATGGTTTACCCGCGTGGAGTCGCACAGCAGATTCCAACATTAGCAAACTACAGACAGTCCATAACAAATGTGAATGAACAGCATTTAATGCCCCATGGTTTGTAAGAAATCTACAGCTTCACTTGAGAAGCCAATATTTCTGAGACCAAACCTTTCCTATGCCAAAAAAAAAAAAAAAAAAAAAAAAAGGCTGGAAAATCCTTTGCAAATGCTGCTATCTCCACCCTAACCCACGAAGTGGTAGATTACAGTGAGCATGAACCTGCAAAACACAAACATCCCAAAACCATACCGAACAGGTAATTTTTATAAAAACCCACTGTCAGAAGCCAAAAATGGGCAAATCAAGGGCTCGTTAATATTCCTAGCCCATTACTGTCCACCACCTAGCAGTAAATTAAAACAAATATCTCAGGTCTAACATCAGAAAAACCATAACAAACAAGTGGTATTTTTTTTCTTTTTTCTTATGAGAGGAAAAAAATTCACTGGACTGGTAGTCAGTAGCCTATAATGGCAAGCCAAGTGTTCTGTAATATTCCTCAATCCAGAAATTTTGTTGCATATTCGATAAAGGGCCACAGGTCTAATCAATCCATCTTACTAGAACAGTTAACAGTTAGCCTTTGTATCCCTCCTGGTTCTGGCTTGTCACTGATGGAGCCACCTCTTAGTTTCCTGTCCTGGATTAATTGAGATCAGGAGTGATGAGCTTAGTAGTTCTGTGTTCCTTTCAAGTCACTCAGTGAGATTACGTAATCTTAGAGATCATTCAGAGATTGTGAGAGGTACCCTTCACTTTAACAGTACCTCAATAAAGGTTACAATTGGTCTAGGTGGTGAACCTTATCATTAATGAACATCTGAAAGGATGTATGCTTGGCATTATGGGGGTACTAAGATTGAATGTGAACTCATCAGCCTCTATATACAAGTAGCCTAGTTGTGAAGACACTTCACTTGCAAACTTTATTTGCTTCTACTTAGATAAAGGATTAAACAAGAATATAATTTCTTGGGAAGTTTAATTTAATGATGATGATGTAGAGTTCTGTGGGGATGATTTCATAGATTAACAAAATGGACAAAGAATAATGTTTGTAATTCATGTAGTGAAGTGCAAGACTTGCATTCTGGATAAGAAAAGATTACAAACTATGTATTATTGATGATGGGCTGTACTGCAAGAAATTTATGAAACTATGGCTTTGGAGGAGATGGTGGACAGGTAATTTAAGTTTAGCAGACATATTGCAGAAGTGAGCAAAATAGCACAAACGATCACTTGGATGTCGAAAAACACACAGACAAGAGGGATAAAGATTTTTTCTTTCCAGGGTTTTCCATGGTGATTAACAATCAATACGAGTAATTATAGAGACACACTACCAAGTTGGAGAACTTACTTTAATTATATTAAAATAAAATTCAACATTTTTGACCTTTATATTGAGGTCGTCTTCAGGAATACACACATACATTTATATATACATACATACTATAGTAGGCTGAAAATAACTGCTTAGGTCAAGTGACCATAGTCTGACCTCTGGAAAACCACTCAGTCATTACATCAGACTTAAACATGGTATGAACATAAATTCAGGGAAGTCCATGAAATAGTTATCAGTTAACAATATCTCAACAAAAATGACACCCTAAATTTACAAAGTCCCAGGGATTTGGATGGGACATCTACAACCCACAATTTTTCAACCAAGAATAGCCCACATAGTGAATACTGTACGAAAAGAAATTTAATTGGATGATAATACAGTACCTCTCAGACAACAAACAGAAATTTTAAAATAACAGGACTATAGGAAGCTAGTAACTGCTAATGTAGTTTAATCAATATGAATTGAAGTTCACGTGCAGATCACGGTTTATGTAGATCTTCTGCAATAAGGCTTCATGCTCTAGGAAGGTACCTGAATAACAGTAATAATTAGAAAGATAATTATAAAGGAAACCTGAATTAGAATAATCTTCACAATGAAAGAATATGAGAAGAGAGAAAGAAATGGTTTTGATCAACCTGACCTGATAGATTATCTGTTGGAATAATTGTTGAAGAATGTATGAAATAAATATTAAGAGGATGATCATAGGAAGATGGAGCTTTACCAGATAAGACAAGACATGATGGGGAAGAGCAGAGTCCCTCCCCCCTTGAATAATGAATAATTTTCTCTTTTAGAGATAACAAAATAGAAAAATGAAATAAGAGTTTTTGAAACTTCATAAACTCATTTTTCAAATTTCAAAAATTTTGAAAAACTTTTTGAAATTTTTTTTTATTTTTGAAAATTACTGAAAGCATTGCAACATTCTTCTACTTTAAAAACTCGGTTTTATTTGTTGATTTTTTTTTATCCTCCCATTCTCTATATTTTCATGATGAAACATGTATTAAACAATATATGAATATATTTTTCTTAATACAATATATTATATGATATTACACTATTAGAAGGGGTGCAATCTTAGCTCGCCCCCTCGTGGCGCACCCTGGATAATGCTAAATGAGCTAGAGCGACCTTCGCAGCCAGTCTATCCATGGATTTCCTGGCTAACTACATGCATCAATCAGAAGTGAATGGTTTGAAGAACCAAGTGACTAGAAATCTCGGACCCCAAATCCGAATCTGTCATCTTAACATTGAAGGAATTAGCAAATCAAAATGTGAATACCTTTCAAAATTCCTTCTTGACCAAAATATAGACATTGTACTCCTCCAGGATACACATGCTGCTACTGAAGAAGACTTGTACAGAAGAGGGAGAATATATGGCTAGCAGCTTGTAGGAGCAACTTACCACCATGCATATGGCATAGCGACATATGCCTGCAACAAGATTGAGCAGATTGAACTTGTTACTGCATCAAGTGATGATGATGTCAGCTTGATCATGACAAAGTTGGGCGAACTGACACTTGCTAATGTCCACAAGCCACCAAACGTCCAATGGCCTCAACAAGTCCTCCCTCTTTTGAGCCACTGAACTATATATGTGGGAGACTTCAATAGCCACCATGAGTTATGGAAGTATGCTCAGAATGATGAATGCGGCATAGCCTTCACCGACTGGGCTGAGACTTCCAACCAATATCTACTTGGTCTTTAATGCTAAAGAACGTGGCACCTTCAGATCAGCAGCATAGAGAAGAGACTATAATCCTGACCTCTGTTTCGTCACCTCTAACAACATGAATGAACCTCTACCTGCTCAAAGAAGAGTTCTCGGTGAATTCCCTCATAGCCAACACTGACCGGTCCTCCTTGAAGTGGGCATAAAAAAATACCTCTTGTCCGATCAATTCCCCACCGGAGATGGAACCTTCGAAGAGCAGATTGGGAAAAATATGCCATTGACCTTGACAAGTGTTTGTTTCATACCTCCTGTACCCAATAACTACAATCGATTTGTAGGAGCTGTCATCTCTACAGCTAAAAAACATACCCCTAGGGGCTACAGAAAGGAGTATATCCCTGGATGGAACGAACAAAGCAAACAGCTCTACGAGAAATTTTATGAAGAGCGGCGATCTGGAAATTGCAGAAGATCTCCTTCATGACTTGGATGCAGCAAGTCAACAACGCTGGATCGAAACAGCTGAGGGACTGGACCTCAGGCACTCCAGCAGGAAGGCCTGGACTGTATTACGGAAGCTAGGAAGCACTACAATGATGACTACTAAAAAGACAGATGTCACACCAAACCAAGTTGCTAACCACATTACTAGAATCTCGACATGCCAACGTGATAAAAACCATACCATTAAAGTTAAAAGAGAAGCCAGAGACCTGAAGGCAAAACTACAAGATGAATCAGGATATGCAAGACCCTTCAGCGATGAGGAAATCAACAACGTACTAGCTGATACAAATACGAGAAAGGCCCCGGGGTTTGATAGAGTTCACCTGGAATTTCTTATTCATGCTGGCAAAAATACCAAAAAATGGCTCGCCCTTTTCTTCTCAGAAATAATGAACGCACCGCGTTGCCAAAGGAATTTAAGAGGGCTAAGATCATAGCCCTTCCCAAACCCAGAAAATCAACTGACAACCCACAAAACTATCGTCCAATTGCACTACTAAGCTGAACATATAAATTACTGGAAAGACTACTGTACAACCGCATAAGCAACACCATCCATGAACACGTTCCGATAGAACAGGCAGGTTTTAGGCCCAATCGCAGCTGTTGTGACCAGGTTCTGGCACTGACATTATACATTGAAGCGGGCTTTCAACAAAATCTTAAAACTTCTGTAGTTTACCTTGATTTAACTGCTGCATAGGACACCGTCTGGAGAGAGGGCATGCTGTATAAACTAATGAAAGTATTACCATGCCGAAGAACAATACAGCTTATTAATAATATGCTCAGCAACAGATATTTCTGTGTTATCCTTGGAGAAAATATCAGTAATCAAAAGAAACTCAACAACGGCCTACCACAAGGCTCAGTACTGGCCCCTCTCTTATTTAACCTATACATAGCTGACCTGCCAGATACAGCATCTAGAAAATTCTGCTATGCGGATGACATAGCGTTAGCCACCAGAAATAGAGAACTAAGATGGATGGAGGAAACTCTCACAAATGACCTTGCTGCTATGCATAACTACTTTAAAAAATGGAGACTGCAACCAAGCCAAAGTAAAACTGAAGTGTCAACATTCCATCTCAGCAATAAACTGGCACATGACAAGCTGAACATCTGATTTGGAAACTCAGTTCTACACGATAACAAATATCTTTAAATACCTAGGAGTTGCACTTGATCACACCTTATCATATAAGAAACACAGCTGGAAAAATTAGAAGCAGAAACAACATCATCCAGAAATTATGTGGCACTTCTTGGGGATCAGCAGCAACCACATTAAGAATATCCGCACTCAGAATGGTTTTTTCGGTGGCAGAGTACTGCTCTCCTGTTTGGCTCAACAGCTGCCATACCAAACTAACTGACCGCCAGCTTAACACCACAATGTGACTTATCACTGGAACCAATAAAACAATTCCAATCTACTGGCTCCCAATGCTGAGTAACATAATACCACCAAACCTACGAAGACGTGATGCTCTACTGCGTGAATATGATAAAATACTCAGAAACACTGAATTGCCTATACACAATGACATCTAGATTTACAGCTCAACAGACTGAAATCAAGAAAGCCCCCCCCCCCTCTCTGTGAAGCTAAACACCTGAGAACAATGGAATCGAACGTGGAGCATAAATACCAATGCTCAACTCCAAACTTGGTTTGATAGGTATTCTCAACATCCTGGGTATGGAACTGATCCAAAAGACTTGGACAACGCTGAACAGGATTCACACCAGACATGGAAGATGTGCACTCTCTCTACAAGTGGGGAAAAATTTCCTCACCGGAATGTGACTGCGGCACCCAAATCAATCAATCAATCCACCACATCTCTACTGAGTGCAGTCTTCGTGCATACACATGCCAAAGAAATAACTTCCTGGAGGCGACAGCGCCTGTTATAGACTGGATCAGACAACTTGATATTAACTTATAAGTGTTTTGTTTGTTGAAAGTATAAGTGTCTTTTTTTTTATTCTAATTGTTTGTCACTTACTTTCTATATATTTATTTTGACTTACGTACCTTTATTACTGCATGTAGATTGCCATACGACGAGAATTATTAGAATTCAGAGGAACAATTGTAAGATTAAAAAATTATTAATTTTTTATAAAAATAACAAAAAATAGAAATAAAAAACTTATGAACAGTTAATAGTGATCACTTCCCCAAACTTGGCTATTGGCATACAGTCTGCTCAGTTCAGGTTCAGATGATTTCTCATTGTTTCACCATTAATTGTTCATCATTTTTAAATTTTTTTTATATTTTAATTAATATATATATATATATATATATATATATACATACATACACAACTTTCTGCAATTGTTCCTTTGAACTCTAATAATGTAATATCATATACTTCAGTTGCAACTGAGATATGAGCTAACATATGCATGATTTATGACTCATTATTTGATTCATCTTTTGAATGTAGTTAATGGCCTATCTTCCTGATGATGTCCATATGATGTTGGATGGAATATACTAAAGTTTTTGAATAAATTTTATATAATTAGGTACATGTGTAAGTCATGAAACTTATTTTAATATGTCTAACGCACATATTCCATTAAAGCTATTAATTAAAATTTCATTATTATAGTGCATAAAAAGTATGGCCATAGCATGAAAAAATAGTTAATCAGGATGAAAAAAAAAGGAAAAAAAAAAAACCCTCATCAAATAATCAGGAAAATTGGTTTCTCTTATATGCAATAAGAGAAACCACTACTAACAGCTTTTTTTATTTTAATCTTTATATGAAAAATACATTACTGATTTAACTGATTATTGTGTTAATTCTAGGTATTATACTTACAGCAGCTTCTTCAAAAGTCCATCGATCAGGGTTCTCCATGTTTTTTTTTGTTACTTCATAACTCTTGGAATCAATATTAATGGGACAGTTGGCATCAGGAGCCAGATATTCACTGAAAGTGGAGAGAAACTTTGGTGGTAGTAGTAGTCTTAAAACTAGGATTATTTAAGAAATTGGAGGAGGCTTTTCCTGAGATAAATTTAATTTCATACCTAGTGAATAGCATATGATCTGAGCAATGGGATTATGGGATTGTTTTATCTGCAGTAGGAGCTGGATTTGTAAAGAAGGCATGCATCTTGTAAAAAAATTTTTCACTTGGTTTCAAATGAAATTAAACTTGCCAAGAAATTATATTCTTGTTCAATCCTTTATCCGAGTGTAAGCAAATGAG
This sequence comes from Typopeltis vanoorti, assembly GCF_054136105.1. NCBI lineage: Eukaryota > Metazoa > Arthropoda > Arachnida > Uropygi > Thelyphonidae > Typopeltis > Typopeltis vanoorti. Next base: position 96,499,189 of record NC_143558.1, read on the forward strand.
TTTGCTCATGAAGTATCTTCATGACTAGGCTACTTGTATATAGAAACTGATGACTTCACATCAATTTCCTTAGTATCCCATAATGCAAAACACATATCCTTTCAGACATGCATAATGTTATACGATATGGGAAGGGACACTAGACTTCAATAATGATTGAAACCAGTCTTGGTATTCCTTTCTCATAATGCACAGCTTATACATGTCTGAAAGGATATATTGTTTGCATTATGGGATACTAAAGCAATTGATGTGCAGTCATCAGCCTCTACACAAGTAGTTTTGTAGTGAGGGTACTTCACACTCAAACTTTTGTTTGCTTACACTTTGGTGAAGAATTAAACAAGAATATAATTTCTTGACAAATTTAATTTAAGGCATACATCTATCTAATAAATTACCCTACTAAGTAAGCTGGCTATAACTGTTATGACATACTTAGAAAATCTCCAAGAGAAATCAAAGTCTAATTGCTGAAACTGACTTGGCGGGGGGGGGGGGGAGCAAGTATCAAAGGCTGGCTATGATATGGGGGACAATGAAAAGTATGTCTTCAAGATATGCTTTGAGAGGGTTAAACATTGTTTTACAATAATATAATGTGTGAAGTTTGAAAGAATTAGTTCCTATGGTCTAAAATTAGCAGCTCAACATACTAAGTTGCATATAATAAAGTTACAGAAACTTGGCTTAATGGGGAGGTTGTTGATGAAGAATTAAATCAGAGGAATTATGTCAACAGAGGGGGGGGGGAGTATTATTACCATTAAAAGAGGATATAAATTTTGCAATTGACATCTCATTAAAATATATGTAACTGGGATGAATTTGAAAACAAGTGTGGTGCATGATAAACATTGAATTTTAAATTAAAATTGGAGAATCTAATGATGCTGTTATGGGCCAGTTATTCAGTGAGTTAGAAAGGTAAGGTATTAAAAATTGGTGATTTTAATATCTGTAATATAACTAGGTAAATGAAATAGCAGTAAATAGAAAAGGTCGTGATATTTTTTGAGTCAATTTGAGAGAGATTTTTTTGGGAACAGCATGTATGTAACCCCATAAGAGATAGTAGTCCCAGATTTAATATTAACATCAGATCAACTAAGAACTTAGCAGTTTGATTACTTAGAGTCAATGTGTGATAGTGACCACTTAACCCTGGAATGGGAATTAAAATTAAGGGGTTGTTGTGACAAAAAAGCAAGACTGGAAATTTTAAGAACATTCATTTAAGAATGTAGCGTGAGAATTAGAATGCATGAACTAGGAGTTGAAATTTCATGGAATGAATATTAATCCATCCATCCATCCAATTCTTGCCTGTCCAAGATGGGGTGAGTAAACTGATTAGGAGTTATAGGTAATTAATGCAACGGATTGCCATTCCTCTGTTGTATCCACTAAGGGCAAATATTTTATGTCTGCAGTTCATAGGGTCAGTCTGCTGTTTTGAGGGATGAAATACCCAGGTTTCCAGGAGAAAATTCCTCCCACGTCCATATGAGACTGGCTAAGTTACCTTTTGAAATGCTCTAATAAAAATTCCTCACATTATAGTTGGTATTCAAAACATCTTTTCAACCAAAGGGCTTTTGTTGAAACCAACTGAGCTACGGAGGATCTATTAATAGCAAATGGGAAACATTTAAGGATATCTTTAAGCTGATTTCTAATGTTTATCCTGAGAAGTAAGTATAAAATCAAATTCAGAGGTGGTTGGATGAACAGTCATGTTTTTGATCAAAGAGTAAGTATATCAGAAGTAAATCTGAGAGAAGGTAGGTGACTAGTAGTATACAGCAGGAGTTCTGACTTGGGCTAATGCTGTTTTTATTTGTACACCAGGGATACAGAAAACTAGGGGGAACATTCAGTTCCTGTTGAATGTGAAGCAAGGAAGAGCAATGGCCAATGAAAATGATGTACAGATCCTGCAAAAAAAAAAAAAAAAAAAAAAAAAAAAAAAAAAAAAAAAAAATCATGTAGACTGGCAGTATGGACCAAGGATAATGGTCATCAAGATGGTAACAGACAACAGACACCATCTTGTGGACTTAATTTTGATCATAAGCTGAGTACTATATTGATAGGATTGATGGTAATTGGAGATAGTAAGTTAGATTGGAGGGCATATTGCAAACATGGTTCAAAATAGCATACATCATATTACTCAGATGTTGAAAAACACTGAACAGGGATAGGGAGATTATTATCCATCTTTAGAGGGCCTTAATAAGACCAACATGTGGCCTCTGTGCACATCTGGTTACTTAGATTTTTTTGAGGATGACGAAGCGGAAATGAGTCAGAAGCAAGTGACCAAGACTGTGACAGATATACGGAATGCTCCCTACGAGGACATATCGAAAGTTTGTGGATTATAAAGGATAGTTGACAGGTGAAAAAGGTCTGGTGGGGAAATTACAGACCAAAATACTGTATTTATTTACAAGTGTCAGGAGCATCAGAAATAAGGAAGTTGAAAAGGTTTCCCTGATCGAGTTTATTTGCCCAAAAGTTGTTGGATAAGTGGAACTTGGTCATATAAAGATGATACTAGACAAGGATTATGAATTATACACATGTTTACACAAGAATATTTTAATATTTGCCAAAATATCCACCTATTTCCCCTCTTCTAAAGATAAATGCTCAACTATGTCTCAGCCTGGTGTGTATCAAGTTCCTTGTAACTGCAATCTGTCCTACTTTGGACAAATAGGACGCTCTATAGAAAAAAGAATTCAAGTACATCAATTATACATTCAGCACAACCAATCCAATAAGTCTGGATTGGCTCAGCACGGAATAGAGATAAGCCACAACATCCTCTGGTCCAAGACTAGCCTTCTACACAGATGTCGCTATAAATTTGAACGCCTATTCAAAGAGTGCTGAGGCCTTACTTCAATGCCCTAACTTGAATTGAAATGACTGTATATCCTTATCAAAAATATGGGAAAGTTTAATCAGGATAACACATTATTATTTTTTTAATTGAGACTTTTAATTCCTACATTAGTCTAATGTTATTTATAAACTAAGATTATTATATTAAATTGTGAATTAATACCTATAATTTAATCATCACTCTGATAAAATTTTTCCTCTCTTTAATGCTTAGCAATGTAACATCGTGCAGCTCGGCAGCTCATTCCACTTTTGAATGATCAATTGTTGGTATTCCACCTTGTTAAAAACTGTTCCTATGTAGCCACTGAAGATAGCCTGTTATTTTCAGACTGAAATATTTGGCAAATATTAAAATATTCTTGTGTAAACGAGTGTATAATTCATAATCATAATGTCACAAGTTTCTCTAAAAAGTAAAATACCAGACAAGGATAGAAACGGAAAGGTAGAATGTTTTTTGTGAGAATAGAAAAAAGGGAGGTGCTGCTAATGAAAGCATGGGAATTAAGTGGAGATGCAAGAGGGAAATAATGGAGTTTCAAGTCACTATGGTTTGAGGTGAAGACTGGCTGGAACAGGTATTTAGTTGGATATTACTATAGGCCATAGAATGTGGAGGATGATGAAAAATTGTTGGAATAAGTGAAACTTGGTTGGATAAAGATGATACCAGACAGGGATAGAAATCGAAGAGTATGATGTTTTTTGTGAGAACAGAAAGGACAAGAAGGGTATATAAGTGTATATGTGTGCATATTCCTTAGTATGTAAGGGATATGTGTGTATCTCAGTATATAAGGAAGGGCACATGAGGATTGAGAGTCTTAGAACTAATCATTTCATTGGAAAATATGATTGTGAATGGAGTATCACATTTCCCCCATTTTGTGAGTGTGACCATGAGGAGGTGATCACTTGGAGGATAGCCAGCCATATGAAGACTGCTGTAAGGAAAGGATATATGTGGAACTATAAGGCTGGTGGTTATGAGAAGATCAGGAAACATGTTGAAACTATAGCATGGAATGAGGAGTTAAGCAGGAAGAAGATAAATGCTGCTTAGGAATTGACCAAGAGATATTTAACAACATCAGTGTATGAATGTGTTCCAAAGGTCAAAAGGCTAAATACAATAGACATGGATGAATGTAGGGATTGAGCACAAAATCTGGTACTGTGGAACAGAACAAAATGAATAATGGCAACGATCAATTGCATGAGGAGTATAAAGAGCTGGCAAAGAAGGGGACTCAGTTGGAAAGGAAAGTAAAAGTGCAGAATGGGCAGAAATGAGCAAATCAGGCCAAAAAAAATCCCAGTTTTTCCAATATGTGGCAAGTACAAGGAAGAATGATTATGGTAAGCTGATGCGGATGAAGAGGGCAGATTAGTAACTGCTGCATAGTTGAGGCATTCAGCAAACAATTCATAGGCATTTCATCCCCATCAGTGTGAACTCATGAGAAGTTCAAGTGTAGAAGAAATAGGAGAGAATAGCTTAATTGTGAATAAACAGGAGATATATGAGGAATTAAGTAAGCTTGATGTCAATAAGTCAAAAGGATTTTATGACATATCACTGCATGTTCTTATGGGATGTTTCAGGGAATTGGCAGTAGTTTTTATATACCTGTTTAATAAGTCTTATAACAGCACAGGTCCCAAGGAAGTGGGAAAGAAAGTAAAATAGTTTCACTGTACAAAGGCGGTAATAAGAATGTGGCTACAAATTATAGGCCCATCTGGAGTTGTAGTTAAGGTACTGAAGATATCAATGAGAGGTAAGATAGAGAAATGGGTTGACAACAGCAGTATTTTTTTGGGATTGTCAGCATGGGTTTATTAAATGGAAATCATGTTTTACAAATTTGCTTATGCACTATAACAAGATGATGATGCATTGGACAGGACAGATGCATATGCAACAGTATACTTAGATTTTGCAAACGTGTTTGATAGATTCCCACACAACAAGCTGGTAACTAAATTGAAACGGATGGCAGTGAATAACAGACTAGTGAGTTGGATAGGTGACTGGCTGTCAGATGGTATAAGCAAGCTGTATATGGGCTACAATATACCAAAAGATGACGTCAATAGTGGTGTGCAGCAGGGATCAGTTTAGGGGCCACTGTTGTTCAGCTTGTATATATTAATGATATTGGAACAGATTTAACTGGAGATGTGCAAATAGTTGCAGATAATGCAAAACTAGGTGAAGAATGAGGAGTCAACCAGCTGTTATGGTCTTAGAGGACTTGAAGAGACTGTATGAGTAGGCAATTAAGTGGAACTCAGTTCAGTGTTGCAAAGTAGGTTCTAAATTTGGTAAGCAATGATGAGATGCAAAGTATACACTTGGTGGGGGAAACCTTGAAGGAGGTAGAGAAGATTAAAGATCTGGGAGTGGTGATGGACAAGGACAATAAAGTTCTGGGGTCACAATACATGGCAATGATGCTGAGGACCTTAATATGCAGAAATAAAGAGGTTATCCTTCCATTGCATAATGCCTTGATCAGGTACCACGTGGATTATTGTGCATAAATTTGGTCACCTAGTTTTTCTTGGTAATGAAGATATGTTAGGAAGGGTCCAGAGAATATTTACAAAAGTGGTAACTGTTCTTTGAAATGTGGGTTATGAAGACAGATTGAGGGAAAGCAATTTGCAAAGCCTTGTGAAAAGGAATAGTAGAGGTGATGTGATTGAGATATGAGTTGGGTTAAATCTAAATATTTAACCATTTACATTTATAAATATAAATGGATGAATATAAAAATGATTATTACATTTCATAACTAAATTATTAAAGATTATAAAGCTGAATTCAAGATACTATTAGCTAGAAATATTAAGAAAAATTCCAGAGTTTTTAGAGATAGTAAAATTAGCAAGTCAGGTAGAACAAAGTTATAATTTTTTAAAACATTTTTCATCATGAGTCATTTATTTAAACCCTAACGGTGAACTAGTTTTGCTCAAACTAAAACTAGTGGCTTTGTCAGAGTTTAAAATAAGCACAAAAAATATGTAAAAACAGATAACAAAATTGCCCAAATACTGAAAAATCGTTACAAAAGAAAATAAATTCATTCATGCCAAAGACAAAGGTGAAGTTACATACGCTGCATTAGCTGTCATCAGACAAAGACTAGAGGTGATTGTTGACAAAATTGAAATCCAAGATGTTGAAGAATTTGAACGATTTCCAGATGTCATTTAATTAAGACCTCCTTAAATTCTGTTAAAAATTCAATGCAAATGGATAATTGTAATAGATTCTAGTACAAGTCTAGAATAAATGTTTTCTTCTAAATATTATTATTATAATTATTATTCAGACCTCCATGGAGTCAAAAGACTCATCGTGGGAGGTCCTTCCTAAGAAACACAAAGTCTATCAAGACTCATTGAGAGGAGGGTCCCCCTTGAGAAACACAAAGTTAGTGTTTCTCAAGGGGGGACCATACCACTCCTTAAACTCATTGACCGTTCTCACTCTCACCACTCCATCAGGCAATGCATTCCATGGTTCAACCACCCTCCATGCAAAGAAACCACTCCTCACCCTCTTGTAAACAGTTTCCTTTTGTAACTTCAAAGGATGGCCTCTTGTCATCACTCCTTCCCGCTGTTCAACCAAGCGAAAGAACTCCCCAGTGTCAACCCTGTAACCACCTCTCAACAGTTTAAAAGTCTCAATCATATCACCTCTCCTTCTTCTATCCACTAAACTCTGCAGTCCATATTCCCTCAGCCGATTCTCATAACTAACATGGTACAGTCCTAAAACCATCTTTGTTATCCGCCTTTGTACCATTTCCACAGTTAATTTATCCCCTTCAAATCCTGGGGACCAAATCTGAGAACAATAGTCCAAGTGTGGTCTGATCAGAGACTTATACAACGGATTGATAACCCTTTCATCTCTGCAGGTCAGTGTACTTCTCATTATTGCAGCAATCCTCTGTGTTACCTTCACCACCTTTGCAATATGTCCCCTAAATTTCAAGTTCCTATCAATCATCAACCCCAGATCTCTTGTCTCCCCCTACTTCCTCCCATAGAGTATGGCAGTGTCCCATCGATGTTTCACAAACCTCAAGACGTTACATTTTGCTGCATTAAACTGAGACCCCCATTCATTTACCCATCTATCTAGCTTATTCAAATCCTCTTGCAGGGCTATCACTTTTTTTTATTTATTTTTTTATTTTATTTTTTCTTATGTTGGGACATTATACAGGAGGTTGGCTGGTCAACCTATAGGACATTAGTATTGTGTATGGGTGATGGGTTGCAAAAGGAGAAACTTGTTTATATTTGATTTGAAAGCCTGTATATTGTATTCCTTTGGAAATACATCAGGGGGAAGACTGTTCCACAGTAATTCAGTAGCAGGGATGAATGAGGCACAATCGCTGAATGAGGATCAATGAGCATCTGCACTATTACTAATAATCCTTTCCAGCTTCGCATCATCCACAAACAACTAATATCCCCTTGCAATCCACTGACAATGTCATTGATATAAAGGTTAAACACTATAGGTCTCAGTACTGAGCCCTGTGGAACCCCCACTTGTAACCCTTTGCCTCCTTGAAACTGTTCCACCATACACAACTCTCTGATACCTATCATACAGCCAATCCTGAATCCAGTTGACCAATCTGACATCCAGACCCATGTGCTGCAACTTAAATATCAGCTTATCATGTGGCACCCTGTCAAATGCTTTCGCTAAGTCTAAGAAAATGGCAGTATATGCCTTTCCCTCATCTAATGCTCTTGTAACTTTATTATAAAAGGCTAGCATATTGCTAAAACAAGAGCGCCCCTTCACAAATCCATGGTGACTCTCATGGATAACACCACCCTCATCTGCACAATGCTATATACGGTCCCTCACTACTTTCTCCAAGATCTTAAAAACTACTGATGACAGGCAAACTGGCCTATAATTAGACACTTCCAGTGTCTGCTACCACCCTCACGCAATGGCACTATTTTACCTTCCTTCCATTCCATGGGCACCTTTCCCACAGCCAGACTTTCATTGAAAAGCCAGGTCCCTAGCACATTCTTTTAAAACTCGTGGTGAAATACCATCCAGTATATAGTGGAAATATACCACTTTACTGTATGGTTAGACAGACCTTATTTTTTTTTTTTTTAATGCTCATCTCCAACATGTTTTTTTTTTCTTTATCACTTCAAATCCCTGGCTTGTCTGCCCTGTGTAGGCCAGATCACATGAGCATTGTATTCTATATACTCCTGGGTATTTGTAAAAGGAGGTGTTGTGCTTAGGAGACCTGAGAAGGTCTACAGACAAACCAGGGATTTGAAGTGAGGATGAAATAACATGTTGGAGATGTTAAACATAAAAGAAAGATCTGACCAACCATATAATAAACTGGAATATTTCCTCTATGCTGTATTTAAAAGAAAATTTTTATTCTAGACTGCTAAAAGAATCTATTTAGAATTATTGTTCACACAGATCTCTGAACAGAAATCAAGGTCTTATATTGGATGACATCAGGAAATATCTCATTGAATCCTTCAACATCTCAGATTTCAATTTTGCCTCCAGTCTATGCCTAATGACCAACACATTACAAGTCATTTCATTCATCTTTAGGGTGAATGAATTTATTTTCTTATTTTCTTTTGTAATGATTTTTCAGTGTTTGTACAATATTGTTATCTGTTTAAATATAATTTTTTGTCCTTATTTTAAATCCTGACAAGCCCACTAGTTTTAGTATGAACAAAACTACTTGGCTGCAAGTAGTATGTAATTCTTATCCATAATACTGAGTAGCAGAGTAATTTAATTATTACTTCATGAATGTTTACATAAAAGAAAGCAGACTGAAGATAAGATGATGCAAATTGAGAAGTCAAATATAGTAGTATATCTTAGAGGATAAGGAAATTACATATTTTGAAGTGTCTAGCAACCAACAAAACTGGAAGTAGAAATGATATAGTGCACTTGGTAGGAAATAAATTATGTTTGTTGGGATAATTAAACTCCTAGTGATTATTTTCAATGCATCACTACAATTAAGAATTGTTCTAACCAAAAATTTGCACAGGTAATACTAATTCATAAGAGCGGTTCAATGTATAAAATGTAGAACTACAAGCAAGTTAGTTGCACAGCAATTAATCACAAATCCTCCTCTAACACCTTTTATTCCCCAAAGGAAGTAGGCAGAACTCCTTTAGCTATTAATATGACAAGTAAGCAGCCAGTCTCAAGCCTTCACTGATTGTGTGCTCAAGTGAATCAGTGAAGCAAAGTCTGTCAGAGAGAGTACAGCAGACAAGTTCTGGTACTTTGTTACCCTAAACCCTAACACTTGTTCTGGAAAAAATAATAAAAAGGCCAGCCTGGTTGGCTGAGTGGTTAGTGTATCCACTCTCCAGTCAAAAGGCTGTCGGTTTGAATTCTGCCGTGTGCATGGATGTTTGTGATTGTCTGTGAAAATACTAGTGGTGGTGGTTGGCGGTAGCTGACATTGGTGTAGATGATGAAATTAGTTGAAGTTGATGGAGACTACGAGTTGTAAAGTAGGAGCCCTCCTTTGAGTCTTTGGACTCCCTAGAGGTGTTATGTAATAATAATAATAAAAAAACCATATCCAGCATGTTCTTGATGCATTCACAGAGAAGCAGGAAGCATGCTTATGTTAAGGGTCACTTGAACCTTACAAATCTTAACTTTTTATGAAGAGGAAAATGAATACAAGGAAAATGGATTTCAGCAATGGTTGAAAAGTGTGATAAGTTTAGATTAGATTTCATATGAACCTGTTTAAAGATGTCATTTGGGTACTGATGGTTATTTTATTAAATTCATAAATAATTGTTTCCATTGTATAATGGAAACAATTATTTATGAATTTTCTGATCAGACCACACTTAGACTATTGTTCTCAGATTTGGTCCCCAGGATTTGAAGGGGATAAATTAACTGTGGAAAGGGTACAAAGGCGGATAATAAAGATGGCGTTAGGACTGTACCATGTTAGTTATGGGAATCGGCTGAGGGAATGTGGACTGCAGAGTTTGGTGGATAGAAGGAGAGGTGATATGATTGAGACTTTTAAACTGTTGAAAGGTGGTTACAGGGTTGACACTGGAGAGTTCTTTTGCTTGGTTGAATAGCAGGAAGGAGTGACAAGAGGCCATCCCTGGAAGTTACGAAAGGAAACTGTGAGCAAGAGGGTGAGGAGTCGTTTCTTTGCATGTAGGGTGGTTGAACCATGGAATGCATTGCCTGATAGAGTGGCGAGAGCAAGAATGGTCAATGTGTTTAAGGAGTGGTATGATAGACTTTGTGTTCAAAAGACATATTTCAGTGATTACACCACATTTTTTATTATTCAGTTATACAATGTGTTTCCTAGGGGGACCTCCGACGATGAGTCTTGATAGACTTTTTGTGTTTCTTATGAAGGACCGCCTGCGATGAGTCTTCTGATTCCATGGAGGCCAATAATAATAATAATAATTGGTTAACAAGTGTGAACAATAAATAAGTCTTTAATGGAGAGATTTCTAGCAAATAAGTCCTTCAGCATTCAATTTTAGGACCTTTATTATTCACCATATTTATCAATGCATTAATAAATTTCTAACTTTGTTGATGTAAAATTAGGTAGTGCCCAGATGACCAAGTCTTTTCAGAATGAAAACAGGGAGATAAAATTCAATTTGGAGAATTGTAAATTAAACCAATTTGGCATTGAAGTAAGATTAGATGGATATAAATTGAATGGGAAGGATCTGCTGAATATAAGAATTTTGGTATTATGTTAAATAGGGAATTTAAATTCAGGACATATCTTGGTTAGACAACTAGTAAAGTTCCAGCTTTAGTCTAATTGAAAGAAACCATGATACTCCTTTAAAACTCTCTTGTCAAGCTAGTCTCAGATGATTCAGCTTTGATCACCAGGATTTCTAATGGATGCTTAAAGGATTGAAAGTATACAGAGGAAGTCCACTTGAATATGTTGCTGGATTGTTGAGCTTAACTAATAAGAGGAGGGGGAGATTTAATTGAAGTTTATAAATTCATTCAGAAATGTTGTGGACAGCAGTGTGAATAGTTTTCAGAATGAAATATCTCGTACCCCTGATTTTACTTTGTGAAAAAAAAAAAAAAATTAAACGTTTCTCATATAGTTCACACACAAAAAAAAATGTAAGAAATAGATAGTGAATGTTATGAGAGTTTTGGATATTTTGGAATTTGGTTGAAGAGAATCAGCATTCCAACTCAACAATCAACAAAGGGTGTGAGAACAAGGTTTTTTGCCTGGAGGGTGGTGAATGACTGGAATTCATTGCCTAACTTAGTTTTTCGTCTGTAAATGAATTCAAGAAGAGATATGACAGATATTGTTTTGCTATATTTGGGTCTCCCGCAATGAGTCTACTGACTCCATAGAGATACCTGTAATAATAAAATCATTGGCTTGCCTTTGTCATTGAGTTGTGAAATCTTTTGTTAATATCACACCAATCATGTGCATAGAGATGGAGGCAACCAGTAGAGGAAATGTGGGAGTGAGAGCATTGACTTCTATAATATAATTACAGAAGGAAGCATTGTCACAAAAGATTCAAATATATCGCATGATGAAGGTGAGCGGGCCGATCACGTAAATAATGTTGATAATTAAGATTTAAATACATTCATTTCATAAATAATGTGAGCAATTATAAATTATAATGAATACTGAGGATTTAATTATAAACATTTAGTTTTTTCCTGAAAATCTCTGCACATATCTCACACCACAATTTTTTAACTTTCATTTTGGGGAAAAAAGTGTGAATTATATTCCAGTAAATACAGTAATACTAAATAAAAAGCAGTGTATAGTGATCATACCCACATATATTCCTGCCATGCCAGGATGACTCGCCTGATCAACATGATTAGTTAGTTAATTGGATAATCCCCTACCTATAGTTGTTTACTAAACTAACCAATGTATACAGCTGCTGTTTATTATTGGTTGGTTATTTATATTTCACAAAGAGCTCTTTCCTCTTATAAGTTTTTTTTAAATTATGCCAGCATGAATGTCTAGATTTTATAGGGTCACATATAATTTACTCCACCCCAGCACTTAGGACACCCACACACAATATCACAAAGGCAAACTATTAATAATTAATTTGCCAGTAATGAAAAGATTTCTATTCACACCTGTTCTGTCTCATCCTTATATTTGCCATTCTCATTACATGACTCATTAATGTCGGGTCACATCTTTATATCTTTTAGCAGTTCAAATATACTAACCAAATGTAGCATAATTCTTAAATTATTGGTTTCTAATATATTCTGAAACAATCCCCCACCACCACCCAAGCTAATTTGGTTATGCTCAAAGAGCCAATTGCAATACAGGGTGCATCTGCTGAGATGCAGACAAGAAATTTTCGCAGTGCAAGTTATTTTCTCTCTCTCTCCCCCAACCAGAAGATCAAGTTTGCAGAAAGAGTTTAATATGTTCATGCTAGAAAGATATTAAATTATTCTGGGACAAAGAGGGTTATTATAGAATAACTGTCTCGTAATGTGCTGTTGAAGAGCTAGTATTGCTGATAGTTTATTGCATGTTTTGAACATCAGATAGGTCAGTTAATTGGTATTTAATAGTAAGGGAAATATTATGGATATCATTGAGAGATCTGGGGGTGATGATTGATAGAAAACTGAAATTCAGAGAGCATATTGCAAAGGTGGTGAGGGTTACTCAGAGGATTGCTGCAATACTGAGAAGGATGCTGGCCTGCAGAGATAAAGGAGTTATCATTCCATTGTATAAAACCCTGATCAGACCACACTTAGACTGTTGTTCTCAGATTTGGTCCCCAGGATTTGAAGGAGATAAACTGACTGAGGAAAGGGTACAGAAGTGGATAACAAAGATGGTTTCAGGACTGTACAATATGAGTTATGAGGATCGACTGAGGGAATGTGGACTGCAGAGTTTGGTGGATAGAAGGAGAGGTGATATGATCGAGACTTTTAAACTGTTGAGAGGCAGTTATAGGGTAGACATTGGAGAGTTCTTTCACTAGGTGGAACAGCGGGAAGGAGCGATGACAAGGGTCCATCCCTGGAAGTTATGAAAGCAGGCTGTGCACAAGAGGGTGAGGAATGGTTTCTTTGCATCGAGGGTGGTTGAACCTTGGAATGCATTGCCTGAGAGAGTGGTTGGAGCGGGAACGGTGGTTTATCATACCACTCCTTGAAAAGATGTGGTATGATAAACTTTGTGTTTCCTAAAAATGACCTCCCACGATGATTCTTTTGACTCCATGGTCGCCTGGATGATGATGATAATAATAATAATATTACTGATGACTATTATTGTAATGTGTACTTCATATGAAACTTCAAGAGATAATAACAATGTGTGCATGTGAATATTTGAATGCAAAAATTGGAGAGGTATAACATTACTGAGTGTTATAAGTAAAATAGAAATAGAAAAACAACTAAGACCAGAACACGCAGGATTTAGAGCCAATAGATCATGCACCGACCACATTGCTACTTTACGAATTATCACAGACAAGCTTATATTTAAATTTTATCAATTTTGAACAAGCTTTTGACAGTATAAACAGATCTTCCCTATGGAAATTACTTAGAAATTATGGACTTCCAGAAAAAATAATTAAAAAAACATATGAAGATTTTGAAATCAAAGTAATACATGGAAATACCCTCTCAGAACCATTTAAAACAAAGACAGGAGTAAGACAAGGTTGTATACTCTTCCCCCTACTATGTTTTTAATTGTCATAGACTGGGTGATGAGAAAAGTATCTAATAAAAATACAGGATTACAATGGTTACTTCAAAACCAACTCCACGATCTAGATTTTGCAGATGATATCTGCTTGCTTTCACAGAAGCACCAACATATAGAACAAAAAACAACAACGCTTGTAGAAACAGCCAAAAAAGTTGGTCTTGGATAAATAAAAATAAAGCAATGTTGATGAAAATAAATGCAAAGCAAAATAAACAAATAACAATAGAAGAAATACCTCTTAAAGAATTAGAACAATTTATATACCTTGGTTCAATAGTATCAATAAAAGGAGGAACTACTGAAGATATAAATAGAAGGAAACAGCTGGCTTATTCAACTTTCAACCAACTTAGAAATATTTGGAAAAACAAGAATTTGTCTATAAAAACTAAAATGAGAATATAACTCAAATGTAAAGACATTTGAGTTATATTCTCATGTATGGATCAGAAATGTGGATGTTAAACAAAAAGATAGTTAACAATGTCCAGGTCTTCCTAAACAAGTGTCTAAGAATGATACTGGGAATATACTGGCCAAAACAAATATCAAACGAAGAACTATGGTAGAGAGCAAACCAGAAACCCATATGTGAAAGGAAATGGAGATGGTTGGGGCATGTGTTGAGGAAAGAAGATAAAATAATAGTAAAACAGGCTCTAGATTGGAATCCACAGGGAAAAGAAGACGAGGAAGGCCAAGAGAAACATGGAAAAGAACAATACTGAAAGAAATAACAAATATTAGTAAAAACTGGAACCAAATAAAAGCAGAAGCAAGAAACAGTGGAAAATGTCCCATGAAAATTGGTGGTGGAAGACCTGTACTTGCAGGTGGAGTGAAGAGGATTAAGTAAATAAGTAAGTGCATGTGCATTAGGTCATTAATAACTAATTCATATATACAGCTATTTGATTTTCACAATAGTAAATTTGTTGAGACCACAAGAACAGTTGTTCAAGTGGACAGTTTGCTATAGCGAATTTCTTTCAGCATAGCATTTTTACCCATGAGACTTTGATGGGAACAGTAGGTTTCCCCATAGTTTGTTATAGCAAGAGGAGACACAGATTGGAGGGAGTGATAGAGTTAATGCCAACACTACCCTTGATATATTTAAATAATAAAATAAAATAATAAAAAATAAGATGAATATTTATGACTGTACAAAAGAAATTTGAATTTATTTCAGTGATTTAAGCTTGACTATTATGTTGCTTTTTTTATTACCATTCCACTAGATCATAGGTTCCCAAAGTGGGCAGTAACCCCCCCCCCCCCCCAGTGGGCGCTGAAGCCTTCTAGGGGGCTATAGTGGGATCAGAAGCATTTGGGGGCATTCAGGCGGTCTAGGGATCGGTGGCTCTTTATAGAAGAAATTATTAATATATATTTAAAAATTAATTATTTTCATGATTGTACGATTAGATAATCATTTAAAATTTAAATATTGCATTTTAATTCATCTTATGCCCATCTTACATGATCAATTTTTTTATCAATTTTCTATTTCAATTATTTAATCATTTGAAAATTTACCATGTCAGACAGAAATAGATGTCAATTTTCTATGTCAATGAGAAAATAGAGCATGTATATATGTGTGTATAATAGGTTATGTTTACAGTAGCAAATATATTTGTTATATTTCATTTCAAAATATATATAAAATATATAAAACCACTTTTCTAATTGATTTGTACAAAAATAAACCCGATTTTATATAATTTAATATTAAGAGTAAAAATAATAATGGCAAGAAAGAAATAAAATCGTAAATTTTAGTTAGCCTAGTTAGTACTAACTTATATTGCTAATTAGAGGGGAAAAAACAAAGCAAATATTATTTGAAACTTATTACACTGTTTTCTGTGGTTATGTTTTGTAGGTTTGTTGTTTATATCTTGTGTAATTATTTTATTAATTATTATTTATAATTATTCGGACAATGTCATGGTTGGACGAACAAAATGCGCTTGTGTGCAAAATAAAAAATTGAACATGTCATACAGGATATTTTAACTTCTATTTTTTATATACTTAAAAAATTTATTCATTTTTTGCTATTGTAAAAATTGATCATGCCACACAGTCTTTAGTCTGTCCACACAGCAGACGAGAGTCTTAACTAGTAGTATGTCGGTCAACTATTACGTAGGTAATTCACTCAATTCAGCATGTTTTGACAGGAATATGGGTGCGTGCAGTGACTTGTTCAAAGCACGAGTACAATAGTATCGCAAACAAGTCAATGCATGAAAGTCGATTCGGGCAAGATTTCAAATCTATAAATACCAGTGGTTTAGGAATAAGTTTCATTATTTTTTGTGTGCTTTGCCAACAATCATCAGTTGATAGATAAGTGGAGTCATACAAAGTGTAAATTAAATCATTTATTTTGTGAATATTTTTGCAAATTTTATTACTTCATTATGTCTGAATATAAGAAGAAATGTCGACAGTACAGTATTGAGTATTTGAAATATGGTTTTATTCAGTCTCCTACGAACCAATTATTACCTATGTGCTTGATTTGCCAAAAAGTGTTTTCAAATGAAGCAATGAAGCCTTCTAGGCTACAAGAGCATTGACTAAAATGCATGCTGACAAAATGGATAAAGATTTCTCCTATTTTCAAGTACTAGAAGAAAAATATTTTAAACGTCTAATTATATCAAAACTTTTTACGTCATCCACTAAACAAGATAATGATGGATTACAAGCTTCTTATAATATTTCATTATTAATCGCAAAAGCAGGAAAACCACACACAATTGGTGAGGAATTAATCTTGCCAGCAGTAAAAGAAGTAATAAGCACTGTGCTTCATAAGCCAGTGTCAGATATCATCAGGAAAATTCCTTTGAGCAATAATTCAGTGCAAAGAAGAATCGATGAAATGGCTGAAGACGTTGAAAAATCATTGTGCGATTATTTGAAGACATGCCAATTTTCCATTCAGTTCGATGAATCAACTCTCCCAAATAATGAACCACTACTCTTATCATACATACGATTCATAAAAGAAGAAAAAGTTTGTCAAGAATTATTATTTGCTAAAAACTTGGAAGCAGATACAAAGGGAAAATCTATGTTTAATATCATGAATAAGTTTTTTCAAGAGAAAGACATTCCTATTCGTAATATTTTGTCTGCTGCTACTGATGGTGCTCCAGCAATGACAGGGCGCCACAAGGGTTTCATAGCGCATTTGAAACAAGCAGTACCAAATGTACTCGCTATACATTATGTTCTTCATCGTCAACATTTGGTTGCAAAAAATTTAAGTGAATGCCTGCGCATGTTGCTCCATTACATTATTAGAGTAGTCAACAAGATTAGAAGCAATTCATTGAGTGACAGATCGTTTAGCCAACTTTGTAGTGAAAATGATGAAGATTTCAATTGTTTGCTGCTTCACACAGAAGTTCGCTGGCTTTCAAAAGGTATTTGTCTAAATCGATTTTATAATTTGTTTGATTCAGTACTAGAGTTCCTAGAAAACAGAGATGATGGATTGCGGGCCAACCTGATTACATGTTAAAAAACGTTTAATTTTCTTGACCAAAAAGCTCTGGAAAAACTTTTATTGGGATTATATTGATCAAGTGTATATAATAAACAACTAAGTTATACCAACTAGTTTCACCAACTAAGTCTGTTGGCATCTTCAGGGTACATAACTGATGTAAGGCACTAAAAAGTAAAAAACTGTTACAAACTAAAATGTATTGTACACGCTCTGTTCTTTGTTTAATATAATTGGAATCGGTTGATTTTAGTTTGTAACAGTTTTTTACTTTTTAGTGCCTTACATCAGTTATGTACCCTGAAGATGCCAACAGACTTAGTTGGTGAAACTAGTTGGTATAACTTAGTTGTTTATTATATACACTTGATCAATATAATCCCAATAAAATTTTTTTCCACAACCTGATTACATCCAAAAATGACATCGCTTATTTGACAGACCTCTATAAAATATTTAATGAAGTCAATCTACAACTACAAGGTGATGAATTGAATTTAATTAAAACAAAAAACGTTACTGTAGGGAAACTTCTTCTGTTTTTGTAGGGAAACTTGAAGAAGTTTCCCTACAAACCGCTTTTGTAGGGAAACCTCTTCTGTTCAAGTAGAATATGGGCCGAGGAGAATATAGCCACTTTTCAAATTTATCAGCAGTGTCTCTCAAAAAGGAAGATTTACTTGCATACTGCCAACACTTGGAGGTTCTCCATGCTGATTTCAATGAGTGATTCAAGGATATTCTAAACATGAATATACCAAATTGGGTTCTAGATCCTTTCTCACATGTAAGCACAGCAGGATATCATCAAATTTAGAAGTGGAACTCATAGAACTCACAACAAATGAAGAACTAAAAATAAAATTCAAAACTGGATACCAAGAGTTCTGGCTTCAAAAATCAATACCGCCACTGTACCCTGGATTATGGAAAATAGTGCAGAAATTTTTAATTGCATTTCCATCTTCTTATTTGGCTGAGTTTAGTGCTGTAGTGAATTTACTATCTAAGAAAAGGAACCGATTGCATATAACTGAGCGTGGCGATTTACGACTGTTTTTAACGAAAGTTGAACCCGATATTAACAAACTTTTAAAAATGCACCAGGCTCATCCTTCACATTAATTTGTTATTTTTTCTTTGTAAGTTCGAAATAAACCATCTAATACATTTGATGGTGTTTTAATTATTACAATAAGATTCTTACTAATGCAATGCAATCTCTTAATTGTATTCCACATTTTCATATTTAAACCATTGTATGAAACTGTGCATAATGTTATTCGAGCATACATTTTACAATCTTTACATATGGGCTTCGTTTCACCAAAATCGGTATAGCAATAACTGTGTTCAAGATGAAGCACATATTGGCCACTTCTTTTTAAAAATTTAATGGCATAAGCAGTAATGTATCATTAGTTGCTATTTACATCAAAAATATCAAATGGCTTGAACGCGAGAAAACTGTTATAATGGGGGGCGTTACAAAATTTATGTCATGCAAAGTGGGCGGTGGCCTTAAAAAAGTTTGGGAACCTATGCACTAGATGAAAGGGGGGGGGGAGGAATACATACAAAAATTCCAAAAATGTACAGTTATCTTATTATTCTGAGCATCCACAGCACAGTAGGTTTCAACAAATCCCTTTCATTGAAAAGATCAAGTTCAAATCCCATCTAGAACACAAGAATCTTTATCAGGACTTTTCAATTGAGGCTAAATGGTGTGGCAGTTTTCATTTCATAACAAAGCAAATTGGTGAGGAAAACACACACAGATATCTATTTAGGCATAAGACTAACCATTTTATTCTATAATTACGGTTATGAAAGCCAATCTATATGCATTGCAGGTCTTAAGACCTGTTAGTACCATCATCCTCAGATCTCTATGGAGTCCAAGACTCATCATGTGAGGTCTCTCTGCCATACATGCAGCTCATATCGTGCCTTAGAGTTGATTATTACCACTGACCTTATGTTACCTCAATAATGTCTTCTTTCTCTGAATTGCTTGTCTTCATTCATCCATTTCACACTTACCTTATTTAACTTCCTATCTCTTGGAATACATTTAGATATTGCTTCTACTAGATAGTTCTTGAATAGTACCGAAGCACATGATCTCGTTTCCAGCCAACTCCCCATTCCACATGACAGCTGCAAGCTGTCTCCTAAGCTTCTCATAATCACCAGTCTTGAAGTTCCAGATATACCGTTTTCTCACAGAAGTCTTCAAATAGTTGCCAACCACCCAGGTAATAATCACTTCATGGTCACTCTCACCAACTGGAAGGAGATTTAATATTTCATTTATATTGCCATCCTCTGATGAGATAATCAAATCCTAAGACCCTCAAATCGAAATCCTTCTATGCCCTCTGTTACGTACTGTCTGACATACAGGGTGTTCGGGATAAATTTGACAGTTTCGTAAGGAAAAAGAAAATCTTCTTTGTATCTATTAAATTTAATGAATTGACAAAAAAACATTACAGGCAGAGTTAATTACAATACTATCAACAAGATTTACTTAAAATAACCACCATTAGCATCGATCACAGCTTCAATTCTGCTTCGGAACCTCGAACAAGCTGATGCTACAGTCTCCCTGGGAAGGGCCGCAAAAACTGTTTTAATTTTATCCATTAACTGGGCTTTTGTATTACTGGAAGTGTGATTGGTGTCTTTTTCAACTGCGCCCCATACAAAATAATCCATGGGGTTAAGGTCTGGGGAGTTTGGAGGCCAAACATTTGGACTGGTGAAGTCGTAGAAATTTTCAGACAACCATTTTTGACTTTTCCCAGAGGTGTGGCAAGGGGCCGAATCCTGCTGCTATACATACGGCCTACCATTGGCTACCCTTGTTATCCAGGGCTTGACTACAGTTAGAAACTCCACGAACAAAGCCCGAATTCCAATGCCAGGGTTCTTCAACACCTGTTCCTGCAGATTTGCGAGGAATTCTGCTGTACGAACGCAATCAGATCGTCTGCTAGGGATCTTTCTTCTTGCTATATCCTCGTAGTCACCATTGCAAGTCTCTAGTTCATGCCTGATTGTTTTTACTGTATTCAGGGAGCATTGGGCAGCAGTCGTAATATCCTTATTTTGATGGCGGGCACGAATCATCATGATACAAGTTATTCTCTTCCATGATTCAGGTGGGTTCCAGCTATCCATCCTTTCTGACATCTTGTATATGAATGAAGAAGGGTCCAAACTTTTAAATGAAGAGAAGTGTGTGTTAATACATGTAACTTACGGAAAAATATAATTAATTATAAATATGTCAAATTTATCCCGAACACCCTGTATTTGTCCCTCAAAAACTCGAATTCATTTTTTTACTTCCGGTTGCTGTCTCTCATCATCCAAGTCTATGTTGCCATAATTAAAATCACCTTTTCCTGTTTGCTTGGCTAATTTTCTTATACATTTCCTGGTCACCACCCTCTACATTACCAGGTCTACAGCAATGTCCCAAGTATTTTATTCTATTTACCTGAATCTCAAACCATTGCCAATATTTCCTCTTTGCATCTCTACCTTGTATGGACATAACTCTTTTTCTATTATCAACAGCATTCCACCTCCCTTTTTACTCTTTCTATCTTCACAAAAAACATTATATCCTTCCATCTCTATACCTGTCAGGATGTCATCCTCATCCAACCATGTCTCACTTATTCCAACAATTTTTGGGTGAAAAACTCAATCAATGCAACCATTTCATTTCCCTTGTTTTTGATAGTTATTCGACGCGACGTCTCTATACTTTCCTCGAGATATTTCTTTTTTTTTCTCCTTACCCATCCCAGAACCCTCTTCAAACCACCAGTTTTCCCTTCATCCCAGGCCATGCCATTCACTTCTTGTCTACACACACACTCTTCCTCTTTGAGCATCATCCTTTCTCACGCTGTGTTCCCCTGTCTGTGTTTGTCTTGCACCCTTGTTCTCTCATTCTCTACACTCATGCTACTTATTTCTCCATTCATAAGCACCACTTCAATCCCTCCTTCCTAACTCTTCCACCCTTTCATATCTTTTCTTAGTTGCTCAGATTCATTCTCTGCACTCATTACTCTCTCTCTTCCAGCAGCAGTCCCTCCAAACGACTCACAACAAAACCATTCAAA
Source organism: Typopeltis vanoorti (assembly GCF_054136105.1). Taxonomy (NCBI): domain Eukaryota; kingdom Metazoa; phylum Arthropoda; class Arachnida; order Uropygi; family Thelyphonidae; genus Typopeltis; species Typopeltis vanoorti. The sequence goes on from NC_143558.1 coordinate 96,520,647, forward strand.
TGCAGTCCATTAATCTTATACAGTTCAATTTATCTTTCAAACTCATTCTGCATGTTAACAAACTGCACTCCTTTCTCTTCACACATTTCATTTAACATATCATTCAAAATCCTTGTTCTCTGCCTCATCTCATCACTGTCATATATGGGCAACATGCTGACTACTTTTTATATCACACTATTATCTTTTATCCTTCTCACTAACCTTACATTCTCTGTGTTCCCAGTCAAGTCATTTGTTCCTACTACTACTACTAACTCCTCAATCACTCCAATCATTTTAACTCCTGGAAAATAAACCTTGTATACTTCTCATTTCCCACACCTCTAATAATCAAATCCAGATTCAATGCTCAGGAGTCTTTCATTACCTCTTTCATTCCAACATCATTTGTTTCCATCTTGTTCACTCTTCCATAAATATCTACAATTCTCTTTATTTCACTCTGCATCCATTTCATCTCTTTCTTCCTCTTCACCAACTCAGCTTTCAAATCTGTCATTTTTTATTTTGTTATCATTCACTCTCTGTTATTAAACCTTGTGTATCTTCTCATTTCCCAAACCTCTAATAATCAAATCCTGATTCAATGCCACTCAGGAGTCTTTCATTACCTCTTTCATTCCAACATCATTTGTTTCCATCTTGTTCACTCTTCCATAAATATCTACAATTCTCTTTATTTCACTCTTCCATAAATATCTACAATTCTCTTTATTTCACTCTGCATCCATTTCATCTCTTTCTTCCTCTTCACCAACTCAGCTTTCAAATCTCATTTTTTATTTTATTATCATTCACACAAGCTTGTTTGCCATCAACCCTGCTCAACATCTTACTGTTAAGTGCACTGTTTTTTAACATTGTTATTGCACACTTTTTCATCAATCGAACTCTTTTCCTTGCCATCATTTCCACACTTTCCCAACTATCTTTTCAGTTAGGATGCCATGTTCCCTATTCATATTTAAAACAAGCCTCATGGTCCTCAAAATATCACACTTCCTACTTTCTCTTATTCAGTCTCTCCACATAAACATCCATGATGTCTTCCCATGTATATTTACTACATTCATGGCACTGTACCATTTTTGAAAAATCCATACCATTCATTTTACTTGTCTTTCATGCCAACCTGTACAATGATCTACCTTTCACTACCATATTGTATCAGAGCACTAACAAGAGAAAATGATTTTAAAGTAATACCACCATAGAATTTCAACCAAAGACTACATTCCACACTTAGATATCTCAGAGTAACACTCACTCAATCTACAAATTAACCAATATCATCACACATTAAATATAAAATTTACTTATCTTGTCGAAGCTTACACAATGACTAATGTTTAACACTTACCACATAGTGGTTTTTGATTTCTTTATTAGTTATTCATTAATAACTTAAATGTTGCATTGCAGAAAATAACCCAATGCATTCTCAGCAATACAAAGATGACAAACTCAAGCTGTTTGAACCAAAGTAAGAATGTATGATAATTAGCTAAATGTTTAAAGCAAGTGCAGAGAGCATGTGTCCTAACAGCTGGAATCCTTTAAAGTACTACATATTGATAGAATAATACATAACATTCATGCATCTAAATAAATTACAGAAATTGGTTAACACCCTAACCCATTCAAGATATTATTAATTGAAGGTCAGATAACTGGGAGATCACTGTAATACTTCAGAACTAGGTTTTCGGTGTATGAGCTTAGCCACTTTTAAAATGAACCTGTATTTAGTATTCTCGCTATGTTTAGCCAGAATGAACATGTGCAATTCATCATAATGACTTTGTTAACAAGCTTGGGTTATTTTAGTTGGAAGTACAAATCTTTTTTACATGACTGAAAAGACTTTATTTATTTTTTTAAAGGTTGAATTCTCGTAGAAAGGCTTAGACGTTGGTTATACATGCATACTAAATAGCTTAAGGAAATTACAACGTACAATAGAATATACATTAAAATAAATTTTAATACACTTCCAATATTTCGGCAACATCACATTGCCATTTTCACAGGAACTTAAAAACAAGACACGTGCATGCAAGCGCAATACACAGTAAATGAGGACGAAATAGTGAGACTATTCTTTCTCCTAAAAGTCCTGATGGTGCCCCCTAGCAGGCAATGTAGGTATTCTTGGCCATTTGGGCTGAAGGTCTTCTGAGGTAAGTTTCCCAAATTTGGGACAGTCTCATGCAACCAAATTTGTTGAGGTTTGGATTGTTCCTTAGGGCTGAGGCTGATTCCATGAATAGCCTTTCGCACTTGAATTTACTACTATGTATTATTGTGGCTTTCTTCCACTGTATTCTATGTACGGGTATCCAGAGCATGGTCTGCAAGACCAGAGCGGCTATATTGGTGAAACCGGATGCAGTCGTTGCGTTCTGAAATTCTGATATTAGCTGTCCTACTTTGGACAAACAGGCAGGATAGCTAATATCAGAATTTCAGAACACAAGGACTACATCTGGTTTCACCAATATAGCCCCTCTGGTCTTGCAGACCATGCTCTGGATACCCGCACATAGAATACAGTGGAAGAAAGCCACAATAATACACAGTAGTAAATTCAAATACGAAAGGCTATTCATGGAATCAGCCTCAGCCCTAAGAAACAATCCAAACCTCAACAAATTTGGTTGCATGAGACTGTCCCAAATTTGGGAAACCTACATCAGAAGACCTTCAGCCCAAACGGCCAAGAATACCTACATTGCCTGCTAGGGGCACTATCAGAACTTTTAGGAGAAAGAATAGCTTCCTGCTTCATCCTCATTTACTGTGTATTTTGCTTGCATGCACGTGTCTTGTTTCTAAGTTCCTGTGAAAATGGCAACGTGATGTTGCCGAAATATTGGAAGTGTATTAAAATTTATTTTAATGTATATTCTATTGTACATTGTAATTTTCTTAAGCTATTTAGTAAGCATTTAAAGGTTGAAACCTTTTATGCAGGGTTAATGTAAAAAAAAAAAAAAAATTAAGGTACTGCAATGGGAAGTTTTCTTTATTTTTCCTCTCTGATGAACTACTATTCAGAACATGTAGAAGACTACCTGTTTTCAACCATACAACATGTCTGTCATCACTTTGGGTCTGCTAGATTAATGATATTTTTACCATTTGATCTTCAAATCTAATATCAATTTCCTACAAAACAGTAATAATCTTCAACCCAGATTAAGTTTATTATGGAGATACTTCCTTTGTTTTCATCAAACTGGCTGTTCCACTAAAGAAGATAATTAGCAAACAACAAGACTACATCTTTCAGGAAAGTTGTCTTACTCAGTATAGCATCAGCACTGAACATAGGATCCACTGAAAAGTGGATCCCATGTTTATCAATATTTAACCTCCCTGCAGGCCGAGGTGGATGAAATAGTGAGACCAAATTGCACTTCTTATCCATCTCATTCAACGGGTGTTACAGAATCATAGCTGCACGTATATAGGCATCATGTCTGGTTTGGGGGGGGGGGTAAGGAAAGTTCCAAAGGTTTATTATATATATTCTGGTTCGAGAATATATAGTGGTTGGTCGGCGAATTTAGTGCTCCTGTAAAGTTGGTGATTTTTGTCTGTTTTTATTGTGTTTTCTCTTAGAAAATTAGTACACTAATTTTCTAAGAGATAATTAGTACACTAATAAGAGATAACCACATTTGTAGTATACTAGTGTAGATTTTAGCGTTTTATAGTGTATTTAGTATTTTATCACATTTTTATTAAAATATTTAGCATACATTTAAAATGGCACTAAAAAAAAGCACCGCGGGTGAGAACAAGAAGGTTAGCCCTACTAACGAGATTATTGTACAGATGGAGAAGGCTAATGAAAATCAGTTAACTTCCAAAATAGCAAAGTTGATGCAGATCATCAGAGAAACGATGCGGGAGTTGCAAAAAGTTGAGAGGTGTTTAAATGAGCATAGGGAAAAAAAGAAAAAAAACAAGGAAACAGGTAGGTTAGGAAATAATGGAAATCAGGTAAGTGAGTTAGTAAAAAGAAAGAAGTTATTTGGTATGGTGACTCTATAATAAAACATGCTATAGATGAGCAAGTTATAACACAGAATTTTCCTGGAGCGAAATTAAAAATATAATGCAAGCAACTCAAAAACAGAAAAGAAAACTAAATGAAATTATAGTTGTAGTAGGTACGAACGATTTAACTGGCGATAAGTTCAATATGAGAGAGGACATGAAAGGGTTGTTGGAAGAGGGGTGAGAGTGAAGAGTGAGAAAGTGAAAATCGTTAGTATTTTACCTCGCTATGATAAAAATGAATTAAGAAGAAGGTTTATGATGACAAACGATTCAGTGCATAGGCTGTGTAGAAGGAATGGATGAGAGTTTTTGGATGTGTGGAGTGAGTATGAGGGAAGATTGAATTTGTATAAGAGAGACGGAACACACCTGAATGTGTTTGGTATCAGTAGTCTAGAAAAACTAATAATTGGTAAGACCTAACACAGAGAGTCAGGGAAACTAAATTATAAAGGGAGGAATGGTGTGAATGCGAGTGTAAGGGTGAAAATGTTACATAACTGTTAATAAAGCAAATGGGCTTTGTCATGGAAATGTTGACGAGGAGAGAATGATTTCGGGTTTGTGCTGGTCCGGTTCAGACCCATCAAATGTGTGCAAAGATGTCTACATGTGTAAGGCATTAGAGAATACAGATCTACAAGTTGTCAGGCAGACTGCAGACAAGACGATACAAAAGAACAAAGAGGTAGATTATTATGTCTGTACACGAATGCTAGGGGTATCAGAAACAAAGGGATAGAGTTTGTTGCCTTAGTCAATATGCTGGACCTCAGACTGCAGGTATTAGTGAGACCTGGCTATCAGAATAAGACCCACTAACTAGTATAGAGTGTAAAGGGTACAGTATTTTTAGGAAGGATAGAGAGGATCAGAGAGAATGGGTGTGCTGCTAATGATATTAGATGACTTGAATCCAGTTAAAGTTGACACCTATGATTGTAGTACTACTACTATCAGTATTTCATGTGGCAGTAAGTTAGAAGCCATCTGGCATGAGGTGGAATCTAACAAGAACAATTACATAGTGGGGTGTTGTTACAGACCTGGTGGATGAGTTGCTAGTGATGAAGAAATGCATCACCAAATAGAAAAGATGAGCAGAAAAAGAGTTATCATAATGAGAGACTAATTATCCAAATATTAATTGGGAAAGAGTAGAATCTCATGAGAAGAATGAAAATGAATTTATTGAGCTGTTATGAGAACTTCCTCAAGTAACATGTGACAGAAGGAACTCGAGGTCAAAGAGTGTTAGATTTGATTATAGTGTCAGAGGGCATTTCAGTTAAAGATGTAACTATTTTGTCTCCAGTTGGTGACAGTGATCATGTGGTACTCACTTGGGAAGTGACTAAGTTTATGAATGTTCCATTCAGAAAACGTTACATGTGGAACTACAAAGCAGGAAATTATGACCAACGCAGGAGTATCATGAGTTCAGTGGAATGGGATTGGTTGCTGGATGGAAAGAATATCAACAGTGCATGGGAAGCATTTAAACAATACTTAAATGATGCGATATCAGAATGTGTCCCAAGAGTTCAAAGAATAAATAGAATAGGAGTCAAATGGATGTGTAATCTTATTAAGCAAGAGATTCATAAGAAAAGGACGATGTGGAAGGAATACCGTTTGCATAAGGATGACGTCCGTTATGAATGTTAGAAGCAGCAGGCTAGAATAGTCACAACTGTTGTATGGAAAGCAAAGTCTGAGTATGAAAAGAAACTGGCTCTGCATACTAAAGACAATCCACAAGAATTATATTGCTATGCTGCAAATAAAAGAAACAATGAATATAAAAGAATAACTCTTATAAATCCAGATGGTGAGAGGGTTACAGACGCAGAAGAGGTTGTTCAGTTAATGAGTGCCTATTTCATTAAAAGCTATCAACCTGGTGAACGCAACATTGAGCTCACTGTTACCTCTTGACTTGATAAAGAAATGCAGGTGTGTGAGGCCGAGGTTTTAGAGCTGTTGCACAAGTTGAATAAGAATTCAGCAATAGGGACGAATGGAATATCAGCATGTGCGCTAAAAGAGTGTTTAGCTGAACTGGCCATTCCTTTGACCAGGCTGTTTAATATGAGTCTCAGAACAGGGAAAATTCTGCAGGAATGGAAGGAATTTATGGTAATTCCATTGCACAACGGTGGAAAAAAGACCGATGTATCCAACTATCGAACAATTAATATCTCAGGAGTGGTGGTGAAGATTTTGGAAAAATTGGTTAGGTCTCACATTCAAAAATGGGTTGACAGTGAATCTCTACTTTGCAATGAACAATATGGGTTTACTAAGGGAAGGTCATGTTTTAGCAACTTGTTCACATTCTATAACAATGTTACCATTGAACTAGACAAGGGGGGAATGGATACACCATTTTGGTGTATCCATGGATTTTGCTAAGGCTTTTCACAGAATACAGCATGGTAAACTGTTGCATAAATTGGAGAAAATGAGTTTGGGTTATATTAGCATGGATAAGAGGATGGCTGACTGACAGATAACAAAAAGTTGTATATGGAGGGATCTGAGTCTGCAAGGTTTAAGGTAACAAGTTGTGTACCACAGGGATTAGCGCTTGGGCCACTGTTATTCAATCTGTACATTAATGACATTGGCAAGGATTTGACAAGTGACATACAGCTAAAGGATTAAACTAAATTTATTATTCACTGATGATGCAAAGATAGGTAGAGTAATCAGGAATGTTGCTGATATGCAGTACTTGCAGAATGATTTGAATAGGCTGGAACTGTGGGCATGGGAAAATGGGTGTCAGTTTAATGTCAGTAAATGTAAAGTAATTCACTTCGACATGATTAGATATCCAATGTTGTATTATATTGGTGGGGTTAGGCTAGTGATCTTGGAGTGTTAATAGATAGGAAGCTGAAGTTTAGAGGCCATGTGACAAAGATTGCAAATACAACTCAAAAGATAATTGCAATGCTGAAACGAACATTCACATGTAAATATAAAAATGTTATTTTGCCTCTTTACAAAGCCTTGATAAGACCTCACTTGGACTATTGTGCGCAGGTCTGGTCTCCATTGTGATTCTGATATATTGGAGAGAGTACAAAGGAGTGTGTTAAAAATGATATCAGGATTGTGGAATATTGATTATGAAGACAGATTGAGAATTTGTAGACTGCAGACACTAACAGACAGGAGAAAGAGGGGTGATATGATTGAGATTTACAAACTTCTGAAAGGGTCATATGGGATTTCAACTGATGGAGTTTTTCAATTTATGGAGGGTAGGGAGAGAATGAGAGGTTATCCTTGGAAGCTGAGAATGAAGGCTGCCACGAAGGGTGTGAGGGCTAGATTTTTCTTTCAGAGGGTGGTGTGTGATTGGAATGGATTGCCATTGGATATTGTGAGTGCAAGCAGCGTGAATGAATTCAAGGATAAGTATGATAGTTGGTGTATGTAGTATGTGGCCTCCCTGGAGGTCTCTTTAATATATATTCCTGCCAAACATAAAAAATTTTGATGTTAAGAAGTTGTAATTAGTTTTTAGTGTATGAGTCCTTCTTATAGACTTAATAGTTTAGTGCATGAGTGTTGTAATTATTATGCATAGTTCTTGGCAGTTTGTATTACTTTTTTTTAGCATTCAAAACACATTCCAATAATGAATTCTGCTCACCCACCACTCCTCATGGAAAAATTATCTTACTTCTTCTTCTTAGCACACCTTTACACAACATCCATGACCTTTCATTCTCACCTGCCCTTCTTGCCCACCACTTGATCCTCTATAGTTCAATCAGTATGAACAATGTTCTGTAGTTGGAAAAACTTGGATTCAAATCTTGTGTAAGACACAAAGGACCTTCATAAGGGCTTTTGAACTGAAGGTGGTTAGGATCTCATACAGAGGGAAGGGTTTTCATTCTGCAAAACAGGCAACCTAACCAGAAGGGGGGATACACACAATTAGACATAATACACTGCTCTCCAAACAGTAACCCTCCACTTTATGTATAATCCTCTCATAATATTCAACATCTGTATTGCACATCGCCTTGACCTCCTCCCTTAACCACAATTCTAGTGTCCAGAGATCTTAAGTTCCCAATCTATGGACCCCTCTCCAGAATATCCTGATCATAGTGGAAACCAGATTACTAAATTTATGCATAGCAGTTTGTGTGTGGTTTAACCAGTACTTGTACAGTAGAACAACCACTGTACAAGGAAAGGGGGGGGGGGGGGCATATGGAAGAAAGTTGTTGCTGCTGCAGAGCTGGAGAAAAGTTAAGATTTATCTTATAACTAGCATAGCATAACTGCATAATTTGTCAAATTTAGTTTTTAAGATTGCTTTAACTTAGTATGCAGTGTTTGAGTTAATGGATGTTTTTGAAGCACCTTATTGTTATTTTACTATACAACATAGTGCAATGGTGATTCCAATGTACACCAGAACATTGGAACCCGAGGCACTGCTATAATTTAAGGCATTTAATATGGTAGACTGAGATCCAATTTTTGTGTGATGTACTCATTTGTGAGGGTAAGAGTAAGTATAAAGTGAGAGCGAGAGAGAGAGTCCAAAGTATGGGCCATGAACAAAATGCCAGATAAAAGAAGAGTGAATATTAGTGACAAATGCATGAAAATGCAAGTGTTGGAAAGAACCTACATAAGAGTTCAGTTGCAGAAACAAGTGAAGGAGAAGGAAATACAAATGATTGAGATAATGTTAAAGAAGTGGTGGAAGATGATGAGAAGAATAATAAGGTGGCCAAAATGAGAGAAATAGTGTGTTTAGTTTCTCACAGCATAAAGTCTGAGAAAGTGGAATGGTGCAGCAGAGAACAGAAAGAAAGAAAGAAAGAGTTGAGAGGGCCAAGAAAGGAGAATATTAAAATGCAAAAGAGGGAGATTAAGGAGACAGTATTGTATAGCAATCCCATATTAAGGAGTATGCTCAAAGAGAGTGCAACAAAATGTTTTCCTGATACAAAGTTTAAAGATGTTAGTGAAACTTAAAATGGGAAGAAGAAGAATGAAAGAGTTGGTAGTCATGACAAGTACAGAATGAGAGAGAGAGAGAGAGAGTGCATGAAAGTTATTAGAAGAAATGGAAAAAGAGAGAGAGAGGATAAAGACTCTAAGTCTGTTGACAGGGTATGTCATTTTATAATTTTGTACCATCATTTCTGTTTGTAGTATGATAGTTATGAAATGAGGAGAGCAATGATAGCAAATGAGTTTATAGACATATAGATGAATATGATTGACAAAAAGGACTCATATATGACGGATTGCTCAAATAGATTTGTATTTTCTGGAGAAAAGAGTTGGTCATTGAGAGAATGGAAATGCAATCAGCAATACCAGAGCTATTCGGGGGGGGGTTTGCAGGCAAGTATGCAAGGAGCACAGAGTTGAGTAAGTTTGAGAATAGGAAAGATTAAAAATTGCTTATGTAGTATTCGAAGGGACAATCATCAAAAGATGTAAGGCTACCTTATGACAATGCAATTCAAGTTTACCAATGCCATAAGAATCAGGAATAACAGGGACAAGAGTCTGACATCAGCTAGTTTAACTTAGCGAAATATTCATAGAAATTAGTGAGACTTAGTTGATGGATGAAATTATAATTACATAGAAAAAATACATGGGACAATTTATTTTCAGAAAGCAGAGAGAAAATAAAATGGAAGGAATAATGGCAATGACAGCAGAAGAATTGCAAGCAAATGAGTAAAAGTTCAAGTTATGGAAGGCAGTGCATTGAAGTCATATGATGTGAAATTGAAGACTGCATGATAAAATGAAATAAAATAAAAAAATATTCAGTTGCTCTTGTAGGCCAGAGAGTTGACAATTAGTTGTTTAAAGAAGGCCTTAAACAACTAATTGTCAGACTATTATTATTACATGGGCAATTCTATGAAGTTCATAGACTTATCAAGGAAGGCTTTAAACATTATGCCGAGCACTATCCAATATTCACACTTTGCTTTGAACTTGTTCACTGATATATCCCCCACAACAGACTCTAGCAACCTATTCCACTCATTTACTACTCTTTAAGCAAAAAAAACTAGTCCTAACACTCTTGCTCAATTTCCTGGGATGATCTTAGTTCTCCTTCCCCATCCATCAGACCTCTTCAGAAAAATTTCCTCTGTATCAGTCCTATAAAAATCTTTCATTAATTTGTATGTCTCAATCATACATCCCTTTTCTACTTATCAATCAGTTTTTGCCACCCACAAATCATTAACCTATCTTCATAAGGAGCAATACCAGCTACATATGGTATATGTAGCTGGTAATCTTTTCACCCTAAGATGCATAAACCTTACAATTTACAGTATTAAACTGACAACCCTTCTCCTTTTTCCATGTTGCCAGTCTATTTAATTCATCTTGAAATATTTTATCATATGTACTGACTATTGCTCTATCCAATTTTGCATTATCAGCAAACCGAATGTTTCCAATCACATCATTTCCTGTATCATTAATGTGCAAATTAAAGCATAGCTGCCCAAGTACAGAGCTTTGCAGCATGCCACTAGTCATAGGCCTTCTACTTGACTATTTCTGAATAAATTACTTTCTACTTTCTCTCCATCAACCACCCTCTAATTCACAATCACATCACCAATTTCATAACCATAATTCCATGTGGTATCCTGTCAAAAACCTTTGAAAAGTCCAACAGGTTAGCTCAGTGAGTATAAGTAGGTAATTATTACAGAGTACTTCAACTATGGAAGAAAGAAGGAATAGGAATGTATGCGACTTCTAAGAAATAACTTAAAACAGCTTCTGATGGAAGGGTAGATGGGATCTGAGAATGCTGGATCTTTATTAGCATTAGAAGATTTATCCATTATCAAGATAATGATTTTAACTCCAAGTGGGAAGAGTGATCATGCAGTCTTGATTTGGGAGGAGACCAAGTATGCAGATTTTTTTAGTAAAAAAAAAGGGTAATGGGGCCTACAGAGCTAATGATTAAGATAAATTTAGGGGAAGCAGCTTGGCAGTGCCATGCCATAACAAATTACAAGGAAAGGAAGTTAGTAATGCATGGGGAAAAAGTCAAGGAGATATCAGACTATATTCATGTCAAGAGAATAACTTTGGCAGGAGTACAATGGATGAGATACATCATTAAGGAGATGCATAAACCTTACAAATAAACCTAGGAATACATAAAGATGAAATAGTTGAATTACTAAGTGAGATGCTGAACATAAAGGTAGATGGAGGTGTTTAGGATATTGCAAAGTTTCAGTGTGAATATAGGTATGGGATTGGAGGGCAGCATTACTCACTTTATAAAGTGATAACTGAGTTGAATAAAGGAAATTGGCTATACCACAATATTGCTAGACTATGCAAAGTCATTTGACAGGATACTGTATAGAACACTATTATTTAAATGGAGAAAATGGGGATGGATATGAAGCTGCTGACAATGATAAGAGGATGGCAGAAGGCAGACAACTAGGGTGGTCCACAAGATCTGCCTTTGGACTGCTGTTCAGTTTTTCATTAATGATATTGGGAATGATTTGAGGATAATAGTTAATATAGGTGATGTATAAATCCTTCATGATTATTTAAATAGACTGACAATATTTGCAAAGGATGATGGTCACCAGTTAAATAGGAAGTGTAAAGTCATGCACTTTGGAATGAAAAGATTACAAACTATGTATTATACTGATGATCTAGGAATTGGATGGGGGGGGGGGGAAGAATGATTGAAATCCAGAGGTTATACTTCAAAAGTGGACAGAAAATCTCAAAGGATACTTGAATGTTGAAAAACATATGGGCAGGTAGAAAGAAATTATTATACTTCTTTATAAGGCTTTGATACCACATCTGGATAATTTTGCACAGATTTAGTTACCCAACTTTGTTTTAGTGATGACAAAGTGAGGGAGAGGATTCAAAGCGGAGTAATTAAGATAGTCAGACATCTGAGGGATGGCCTATGAGGATACACTGTGTGTTTATGTTGCAAAATTTGGCTGATAGATAGAAATAGGTAGTATGACAGTAATAAGTTATTGAAGAAATTTTATAAAATAGATGCAGAATAGTTTCAATAAATGACAAGTGGGAGAGAACAAGGAGTGGTCACCCTTAGAGGTATATAAGTGTGCAGTTAGCAATGCATAATGACTAAGTTTTTAGAGTGCTGAATGAGTGGAGTGGGGTTTACTTGATGTATTTGAGTGCTGAGTGAATGAGTTTAAGGACAATATAGGGTTAATGTGGGCTCTCTCGTAATGAGTCTTCACTTCATGTAGATGCCCATTTAATAAATAACAGTAGTTGTCAGTGTGCTATATTAAGCAGCACACTTGTGTGATCACGAATCTCATCTTCCTCCTAAAGCACAGTTCTACAAATATGATACACAGCTCCACCTTTTCACTATAACTCTAATACACTGCACTAAATAACACAATCCAACTCATTTATCTAAAAGGTAAAACAAGTTTATTTAAATATTCCTAAAGGGATCTGATATCAGCATCACTCCTTATAACGCTCCCCAACTTTGTACTCTCAGCATGCCACTGGTTACTCTTTTTCTAAGACAATGTCCCCACCAAGCACAAATTGCTTTGTTCTTTAGACAGCCAGTTTTCTATTTATCTGTCTATTGATGGACTTACAACAGTTTCTCTTAGTCTTCTGAAATCAACTCAGATCACTTCTTCCTAAAACACTAAGTAGTAGCATGCCTAATATCAAAGGAATCAACAGTCAGCTGTGCTTACAGAACCACTGCTTTCAAAGAGAAACATAACAAGTTCCATAACTGGCCAATACTTTGTTTTTCCCTACATGGAACTGGGCAGGAATGAGAATCATAGGGGGATCTCCTACCCAAAACTTAAAGTGGAAAATATTCACATGTCCACCACTGAAACACTCAAAACTGAAAAGCAATATCAACAAGTGCAAGCAGCCATTATAAAAGCCTTTCCAGATATTGCTATGCCTCAGGGAATCTGAATTACTTCTGGAAACTCCAGCAAATTTGCCTTTCATCTTGCATCATGAAATGCTAGGTGTCTAATATCACTTCCTCATATCAGTGCTTCCAACGTCTTACATCCTTTGCATCCTCATCTCTTTCCTGTGCAAACTTGCAAATGTCATTCAGTTTTCAATGGAATCTCCCATACAAATCCAAGTATACCAGACCAGATGAAGACACACAATCGAAGCTATGGCACATCTTGTCAACTCCTAAGCTCCAGAAATGCTGACTTAGAGAATCAGGTCTATGTTTCTTCTACAACATCCTAGGTATACCTTGGAGCAGATACATCTGCTTCTAGCACCAATAACTATACACACAGACTAGATGATTACTGGTATCTAGTCCATACAAAACGCAAAGAGGCACAACATATCCAGCTTCCTACTCATCTGTGCAAAGACCATCATCTACTGGTTCTATTTTGAACACACAAGGGATAATCAACACTCATCAATCACCAAGTTAGAACAAAACTTCATGTGAAACCTACATATGAAGCTACAGAGCAGGCTTTCCCTAAACCTATCACAAAGAAACAAGAACTATAGCCAAATTCATTGAAGAGTGAACCCAACTGTTACCCTTTTCTGGATTATAATTGAAACTTATGCCATGATAACGTTTATTAGACACATGTATTCACACAATATAGCATTTTATTACTTCAAATATTTCGAACCAGAAACTAACTGGTCATCATCATATGTGATTATGCTGATGCATAATCACAAAGTGAAGCTACAATAAAGAATGTCAATCCTATTTACAGACCAGTGCCACAAATGCTGGATGCCACTTAGTGGGTGATTGCAATAAATAAGGTTACAATTACAGCCCAAATTTAAAATTAAGGGATTTAAAATAAAATAAAATTCAACCAGATAATGAAATAACATAGCATTATATTAAATTTAAAAAAATAAAAAAAAATCTAATAATAATTAAAAACAGGGAGGAGAAAACAGAATTGCTTGCTATTTATGAGGATGAGATTCTTCCAAATTTTGGCAAGAGAGAGTCATTCTGATTTAAATTTGGGTGGTGTAAAAGTGCTTCAGCACTCTCTTTAAATAACTGCTCAAACATAAACCTGCACTGATGTAAAAGGCAAATACTGGACCATAGGATATTGTGGTCAGTGTCCATTTCATGCTGAGGAAGGCCAGATTTTTCAGGTTTATTGTTAATATAAGATTGGTGTTCTTGTAGTCAATTTTTCAACAGGATGTCTTGTTTGTCCAAAACCCAAGAGGAGGCACTCACATTGAACTTGTTAAACACCAGGGAGAAAGAGTGAACTGTCTTTCATGGATAGTAATCAAGAGGAGATTTTGTTGACAGGGAAAAGTAGGAAGTAAAATATATATCTTTTCAGTCTGGATCTTAACAACTGTCTCGGAGATTCCAGCGATATATGGGATAGGGACTCACCATACAGATTCAAGATTCTTGGCAATGGGATTATAAGAGTCCAAAATGCATTTAAAATTAAGGTGCAATCAATCTGTAGTAAGATACATTGGATGGCGCTCAATTCTTGCTGGAGAGGTTGGGAATTGGAGCAGATAACATCTGCTCTGTTGAGCAAAGATTTGAAGATGCCTATTTTTTGAGATGGATGATGTGCTGAATCTTGCTGTATGTAGTGGCCTGTGAAGGTAGGTTTGCATTGAATAGAATTAGAAGGATTCCAAAAGCAGGTATGGGAAGGAGGACATCCAGGAAGGCTAATTGTCCATCTTTTTTTGTAATCAACTATGAGCCACCAAACGTGATCTCGCCTGGAATATTTGCAACATCTCCTCTCTTCAAGGGACAATATCTTCCATCTTAAACACTGATCTTTTCTTCTAGGTTTTAGACTTACCTAGGCAGTCTCTCCAACGTTCTTACAATAAAAACAGACTTATTCTCAGCCACAGGTTTAACTCACCTGCTCAAAAGCAAAAACCAACCATGTAAGACTGGCAATAAACAGATGGGTTGTCAACATATCCAGACATTCCCTTACTCCTGCAAAAACTTCACTTCTCATGAATGGATGTGATTTTGCTATAGCACCTAAAAGAACTCTATATGTGGATTTCCTACATAACATTGAGAGTTATTACCCAACTATCCTCTCATGTGAAGAAGCTAATAAACTGTGACTTAAAGACTTCTCAGTAGACTTCCTCCGCCAAACTTATCTCCAGCTGAAATCAAGGCCCTAAAATCCTTGAGACCTAATAATGATCACCCCCCCCCCCCCCCACCCCCCCCCCCCCCCACCCCCCCCCCCCCCCACCCCCCCCCCCCCCCACCCCCCCCCCCCCCCACCCCCCCCCCCCCCCACCCCCCCCCCCCCCCACCCCCCCCCCCCCCCACCCCCCCCCCCCCCCACCCCCCCCCCCCCCCACCCCCCCCCCCCCCCACCCCCCCCCCCCCCCACCCCCCCCCCCCCCCACCCCCCCCCCCCCCCACCCCCCCCCCCCCCCACCCCCCCCCCCCCCCACCCCCCCCCCCCCCCACCCCCCCCCCCCCCCACCCCCCCCCCCCCCCACCCCCCCCCCCCCCCACCCCCCCCCCCCCCCACCCCCCCCCCCCCCCACCCCCCCCCCCCCCCACCCCCCCCCCCCCCCACCCCCCCCCCCCCCCACCCCCCCCCCCCCCCACCCCCCCCCCCCCCCACCCCCCCCCCCCCCCACCCCCCCCCCCCCCCACCCCCCCCCCCCCCCACCCCCCCCCCCCCCCACAAATAATAATAATAATAATAATAATAATAATATCTGCTGGACATATCATGTAATTTTATCCCTTAGTTCAAGGTTTGAATGCAGGTCATGGTGGAATACCCATTCCTTCAATTCATTCCTCTTCCAGCTTTGCATGAATGAAAATAATGCTCAACAATAAATGTCTTTTCTTCCAACGTCAACACCACTGCTATAGCTAAATGTAATGACATCGACTCTACACGTGCTCTTCTATTAATGTGCATTATATCGAATGGCATATATCATAGTGCATGTACTGAAGGTGGGGGGGGGGGTGTTGAAATTCAGTAGTTTTTTTTTTGCACCATATAACATAAATTACTGGCTATTAAAAATATGACAAGTGAGGAATGGAAACATGAAATGCAGGAAACTGTAAGCTCTGACAGATGCCAGTATCAGTTGTTCTAGTTTTAGTGAAGGTAGGCTGGTAATAAGTGATTTTACTAGATGTGTAAGTCGACAGCTGAACATGGATTTGACGAATTGCAGAGGATCAAAATGCAGAAGTTTTGAAAGCCAGTTTTGAATGCTGGATGAGAGCAGGATGCAAAAGAGATTAAAGAAGTTTTAGGCATGAATACTGAATAAAGGGAAGTGATTGGAAAGATTAGGAGAACTGAAACATGATAGTTGATTTCAAGAGAATATGAATGAAAGAAAGCTGCAGAGGGCAAGGAAAGAAAGAATATGAAATAATGGGAGAGAAAGAAGGAGACAGTAAGTGATGATGTGAGGAATGACAGAGACTACAAGTTAGTAAGGGGTTGTTATAGGATCAATGTTGAAGAGGTTTTACAGAAAATGGTGGGAGATCGGGGGGGGGGGGGGAACAGAGGTAATTCCTGGAAGCTGTATAAGAAGGGTGTGGGCAGGGGAGTGAGAAGTAGGTTTTTTGCATGCAGAATTGTGAATGATTGGAATGCCTTGCATGAGAGGGTGGTGTCTGCAAAGAATTTGAGTGTGTTAAAGACACAGTATGATGAGCTGTGTGCATGACAAAAGGACCTCTTAGCTGAGTCTTTGACTCCATGGGGTCTTGGGATAATAATAATAATACATCTGCAGAACAGCATATTAGAAGAGGTGTCTGGGGAAATTATCAAAGATTGTAACTATGATATTCTTATGTCAGTCCTACTTATAGAAGGTTGTAAAACCTATTGTACATTAGTACTATGGGTGGACTAATGGTGAGATAATCTGGGAATCCTACTGTAAAGACCATTAGAACTGCTTACAAGCTGCCTCATATCAATTAAGCAGGATGATCTCAAACCAGATGATGAAAATGTCCAATACCTAAATGTTCAGAAACAACTACACCAGTGTTCACATCACACAAACTATGAGCTATGAGATTTGAACCTATAGCTTGCAGAGTAGAGATGCACTCCTCTCTACTAGAGTGAAAATGGAGAAAAGTAGTGAAGAAAGGTGAAAACATGTATGAGATGGTAATGATGATTAGTACATATAACTTGAGAGGAAGTGTGAATCACATAGTGAAAGCAGAGAGAAGCAGAAAGGTGAGGATTTAGTATAATAAACTGGTGTCCAAAAGCTAAGCGAACTACATTTTTACCTGTATATATTAAACATTTTTATAATTACAGCCAAATCCAAATAAATTTATTGCCAGCATACTAATAAATTATATTACACAAAAAGTGTGTTATAAATTTTGTGTATATTAAATTGCAATATGTTTTTTGAAAAAAGTTACAAATTTCCTAAGGACATTGTTAAGGAATTAATGTACAAACAAAGCCTTATCCACCCTGAACTGCAATGCAGTTCTCACAATGTCATACCATGCTTAGCACCAAGTGATTCAGAAGTTCTTGAAGCAAACTGGCCCAGTCTTCCTTCTGAGCAAAGGATAAGGCCTTGTTTGTTTTCTGGAGGAGAATTTTGAGTAACAATGCATCTCTCTATTGCATCCCAAATGTGTTCTATGGGGTTAAGATCGGGGGAGCTTGTTGGCCACTTGATTCACTTAATATCCTTGGTTTCCAGAAGTATCTTCACAGCTGGTGTATGATGTGGTGTGGCATTGTCATTGAAATAACCAAAAAAGTGGCATGGAATAACCGAAAAAACTTTTAGAAATTTATTGCAATATCATTCAGCAGTCATAGTCCCTTTTGCCAGCACTGCCCAGAACCCGGATACAATGGTATGTGAAATTCCAAACTCGCTGGCAAAGTCAGTAATTCTACAACCTTCTTCAAGCTTTCCAATAATTCTTCACCATGTGAAATTATCTAGATAATGTCTTTGAGACATTAAAAGACATCCAAGTTTGCAACTTTATTCCTTCATGAAAAGAGCCTTCTTCAAACACAATTCACTTATTGCAGCCTTTTGTCTTTTATCTTGTTGAGTGCTACTATGTGACCCATTTGTGTGCGATTCTAAAATTTGAATGTGTACCTGCTTTCTACTCGAAATCATCAGTTACACAAATTGCCATAAGCTGATTCATCTGAATTTGTGGTTGTAATCTTCAGTAATAGTGTTCTCAATAGCTTAAGTGTACGTTGCCTCACAATGATAGTGAGGAGATGAGTGGGGATAATGAATGAATGATATCATACCAAAAATGTGTAACAAGAGTGCCTTGGAATATATAGATGGCTGGAATACATTTGATGACAAGAGTTTTATTTGGAGAGGTTGCTATTCTGTGAGTGTTTGTTAAAGAAATTAAGGTTGGCAATATGGGAAGCAGCAAGGATTGTATTGCGATGGAAAGTAGTGTGGCATGTCAAGGAAAGGTATGGAAACTGGAGAAAATAATAAAAAATATTATTATTTCTATATTATATTATATTATTATTAGTCTTATTATTATAAGACTAATAAGAATGCAATGCTTTGTCTATATGTGAAAGCTTGGAGAACATCAAGAATAAAGGGGACTGGTTTGATGGATGGTCTGCCCAAAGATTCCATATAAGTAAATGTGACCAATAGATTTTCTGCCAGGAGTAGGTGATGGTAAATGAGCTGTGCCTACCCAAGGTCGAGAATTATGAGGGAAATGTCAAAAAAAGAAAAAAAAAAAAGAAAAAAGAAAGAAACATGCATATTCAGTTGGTAATGTAAAATGAAGGATCATTATGGGAGATTTTGACTACAGCGGAAGAAGATAATATAAGACAACTAAATTTCTATATTCTTTATCTCAGTCTTTGTATTTATGAGGATATCTGAAGTTATTATATGTTTATAATATTGTAACAATGCATCAAATATATTTGTACTGATATTTACTTTACAAAATCATAAAGTCCACAGTTTATCCAGATGTTACTTATATCATAAAAAATTTAAGTACTATTATTATTATTGCACGGGGGACATATTCCAAAAGTAATGCCTCCTGTGCCAGCTATTCATCCAATAGGGAGATGTTAATGAAATAAATAAGATAGTTTAAAGTCTATTTATAGTTTCATACTAGATTTAAATAACTTTCATGGCTTACACATGAAACAAAAATATATAGAATTTTATTCAAAACTTCCAATATATTTCATCCAATGTTACATGAACATCAGGGAGAACAGATAGTTAACTACATTCAAAACATTAATCACACTATGAGTGTGATTTTTTTTGGCTGCAACTGAAGTATATAATTACACCATTAGAATTCAGAGAAACAATTGGAAAAATTTGTATAGATTAATTACACCTGAATGCATTTGGTATCAGGAGTCTTAAAAACTAATGACTAGTATGAGACCTAACACAGAGATTCAGGGAAACTAAACTATAAAGGGAGGAATGCTGAGAATGAGAATGTAAGAGTGACAATGTTACATAACTATGCTAATGATGGGAATGGGCTTTATCATGAAATGTTGACAAGGAGAGAATGATTTCAACTTTGTATTCATCCATTTTGGACCCATCAAATATGTGCAAAGATGCCTACATGTATAAGGCACTAGAGAAGAACAGAGATCTACAAGTTGTCCAACTCTGTCATGCAGACAAGAGTATACAAAAGAACATGTAGATAGATTATTATGTTTGTACATGAATGTTAGAAGTATCAGAAACAAAGGGATAGAGTTTGTTGCCTTGATCAATATGTTGGGAACTCAGATTGTAGGCATTAGTGAGACCTGGCTATCAGAATCAGAATCAGACATACTAATGGTATAGAGTGTAAAGGATACAGTATTTTTAGGGAGGATAGGAGAGAAGGGGGGTGTGCTGCTAATGATATCAGATGACTTGAATCCAGTTAAAGTTGACACCTATGATTGTAGTACTACTACAAACAGTATTTCATGTGGTGGTGAGTTAGAAGCCATCTGGTGTGAGGTGGAATCTAACAAGATCAATTACATAGTGGGGTGTTGTTACAGACCTGGTGGATGAGTTGCTAGTGATGAAGAAATGCATCACCAAATAGAAAAGATGAGCATGAAAAGAGTAATCATAATAGGAGACTTTAATTATCCAAATATTAATTGGGAAACAGTATAATCTCATGAGAAGAATGAAAATGAATTTATTGAGCTGTTATGAGACAACTTCCTCAAGCAGCATGTGACAGAAGGAACTCGAGGTCAAAGAGTGTTAGATTTGATTATAGTGTCAGAGGGCATTTCAATTAAAGATGTAACTATTCTGCCTCCAGTTGGTGACAGTGATCATGCGGTACTCACTTGGGAAGTGACTAAGTTTATGAATGTTCCATTCAGGAAAGGTTACATGTGGAACTACAAAGCAGTAAATTGTGACTAACTGAGGAGTATACTGAGTTCAGTGGAATGGGATTGGTTTCTGGATGGAAAGAATATTGACAGTGCATGGGAAGCATTTTAACAATAATTTGTTTTAGTAACTTATATGTAATCATAACTAAAAAATTATTTATGGAAAATTCAGAAAAAATGCAGCAATTACATGACAAAGCATTTTTTTCCCGTTTACTTACAAAGTAAATTACACTAAACAAGAAATTATATTCTTGTTTTTATACCTTACTCAAGCATGAGTGAGCAAACAAAAAAAGTTTTCAAATGAATTTTATGATTAGGCTATACATATAGGAGAAAGATGACTTCACATTGCAAATGGCATACCTCCTTTTGGACATGTATATTGCAATGAATTATTGGAAGAGTCACTACTCAAACTGGATTTTACATTTATTAGGAGTTCATCAGTAGAGATATTCCTGTTAGATAAAGGATAAAAACAAGAAAGTAATTTCTTGTCAATGTTAACTGACTTTGTAACTAATAATAATAAAAAAAAAAACTTGCTACAACTATCTCTCAGCCAGAGTATTTTAATAACATGGTGAAAGGAAAATGATGTACCATTTTCATCAATGGTAGAAGCCATTGGGTATTGCCATGAAAATATAGCTTCTACCATTGAGGAACATTCATTTAGCTCATTATCTTCATGGATCTAACTTACACTGATTATTATTTATTATTATTAACATTTGACTTCCATAGAGTCAGAGACTCATCGTGGGAGGTACACACTATTGCACACAATGCTCATCCAACCATGCTTTAAACTGATTCAATGTGTCTACACCCACAGCACAGTCAGGCAATGCATTCCACTCTCCATGCAAAAACCTACTCCTCACTCCTCTGCTCACACCCTCCTTATACAGTTTTGAGCAATGACCTCTTGTACTACCCCCCCCCCCCCCCATTCTATGAAAATCTCCTCTATGTTGATGCAATAACAACCCCTGACTAGCTTATATGTCTCAATCATATCCTCCTATTCACGAGGCTCTGCAACTTACATTCTCTCAATCTGTCATCATACTCCCCATTCAAAAGACCTCTGACCACCTTTGTGAATTTTCTCTGATCCAACATATCCTCATCACCATGAAAACCAGGCGACCAAATCTGTGCACAGTAATCCATATGAGGCCTGATCAAGGCCTTATACAATGGTATCATAACCTCTATATTTCTGCATGTCAGGGTCCTCCACATCATTGCCATTATAATTGCTATTAGTTGTGATGTGACATCTTCACAACTTGTGCAATGTGGCCCCTGAATTTCAGGTCCTTGTCCACTTTTTTGTTTGTTTGTCTGTCAGATACTTACTGAAAGAGCAAAGATGGTTTCTGCTGCCCAATCAATGGGTTGGGCTCGGCCCTGCTGCTGAGTAGGGTCTACGGTCAGTGCATGGTGAGGTTTTGTCTACTGCTGAATACAACTGGGATGTGGCACAGCGATGGGTTTTGCCTGCATTCATGTGGTATAGTGATGCAAATATAGACTCCTATAGATCAAGATTGTGCACTCAGGTTTATAGGTATGAAAATGTGATCTTAGATTACTCAGTCTTTGGAAATTCTTTTGAACAGGTGTGCTCTGGATAGCTTATTCACAAGAACTTCCAAAGCATGCACTGGATTTCTATCTGCTTGTCACTGGTTTAGGCCTAGCTTTGGTACACTAATGGGCTTGCAGTGCTACTGCACAGAGCTGAAATTTGGTCACTTTCTCTCTGGCTGTGCAGTGCTCAGCATAGTGTGCTCTGGCAGAGCTAACACAGAGACTCAGATTCTAGAGTGTAGCCTAGGTTTAGAGATATGAAAGAATGATCTGTGTAGATCATTCAGTTTTTGGAAGCTTCAAACACCTTCAACAAACTAGCTCGAATGTTGAAACCAGTATAGGTAACTAGCCTTTGTAATGCATAGCATAAAGATATCCAAAAGAAATGTGTTATGCATTATGGGATTGATACTAGAGCAATCTGATGTGAGGGCACCTGCCTCCAAATACAGTAACCTAGTTGTAAAGTTACTGCATGGGAAAATTTATCTTTGCTCATGTTTCAGTAAAGGAGAGAAACAAGCACATAATTTCTTTACAAATTTACTTGAATATCATTTATATTATTTTATGTAATTTGTTAACTATATGCAATTTACATGACATTAACTTGAAACTAATTTATAAATTGATTTAGAAGAAAGGTGTTATTTTTGAGAGGTAAAAATTGAGCATTATATTACTGCTTATTTTTATTATTATTATTATTTTCTGCTGTATAAAATTATGTTTAAAAGATGAGGTTACATCTTACGTTTGTTTTTCCATTTCCCAGAAGTCAATGCTATCAGATATCCATGGATTAGAAGGCTCTGGACTTGTAATAAATGGATCGTATTCTTGATACTGTTCATAGTAGTTTATATAACTAGAAATATATATAGACTATGAAGTAAGAGAAGTTAAAAAAGAACATTAATTATGCAAGAAAATATGTTCAATTTCATGTATACAACAGCAGCGATTTAAATACTAAATTAAAATTAAGAACAGTTTTTATGTCTAGTAGTTCTGTGTACTTTATATTCTTATGTTCATGTAAATAAAAAAAAAATTATACTATGTTTGTGCACTGATTATAAAAATGTCATTAGCATATATAGTAATCCCTTGATCATCCAACTGCAATGGGAAATCAATTTGCAGTAGGATACTTTGAAGGATCAGTTAACTGAAGATGCAATTACAAGATGTTCTTAAAGAGGTTGGTTGACGTACTAGCCCGTTGAATGATTGGTTAATTGAAGTTTCGATTATTTGAAAGTTGAATATACTTTTAATTAACTTACACCATAGAGTAAAAATAAAGTGCCCCTGCATTAAATATTACTGACTGTGGAAAAGTTATTACATGAATGATGATCTTTTGCATCCATGAAACTAAGGTTCTACTTAGCTTGCTTCCTCCACTTAGGCTACACTATTCCAAGTTACCTTAATGTTGCAGAATAAATCCAATATGAATTTCTTCTTTTATCTCTTTGGATTAAGCATAAAAAAAGTTTTCAGTATTCTTAGTTTTGCCCATCACTAGCTCTCCAGAAAGTACTCCTCATCAAACTGTATCACATAAAGATGTTTCATAGCAAAACCTAGTATGGTTTAAATCAAAACTTAAGTCTGCTAATAAATGCTGATAACAAGCTTAAATAATGAACTACATTGGAATGATACCAACTACAACAGCTTTATTATATGTACATGAAAAGTCAGATTTTAAGGTGTCTTACTGAATACAAGTTTGATATTGCTTGACAGGTATCAATACAGACCCCCCCCCCAAACAACATTTGCAAAAAAAAAAAAAAAAAAAAAAAAAAAAAAAATCCAGCCAGAACTGCCCATGATAGGTACTTATGCATTTTGACAAAAAGGAAATAGATATTAAAACTGTTTAATAACTGAAAGTTATAAGGGAGCAATGTTGGTGCTCTTCCGGAAGATTTAAATAGACTTAACTTAGACAGGTGAATGGAATTACCATTTTTAAAACTAATAAGTCAAGTTTAATAAATATTTCCGATATTTCGGCAACGTCACGTTGTCATTTTCAAAAGGAACTTACAAAAAAAATACAAATTCGAAAGACTATTTATGGAATCAGCCTCAGCCCTAAGAAACTCTCCAAACCTCAACAAATTTGGTTGTATGCGACTGCCCCAAATTTGGGAGGCAGACCTTCAGCCCAACAGCCAAGAACACCTACTTAGCCTGCTAGAGAGCACCATCAGGACTTCTAGGAGAACGATAGCTTCATATCTTCATTCTCAGTTACTGTGTTGTAGTGCCTGAGTGCACGTGCCTTTTTGTAAGTTCCTTTTGAAAATGGCAACGTGACGTTGCCGAAATATCGGAAATATTTATTAAATAATTTAATTTATATTCGGATCTACGTTGTTCAATTCGCTAAGTGATTTAGAAATGCATAACCAATGTATAAGCCTGTCTACAAGAATAATAAGTCAAGGTTTTGCACTTCAAAGTGCAGAAATGTAATAAAGCTGTCTTGGTAAAATGAGCTCTAGGAGGTTAATGAGATTTGAAATCTAGGGATGATAAAAAACAGAAATGATTCTCAGAAGACACATTCAAGAATTATGAAAACTATACAGTTTTCATTATATAGTAGAAATAAGGAGATTGTATGACTATACAAGGCCATGATCAGGTCACGATTGGACTATATTTTGCAGAAAGTTTTTTCCTGGTATGATGAGAACTTTGCATAGTGGCCAGAGATGATTAACTAAACCAATATCAGGACTTCATAATGTTGATCATAAAGAGATTGAGGAAATGGAAATTACAGACTTGATTAAGTGGTTAAAATTATGGCTGAAGAGATAATATTATATCTGTTAAGTGTGCTGGTTCTTTCTTTCAGGGTTACACAATGATCAGAAATCATTATGAATAATTATCAAGCCACTAACATGTTTAAGAACTTACTTAAATTAAAATAAAATTCAATGTTTCAACCTTTATATCAAGGTCATCTTCAGGAATACTTATATATATATATATATATATATATACACTAGATCACAAGCTACATTGGTACATCATACTGGAAGGACACCCAGTCTTTACATTAGTAGTACAAACATGTATTCAAGGTATTTACATACAAATATAAATTCAAGGAAGCATACTACAGTAGGCTGAGAATAACTGGATAGGAGGAAGAGGTGAGGTAGGTCGCTATCATATCTCTACATATGTTTGTATGTAAATTCAAACATATACTTCCTTGAAACATAAATTCAAGGAAGCACACTACAGTAGGCTAAGAATAACTGCTTGGTCAACTGTTGACTATTGCTTGACCTCTGGTAGAAAAAAATTAATAATAATAAAATAAAACATAATTATCTAAGTAAAACTACATCAGCAGTTATTTGTTTCTGACGTCCTATTACTTTAAATTTTGTTTCTTTTGGTATTCACTGTTTTTTTTTCTTTTTTTCCCCCAGATGTTGTGTGAGTCATCCTAATCCTTGGGATTTTTTTTTTCAGGCCATCATTTCTATTGAGATTTGGTTGGTCAATAAGCATTTCATAGGTTTCCTTGAATCTGTGTTTGTACCATGTTTTGGTTCAGTGTAAGGACTTGAGTACCTTTCCAGTCAATCTGGAGGCATGTTTCAAGTGCAGTCAGAAAGACCTGCATTTGATAATGGAGATACTTAATGTGTCATTTATGTTCTTTCAGTTTTAGGATTGTATAGCCTATTTCACCTATGTAGGGTAGGTGACAGGTGCAGCAAATCTGGTATACATCTAGGTGGGCAAAGGAAGGAAGGGGATCATTAGAAGAGCTAAGTATACTTTTGCCAGGGGGAGATGACATCTGCCTTGACATATTTGTTTAATATGAATCTTACATTCGGTCAAATTCAAAAGGAGTAGAAAAAGGCAAGACTGTACTGCTTCATAAAGGAGGTGACAAAATTCGAGCAACAAATTATAGGCCAATCTGTGTCAGGTGTTGTGGAGGAGAGGCTGATGAGAATCAGGATCCAGAATTGGGTTTTCAACCCAATCCTGATTCTCATCAACAAATTGTGTAGAATTTGCAAAGCCTTTTGATAGATTACTGTATGATAAGTTGATAGTCGAACTAGAGCAGATGGGGTTGGATATTAGACTAGTGCATTAGATTGGATATCGGCTGTCTGATAGGCATCAACAAGTTGTGTATAAGAGAACAATATCCAGAAGAGGAAAGTCATTAGTTGTGTGCCTGAGGAATATGTTTTAGGGCCATTGCTATTTAACCTGTATGTTAATGATATCGGGGAAGATTTGAATAGGGATATTCAGTTGTTTACAGATAATGCAGAGTTGGAAAGAACTATAAGGAGTAGAGCAGATGTTGTGGCCTCACAAGAAGACTTGAATAGACTGAGTGAATGGGCACAGGAGTGGGAATGCCATTTCAGTGTTGTGAAATGTAGAATTTACTCTTGGTAGGGATATATTATTGGAAGTGGAGGAAATAAGAGATCTTGGGATGATGGTAGATAAGGATCTGAAATTTAGAGAACATACTGCCAAAATTGTAAGGACAACACAATGAATTCTGGCAATGATGTAGAGGACACAGACTTGTAGAAGTAAGGAAGAATCTGGTTCCATTTTATAAGGTTCTGATTAGGCCATATATGGACTACTGAGCACAGATTTGGTCATCAGGTTTTCAAAAGGATGAAGAGATGTGGGAGAGGATCAAGAGATGACTGACTAAAATAGTTTCTCATCTCTAGAATGTTGAATATAAACAAAGGTTGAGAATATGCAATTTGCAGTCTAGTGGATAGGAGGAAGAGGGGTGATATGATAGAGATGTACAAGCTGGTAAAGGGTTGTTATAGGATTAACATTAAAGAGATTTTTCAAAAAATAGTGGGAGAGAACAAGAGGTCATCCCTGGAAGCTGTAGAACAAGAGTGTGAGAAGCAGGTTTTTTGCATGGAGAGTTGTGAATGATTGGAATGCATTGCCTGAGAGAGTGGTGGCTACAGAGAATCTTCATACTGTGCTTAAGGCACAGTATGATAAACTGTGTTGGTGACAAAGGTTACCTCATAGATGAGTTTATGATTTCCATATGAAGTGTTGTGCAGGGGTTCCTGCACAACACTTCATATGGAAATGGTAGGGTTTTTATCTCTTGTACAGGTATGCAGCTGTGTGCTGAAGTTGTAAATTACCATGAGGAGCAGAGAAGATGTTTTACCTCAATAGAATTTTTGAGTGGGTAAGTGAGTGGAGATATCAATTACAAAGTGCAAGGTCATGAAATTTGGTAGGCATGGTTGGGATGCATATAACTAATGAAGTTCTGAAGAAGATGGAAGAGATGAGATCTGGGATTGATAGTGGACAGAAACTTGAAGTTTAGAGGTCATAATTCTAAAATTGTAAGAACATCACAATAGATTATGGCAATGATTAAGAGGATGCCTTGACCTACAAAAGCAAAAGAAAACAAGGTTACGACCTCTTGTATAATGCCTTGATCAGGTTGCATATGGAGTAGCATGCGCAAATTTTTTCACCTGATTTTGAATGGGATGAGAATAAGTTAGAGAGGGTTCAGAGAAGGTTCATTAAGTTAATGTCCAGTCTATAGATTATCAGGACAGACTGATGGAATGCAATCTGCAATGCTTTGTGAATAAAAGAAAGAGTAGGGAATATGATTGGGACATATAAATGGGCAAGGGTTTTTTACCAGATTAATGTGCAGGAGATTTTTCAAGTAGAGGGAGACATGAGCAGGAGGGTGAAGTGAGAGTGGTTGGTGAGTGGAATGTGTTGCCTAAAAGTGTGGTGAATGCAGAATGTATGAAAAGACACAGTTTGAAGATTTTTTTGAGAGTGTGTGTGTGGACCTTCAATGATGTCTTAAGCCATGGAGGTTTGGTGCTAATAAAAAAAAAAAAAAGGAAATTTACAGATATAACATAAGTATCATAGTTTTACATTATGTCTCGTAACAAATAAATCATGTTCCCGAGACACGCGCATTGTCTCGCACAATACTAATTTTGTATGAATTAGAACTGTCAGTTAAAACCTAGTCTGTTACCTTCATATAGCTTACCAATTGTATTCCCTGAAGATGCTGATAGAAAAAATCGGCAAAACATGTAGGACAATAAATTAAAACCCACTTGACTAACATTCAAAAAAAGTATTTTAGTTATCACAGTTTTAGTTGCTTTAGTTGTAATGCAAAACAACTAACAATTAGTGTCTAGAAAGGCTAGACTATTCATATAATTTAATAGTACATCTTCCAAATGGTAACCTTTCTTTTACAGCATACAGAAAAATCTATTTACGTGTATAGATATTCACAAACTGCCCCCTATTCCAGCAATATGTATTATTAAGATTCCAAGTAACAGTCAGCAATTTCTAATTCAGTTAAGTTTTCTTCAGAAATGAACTTAGCCATATATGTTACACCTTCTTAACT
The DNA here is from genome assembly GCF_054136105.1 of Typopeltis vanoorti. Taxonomy (NCBI): domain Eukaryota; kingdom Metazoa; phylum Arthropoda; class Arachnida; order Uropygi; family Thelyphonidae; genus Typopeltis; species Typopeltis vanoorti. The sequence goes on from NC_143558.1 coordinate 96,549,369, forward strand.
AATGGCTGCTGCAATGCCAACAGAATTAACAAAATATACATAATCACTAATCCTTCAAATATGGATTTTAGTAATGTAATCACTATTTCCTATGTTCTGGTTTAATCAGGAAAAATAGCCAGAATTTTAAAAATATACTTGGTGTACTGCTTTCAAATCCTATTTTACACTGGTTGCCCTTATTCATTCCAGTAAGAACAAACTCCTTAGTTTCTGGCATGTAGAGTTCCTAACTCCTGCATGTTGACTTGGTATAGACAGACTGGAAGATAGACCAACTTCTCTGTCTCTTCTACAGGTACTTCCATGGTCACTGCTCCAGTGAATTGGCAAACATCATTCCTCTATTTGCTGTTAGACTTGTTAAAACTAGAGCAACTGCTGTCCAACATCCCTTTATAGTACAACTGCAAACTCATTGAACCTGCTTCTCCTCTTCTTCATTTATTTCATCTACTTCTGCCCTCTGGAACTACCTTCCTCATAAAGTATTTCCCAACAATTTCAACTTACAGCTCTTTAAGAAGAATATTAGCAGGTTTCTTCTTTCTAAATCCTCATGCTTTGGACAGCTGCAGAATGAAATGAAGAAAAACATACATACTGTGCTTCATCACACCAAGTTCAAATGTGAGAAGTTTTTTTTTAGAATCTGTAGATACAAACCAACCTAATTTAAATATATGTTCAACTCCTCAAAACATGGGAAACAACAATTCTTAGGCATCTTGAGTTACAACTGAGGCTTACAGTTAGTGCTCATAGAGTTCCCTTCCTAGCTAGAACTCCAATTAGTCTACTAAGTTCAACCTCAATTTGTGTTGTTGAAAATTTTTTACTTGGTTATATTATAAATTAAAGACACCAAGAAATTATATACTTGGTTCAATCCTTTATCCAAGTGTAAGCAAACAAAGTTTGCGCCTGAAGTATTTTCAGGACTGGGGCAACTCGTGGTAAAGGTGGTATAACTTCACATCACTTGCCTTAGTATCCCATAGCTGCTGAAGCCCTAGGAAATAATTAGGAATTAATAGAATAGAAAAAAGATGTCATGTGTTTGCTTGTGCATTTGTTACACTTAATATTGTAACCCCAAAGATGTCTCTGATCAAGACCGACAACAGGGAATTTGCACCTGGTAGAAAAAATGTTTCAGTTCCCTCAGCAGGAATGGACTGGATAATAACTCCTGCAAAAGTCAAAAACATATGAAACACAGTCAGGGTCCTGGTGATCCCTTCTGGACTACCTGAGTCCTGGTAATTTGTACCGGCTTCCTTCCTCTAGTTGGCCTCGTCTGTGGCAGATAAAATATTAGAAGCATTAAACTGTTGCTCAATTCACTCCTTGTGCTGTTTTCATTTCATTAAATGTCTAACATGAGCTTTAACCAGAACCTAAGCCTAAACATGTGAGGTTTTAGCTTTATCATGCAAAATGTGCAAGCAGTATTCCAATGGCTGAGCAGATCTGTGATTTATACAGTGTTGTAGCTGTGTATAGGTGAGAAGTATCTTCAACAGAAAAGTATACTAAGTTTCTTGGTAGATGAAGAAGCTATGGATGAGATGTTTGTACTAAGCAAGCAACAGGTGTAAGTCAGCAAAAGAAGGGAATTCTGATCATGGTTAGAGGGGGAAACTAAAGAGATATTTCTAGTGTGAAACAAGATAGGAGTGTGTTTTCTTAGCTGTGAAGTTCAAAGAGATTGGAATTTAAAGCATTGGTAATGGATGATCACAAATCTAATGACCATGAACTGCAGGATTTGTCATGTAAAGAGAAATAGAGTATACTTTCATCAGCATAGCCATGGATGGGATCTGACTTCAGTGAGAGCAAATCATTTATGTTTAGAAGAAAGAGACTGGGATACTCCAGTATTAGTAGGGAAATATGAACAGAGCATGCCATCAGCCATGGCATGTAATGAGCAACCAGATAGAAAGCTGGCAATCCAACTGCAAAAAGTAGTAGAAGGTAGACTATAAAAATGGCAGTTTGCTGAGCAGACCTCTGTGCCAGATCCAACTGAATGCTCTAGAAATGTGAAGAGTGACCATGAGAGTTTCTCCAAACCTTACCATAGCTCAACTTCAAAGATTGGGCAGTGATGGCTAGGAGATCGGCTGTGCATCAAGAGTAGTAAAATCAATATTGCTGGTGATTAATAAGTTGGTGGGCCTCCAGATCATGAAGAAGTTGGTTGTTCGTGGCCTTCTCCATGATTTTTCAGAGAAATGAAGTAAGAGCAACTGAATGATAGTTTGTTGGCAGAATTTTATCACCTCTTTTTTTTTTTTTTGGAATGGGCTGAATATAGTCGATAGATGATACTTCTGGAACACAAATTTTTAGCAAAATAAGAGGGGCTTCATCAAGATAACTTATTTTTGGCATCAAATTTAGTTATTCAGAATTCTTCTGATTTCTATCTGATGGAAAACAGTTTCTGGTAAAGTGGAAATACTTTTGCTTTAGTCATTACTGTAAGAGTTGTAAGAGAAGAATGATGCCAGTAGGTGTCAGCCTTATCTAAGTGATGTTTGCTATAACATCTGCATGTGAAAGTGATGTGGAAACATGGATGGTCTTGGAAAGGCTGCCTACCTATACAGAAGGAGAGGAGTTTTCTGCATTTGACCTTTTCAAAATCAGATTTGGATTTATTGATGGTTTCTTTCTGCAGTGTAGACAGAGTGTGATGCTGGAGAGCTGTTCTCAAGCCACTTGTGTTATATATGCTGAACTTTATTCCTGGACTGCCTTGGCACTTATATTATATAGAACTAAGGCTTGGACAGTGATTGGAAATTTTGGATGGATTAGGTGAAAAAGCTTTCATATTACTGTAACAATTATTTCAGTTATTCAGAGTGAATATGTGTTTATATCAGGAGAACAGAAAAGAAACAGTAATCTAAGAATGACATTAAGACTGAGAATGACAGGGCAAGGGTTTCCTTTTCTACAGTAAAGGAAACTCGGCTAAGGTTATGGTCTGATTTCCTAAGTGGAGAAGTGAATACCACAGGGTACTTGGAAGGGGAGCTGATTAAGAAAATATCAAGAATGTTTAACAGGTAATTAGGATTATTTGGTGTTGTAGTGGGTATATGGACTATATATTACACCACTTCTAACAGCAAATACCTTGGCATCTCTATCAGCTTGATCAGTAGAACTGGAGAAAGGAAGCCAGTATGTGATACTGACATACTGGCTGAAAGCATGAATGGATTTAAAGTACATTATATTATTATTTTTTATTATTATTTTGTGACACCTCCAAGGAGTCCGAAGACTCATCGAGGGAAGACACCAACTCTACAGTTCTCCATCTCCACCACTACACCAAACCTCTACCACCACCATCATCTACATCAATGCCATCTACTGTCCACCACTAGTATATTTTGTCTGTAAATTGCATGTGTTGTGAAGAACCGATTTGTCTGTATGCGGTATGAAAAACCCGAGATTTTGGGATAAAAAACCCTGCTGTTTCTAGCAAAATGAAACAACTACAATGAGTACTGACAGCAAAGAGATCTGTTAATAATAATGCAGCTGAGTGACAAGGTTTATTATTATTATTATTTTCCTGATCCCCATGGAGTTACAAGTCTCATCGCAGGAGGTCAACACTAGTGAACACAAAGTCTGTCACACCACTCCTTAAAATCATCTATAGTCTGCACTTTCACTATCCTCTCAGGCAATGCATTCCACGCTCCTACCACTCTCCATGCAAAACACTTACTTCTTACCCTTTTACTCACCACCTCCTTTTGCAACTTCCAGGGATGGCTTCTTGTCCTTGTGCCTTTCCCTTGTTCAACCATATGAAAAATCTCCTAAATGTTAATACTATAATAATCCTTCAACAGCTTAAATGTCTCGATCATATTCCCCCTTTTTTGCTTTATGCTCACCAAATTCTGTAGTCCACATATCCTCATTATCAACGTTGTACAGTCCTTACAACATTGTGTCCTCTTCTTAACTCGTGGTACACAGCTTGCTATTGTTGCTAACAAATATTCCTTCACAAGTTCCCAAGCACTAATGATATCTCTCCCTTCCAATTCCTCCCTCCATGGAACTACCCCAAGTTGATATCTAAGACTATTATAATCGCCTGCCTTATAATTCCACATACATTCATTCTCTTTGATACTCCTGCATGTCTATTCATCTTCTAGGTCAAAACCACATAGACACTCTCTCCAACTGGGGGCAGTTTCCTTCATAAACTTTAAGTTGTTTTGTATCACTTTTATACACCCTGACAAAGCCAAGCTAGCGAAACTTGTTGGTGTTTTTACTTTATTTTTATTATTCAAAATTCTTCAGCCAATATACAACACAGTTTATGTTCATTTCTTGCATTCAATTGATGGTCGAAATGAATCACTATGAAAATCTAAGTATACCACTGTATATGCATCTTTCTTGTCCAATACGTTTGTCACCTTGTAAGAAAGTTTGTAAAACATGATCTCCCTTTAACAAACTGATGCTGACAAGCACAAAGAATACCATTGTTATGAACCCACTTTTTTATCCTATTTTTCACCAACCTCTCCAATACCTTAACTACAACTCCAGATATTGACCTATAATTTGTTGCCTTAGCCTTATTACCACCTGTGTCAAGTGGAACAATTCCCTTAAGACACATGGTAATATATCATCAAGTCCTTTTACCTTATGGACATCTAGCTTACCTAACTCCTCATATATCTCTTGCTCACTCACCATTTTAAGTCTTTTCTCATTTCATTCTCTAAACTTGAGCTTCTGATTTCACACTGAGCATGAAACACCATAATGAACTGATGCTAACTCCTTTTGACTTTAACACCTTGACTGTGTCCTCTGCAGCAGTTACCAATCTCTCACTTTCATCCATTAACATCATCTTATAATCATTCTTCTTAATACTTGCCACATATCAAAAACTCACAAAGGTTTTTCTTGGCCTAACTTGCTAATTTCTGCTCGTAATGCACTTTTGCTGTCCTTACTAACTGTGTTACACTCCTGGCTTGCCCTTTATACTCTTCATGCAACTGATTATTAACACTGATTATTACCATATCATCTTGTGCTACCTCCAAACTGCATTCTTCCAGATTTCATGCTAAATCCCATTTATTCATCTATTTTAAACCTACCCTATTCAGCATTTTGACCTTCAGAATACATTCACATATTGATGCTATTATATATTTCTCTGCCAGTTCCCAAACAGTATTTAATTCCATACCACTCAACTCCTCATTCCATGCTATAGCTCCAAGCTGTCTCCTAAACTTGTCATAATCAGCAGCCTTGTACTTCCACATCCTTCCATATATATCATTTCCTCACAGAAGTCTTCATATGGCTGGCCACAACCCATGTGATCATTTCATGATCACTCCAACCAACTGGAAGGAAGTGTGAAGCCCTACTAACAATTACATCCTCTGATGAAATCATCAGATCTTAAACTCTCGATCCTTGCAGTCCCTCCTTTACATTTCCTGGCCTATAGCAACATCCAACTGAATATCTCTTCCTGTCAACCTCCATCTCACACCACACTGCATCAAAACCATTGCCACTATTTCCCTCTTTCATGTCTATCTTATGTGGACATAATTCCCTTACTATCATCAGCAGCCTTCCTCCCTTGTTGTCCATTCTATCCTTTCAAAAAACACTGTACCCTTCCATTTTTATTCCCATTAGGATATCATCTTCATTCATCCAAGTTTAACTTATTCTAATGATTTTGGGGTGAATAAACTCAATCAAAGAAACAATGTCATCTCTCTTATTTTTGCTACTCCTGGTGTTTGTAAATAAACACAGCAGTTCACTTTTAGGTCTATATCCAGCTGCCCAAGCCACTTGTTGATTGTGATTTTCCCACCACACCTGCCCAATCACCTTAATTACCACTTACCACATATATCCGCTCAGTCTCAACCACACCACTCACATCCTGATCTATTCCATTTCCATGCTGATCATCTGCACACATACATTCACTACTACTTCTAACATCCACTCTCTCTATGCCAAGTCTCCCCATCTACCTCGCCTCCTCCTATTTCCTTGTTCCTCTTGCATTCTCTTTATCTCTTCATTTCTCACACTACTACTACTACTACTGTTCCCATTGCCAAGCACTTCAATCTCTTCTGTACTACTCTCCTGATCTTTCACTTCACTGCTTGCTTCTGATCTCCTGCTTGCACAACTGCTCTTTCATCTAGCAACAGTTTCTCCAGTTCACTCACTCCAAAGCCATTCAAATGCAATCTTTCATGTCTTTATGATTAACCTCAAATACATGTCGTACATCGATAAACTGCACTCCCTTCTTCTGCCAGCATACTATTCATAATTCTGGCTCTCTGTCTCAACTCATCATTGTCACACCTCCGCAACACACTGACAACCTTTCCCACTATACTGTTATCTTTCTCTCTCCTTAATAACCTCTTGATATTTGCCCTTACATTCTCCTTATGTCCACTTAAATCATTTGTTTCCATAACCACCAGTAATTCTCTTGCTTGTTTCTTCCTCATGTCCAAAGCATAAATCTCTCATTAACCAATCCTCTAATAATGGAATCTCTATGCACTGCTATTCTCGAATATGTATATTATACTTGACAAGAAGTTATATTCTTGATTTATTCCCATAAGCATGAAGTAACTTTACAATTAGACTACTTGTATATATAAAGGGCTTAATATCCGATAACAAAAATATTATGAAAAGGGTCACTACCCAGACTGGTTTCAACCTTTATTGAGGATTTCATTGCTCAGCATACTCTGGATCCCAAAAACTTATGAGTGCACTAAAAAAAGTTACTTGTTCATGTGGTTCTAGTGCCCAAACTTTATCCAGAAGAGTTACAGGTAAAACCCATCAATATGATAAGCCTTAATTCTACACAGCAGTATCAGGCAAAAACCCATCATGCACCAAGCATCAGCTGTACACAGCAGTAGACAAAGTCTACCAGCATGCACTGATCTACAGTTATGCCTAAACAGGAAGAACCCTTCAGGGCACCCCCCCCCCCCTCCACTCAGATGAATACTACTAAAATGTCATGAGTGGGAGCCAGACCCAAGAAGATGATACCAGAGTTAAATTAATGCAGGAGTCATATATTTTCCATATGCAAGTAGAAAAAAAAAGGGGGGGGGGACACTTTAAATCTCTCTTGTTGATGTTTAATGGAGAAAACACTTGTTTAAAGATAACCAACTAAATTTATTTAGCTAATTAGATTACTGAACTAATATTTCACCTTGATCACCAGGCATTTTCATGGACATAAAGAAATATACCAAGCACATGCATTCAGGCACAACAGCAGGAGGGCAAACATATACTGATTGTAAAAGGCAAGCTCTGATAGTTCTAACTGGCATGTGCTTAGTATATATCTTCAGACATGTGTTGAAACTGATATTAGAAGAGACTGACTGATATTAGAAGCTGTCTGAAGTATGTAAGTTTGCTGGAGCAAGGAATACTGTAGACCAAGATGATCTAGATTAGTGGTTCCCAAAGTGTGGTATGTGTATCCCCAGGAGTATGTGAAATGTCTTCAGGGGTACAAGGGACTTTTATTTTTAATTTTAATTACTTTTCATATAATATATTTGTTGCATATAAGTGCAAGTCTAATCTATAAATGATTTTTCTATAACTAAAAAATCTAAAAGAAGTTAATTCCCACATTGTTTTAAAAAAACAATAAGAAACTCAAAGATCAGCATCAAAGAGTTTCATGCCGAATATAGTAACTATAAACGTACCGGCGACTACTAGCGTAAGCTAAAGTACGTAGTTCAAGTACGTAGTACAAACTAGGGCAACTCATAGAAAAGGTGGAGAAAGTTCTGATCGCTATTCTTAGTATTTTCCATAATGTAAAACCCATCTCCTAAGAGATGTATGATGTTATACATTATGGTGGGAGGTCACAACCCAGACTGGTTTCGATCCTTATTGAGATCTCATCAGTGAGTAGCTAGACCAAAGTATAATACTAAGGGTATAGCTAAAAGAACTTATATACTCTGCTATACGAGTTGTCAAAAAGGTGCACCCATAAATTATTTAAAATATAAAGAACCAATAGGCTTCATTTCGGCGATGTAAACATTATTTAAATTAAGGGGATATTAATTCCCACATTGTTTTAAAACCGAATAAGAAACTCAAAGATCGGAATCAAAGAGTTTCATGCCGAATATAGTAACTATAAACGTATCGACGACTACTAGCATAAGCTAAAGCACATAGTTCAAGTACATAGTACAAACTAGGGCAACTTGTAGCAAAGTTGGAGAAAGTTCTGTTCGCTATTCTTAGTATTTTCCATGTTTACATCGCCGAAATGAAGCCTATTGGCTCTTTATATTTTAAATAATTTATGGGTGCACCTTTTTGACACCTCGTATAGCAGAGTATGTAAGTTCTTTTCGCTATACCCTTAGTATTATACTTTGGTCTAGCTACTCACTGATGAGATCTCAATAAAGATCAAAACCGGTCTGGGCAGTGACCTCCCACCATAATGTATAACATCATACATCTCCTAGGAGATGGGTTTTAGATTATGGAAAATACTAAGAATAGCGATTAGAACTTTCTCCACCTTTGCTACGAGTTGCCCTAGTTTGTACTACGTACTTGAACTACGTGCTTTAGCTTATGCTAGTAGTCGCCAATACGTTTATAGTTACTATATTTGGCATGAAACTCTTTGATTCAGATCTTTGAGTTTCTTATTCGGTTTTAAAACAATGTGGGAATTAATATCCCCTTAATTTAAATAATATCGAAATGAAGCCTATTAGTTCTTTATATTTTAAATAATCTAAAAGAAGTTTTAAGCAAAATTTTTCTCTTCGCATATATCAAGACCTCAATTAGAGCCACTTCTGGTTGATGGCACCATCACATTCCATCCATGTGGTTTGAACTGCTTGCATTAAAAGTAGAAATTCAAATAGTTCAAATCATGTGATCAGAATTTTATTTTTGGCTAAATTTTGTAATTATTTATATCTTAAATAATTACATTACTTTGTAATTATTTAAGATATAAATTTACCAAGTATAAATGCTTTGTAAATTTTGTAATTATTTATATGTTAAATAATTACTTTGTGGAAGAAAAGCTTGGTGAAGAACAAGCTGGATTCAGGCCAAATAGAGGCTGTCAGGATCATATCTTCACTTTACGACAAATAGTCGAGAAAGCATGGAAATATAACAAACATCTGTATTTAAGTTTTGTCGATTTGGAAAAGGCATATGACAAGGTGCCAAGAGAGAAGCTATTCAATATGCTGCAGTTATATGGTGTCGATGGGGCATTATATCAAGCAATACTTAGTCTTTATTTGAGTGGTAAGTCAGCAGTTAGAATTGAAAGAAGTACAGGAAGATGGTTTAATGTTAAATCTGGTGTGAGACAAGGATGTACATTATCCCCTCTGTTATTCATTATCTATATGGATCACATTATGAAGGAAAGTGGTATTAAACATGATATCAAAATTGGAGATGTTAATGTCAGCTCTTTGCTTTATGTGGATGATGTTATACTTCTAAATAAATCTGCTACAAGTCTGCAAGATTCTCTGACTAAATTGAATAGCTGTTGTAATAGATATGGTATGAAGCTCAGCAATAAAAAGACAAAGATAATGAAAATAGGCAGAATCATTGAAAATATCAACTGTGTTGTGAATGGAGAAAATGTGGAACAAGTAAAAAATTTCAGCTACTTAGGCACGACTTTTAGTGAAGATGGTAAATTAAATATAGAAATAGACAACAGAATCAGCAAAGCTGGTATAGTGGGAAGTCAACTGAATAAATTCATATGGAAGAAGAGAGAAATTAGTCGGAACAATAAATTAGCTGTATACAAGACAGTGTTCAAACCAGTTTTAACTTATGGATCTGAGAGCTGGGTCAGAAGTCAAACACTTGACCAAAGACTAGAGACCGCAGATATGAGAGTCCTGAGAAAGATTATAGGCATGAACAGATGGCATCAATGGCAAAATCGTATTAAAAATGAGGATATTAGGAAAGAACGTGACATTGTCAGCATCCAGGAATGCATTAGCAGAGCTAATCTCAGGTGGTATGGTCACTTAAACAGAATGGGCAAAGAACGATTAGCAAAACAAGTGTTCTCTGCCAGGTTGGCAGCAAAACGACCCAGAGGAAGACCAAGATATAGGTGGATTGATACAGTACAAAGTGCCTTAGACGATAGAAATATAAGATCTGATAATGTTGGAGTCTTGACAAGTAACAGACGATTTGGAGGAAAATTGTAGATAGGAAGTTAGTAATGATGTAATTTTTTTCATGTAGTACTATCATATCCTGTACACCCCTTGAGGGTACATGGCAGGAATTTGATGATGATGATGATGATTATATCTTAAATTGCAATGTTCTTCAGTAATTGTTCTACCACCCATGCATCTATACATGCATCACTGTAATAAATTTAGTTAAAACTTCCAACATGCATCACTGTGTTTGTGTCACAAGTTGTCTTCTTGACATGGAGTTCTATCTACAGCTAAAAATAACAAATGTAAAACCAGATTTCACCAAAATAACTTATTCTTAACAGAAACAATTTTATTTGTCTCATTAAACTTTTTTCGTTATTGAACATTTAAATTCATGATTTCTGTTTGTACTGAATGTATATTGAATTCATATAACTAAAAATGTATTTATTATTATTATTTCGTGAACCTTCAAGGAGTCCAAAGACTCATCAAGGGAGGGCACCTACTCTACAACTCTCCATCTCTGCCACTTCGTTCACCAACTACACCAAACTGAAATTTTTTAAATTATGACATTGCTAGATGATGATTGTAGTAATGCCATAATTAAAAAAATTTTCGCATGTTGGTAATTTGTTATAACATAAATGTTAAAAAAATAAATATCTTTATAATTATGTGTCTGAATGAAATATAACTTCTCCCAAATTTGCTTTTCCGTGGGAGGGGATACACTGGTGTTACTAAAATTTTAAAAGGGGTACGCGGGTACTGACTGCAAGTTTTGGAAATACTGATCGTCTAGATGATGGAGAGGATATCTTTTGGTGAGTAGATAAGGATAGCTAATTTTTTTGGTATGCTCTGAAGGAGGTCTGTATATTATATCTTTTAAGAATGTATGTACTTTTTTCCCCCTCTGAGGTGCCCTGGATGTAAGAGAATGCAATGAATTTTTTTTTCTGGTCTGGATTTTTTTTGGGGGGGGGGGGGAGTTGAAGATTTGTAGAGAGCTTTACTGATTTAGTCAAGAGGGAACAATAGGCTGAAAAACTGTCCCATGTGACTGATTTCAGTGGAGTGGATAGTGTTGTCGTGACGACTCTTCTCTGTCGTGTTCTAAATCTATCTAGTTTCAAGTCACTTTTATGAATAATACAACTAATTACGAAATGATCACCGATCCAAAAGTAGGGAAATTTATATTTATACTGCGCCACCCTATTCTTAGATTAGTCTATATAAATAGTAGGATCAGTTCCAAATTAGGTTAGCAGTCATCTCATTAAGCCGAATCATCTATTATCATTTTACTTGGGGTTCCCGCAAGATTCGAATATTTATGAACGGTGCAATAATAAGGAATTCAGGCAAACACAATATTTAGATCAACAAAATAAAACATTTAATATATGATATGGTTAACAAATACAAGAACTCTATTTTAAAATGGAACTATACAATTAACTTAACACATCTTCTTAGGTCACAGATGCTAATTCAATGTTCTAACTTTCATATACTATTCACAGTCTCAAAAACACAAATCTTCTTATCTCAGGTTAATATAACAATTTCACATCTTATTCAGTCTTCACAAATCTATCAGCTCAATGTTTATATTCACAGCAGGCAATAAACTACGTAAGCTATATTCCAAGCAAATATATTCCCGGTCCTTGAGCATCGGAGGTATATTACAGTTAATGCTAGAATAGAGAAACTTATACAACTACTCTTACCAGACAGATTCTTCAATACATCAAATTATTGAGAGAGCACTTATGAATTAACTTAATTAACATTAGCGGAACACACATAACAAATATTCTCCATAGTTTAAACTGTATTACTGTAAGTCGCACTTCACTATTCCAAACAACAGTAAATAGGTACTAATATCTTTTCCTGTTCACTTTTCTCCAAGTAACCAATATAACCTTTTCCTAGGGCAACACAGAATTTAATCGTAATCCAGATTAACTAGAACTAATCAGAATTTTCGCATTGACTGTCCAGTTTCCTTTTATCTGATTACGGCATCAACCTTTCTTCATAACAACAGCAGTTTTCGCTTATAACATTAAACTTTATGTTTCACTACTTATAGGTTCACTTCCGAACACTATACTCATAAATCTCTGCCCTGAGGAATATATATTCTTGGTTCCGCAAAACTCTCTCCTCCTCCTTAATAATAATTCTTCTCTAATCTCCCCTTCTATGACCTTCCCTCTTCTCTATATATCTATCTATATGACCTTCACTCCCACCTTACGTTCGAACGCCACGCTCTACTCCACTCGTGGTTGTTTACGCGTGCGTCTCCATAACAACAGACTGCACGTAAACATTTCGCTAATGTAATGTATGGTCTATTATTATTCATGAGTGATTACATAACATTAAATATTTCACAAATAAAAACAACAGAATATTTAAGCTACTTCTTTAACTTTTTGATTACGTATACAGTTAAATATAAATTAACACTTTACGTTACACCATATATATTTAGTTACACAAAATTCTAAACATATTATTATTTTATAAGTTAATAGCAGGTCAGATTTTGAGTAAATATTTAATTAGTAATTCTTATTTAAGGAATAATAAACAATTTTATATAAACCATGATTAATATTTAATAAGCCATGTTAAATGTGAATGAAAAATAATAAATTACATAACATGGCTTCATTCACAATTTAACAGTGTGGTCCAAGCAGATGGTTCTAGCTGTATTTACGTTTTAAGGTTTTGATAATACCATACTGCTGGAAGCAGTTGTGGTGAAAAAAAAATTACATTTTTGTTTTAATCCTATACCCAAGTGCAAGCATAAGCAAGAAGAAACTTCATGACTAGTCTGCTTGCATATGTAAAAGACTTCACATCAATTGGCTTAGTATCTCATAATGCAAAAACATTATGAGAGGGGATAACTACTTTAATCAAGGTTGAAACCAGTCTAGGTAGTGATTTTTCCATAATAATTTTGCATTATGGGATACTTAGGCAAGTGATGTGAAGTCAAGAGCCTCTACATAGCAATTTCTTAAGTTTTTGAGACAGCTATCTTAAGCAGTACATAACAGAGACTACACGTAATTCAATTGGATTTGATTATCATATCATCAGAAGATATTATTGTAAATGAAGTGTCACATCTTCCTCCAGCTGATAAAAGTAACCATCAAGTTATCACTTGGGTGGTGGAATTTTGTGAGAATGAATTATATGTGAAATTATAAGGCAGGTGATTATGATGAACTCATGAGGTGGCTTATAGTGATATAATGGAATGAGAAATTGGATGGGAAGGAAATCAATGCTGCTTGGTCTCTACTCAGGAACTATCTGGCAGAGGTAATGACTGAGTGTATTCCAAAGGTCAGGAGATTAAATGAGGTAGGTTTAAAATAGATGACTGAAGAGGTGAAGCATGCAATCTTGAAGTAAAATGCATTGTGGAGGCAGCACAGGATGAGTGGCAATCAGTTATGAGGAGTATAAAGAGCAAGCAAGGAAGGTGACTCACTTAGTAAGGGTAGTGAAAGTTCAGTATGAGCAGCAGTTAGCAGAGGAGGCTAAAAGAAATCCTAGGGAGGTTTTTTGATATGTGGCCAGTAGAAGGAAGAAAGATTATGGGAGGATGATGTTGGTCAGTGATAACAGAAGAATGATAAACACTGAGGATATGCTGGTAGTAGAATTGTTAAATGAGTAGTTTATTAAAGTATTCTGTCCTTGTGATTGTAACATAATGCAGAACTTGAGAGCAGTGGAAATGAGGGAGGAACCATTAATGGTAAGTGGGCAGGAGGTATATGAAGAATTGTAAACTTGCAACAAGGCCATGAGACTTGATGGTATATCACTACATGTCTTGAGGGAATGTTCCAGGGACTTGACAACAGCTTTAACTTACCTTTTTAACTTGAGTCCTAGATTGGCCCAAGTTCCAAAAGAGTAGGGAAGGATGGCAAAATTGTGACTAAGGCTTCAAATTATAGGCTATTCAGCTTGTCTGGAGTTGTGGTCAAGGTGTTGGAGAAGCTAGCGAGGACAAGGATTCAGAACTGAGATGACAGCAGAATAATTCTCTTTAATGGATAGCATGGGTTTGCTAAAGGAAGATCATGTTTTTAGTAATCTGCTTACTTATTATAACAGGGTAACAAATACACTGGACAAGGGGGGGGGATGTATATACAGTAGTATATTTAGAATTTGTAAAGACTTTCAATAAACTGCCACATGACAAACTAGTAGATAAATTGGAAGAGATGGGATTGAAATAGAGATTAGTGTATTGGATTGAAGATTGGTTGTTTGATAGGTATCAAAAGGATGTGTATAGATCTGTTAAGGGGGTGTCCCTCAGAGGTCTGTTTTGGGGCCATTATTAAGAGCAGTAGAAATTTGTATGTAAATGACATTGTATGTAAATGTCATTTACATACAAATTGTTTAATTTGTATGTAAATGATTGGAAGGGACTTAAATGGTGTTCTCTACAGTTCTCTTCAGATGGTGAAAAGTGGGGGAAAGTTGTGAAAAGTGGAGCAGATGTTGTATTCATCATGCATGCAGACCACTCGAAATCAAAGTATTATAATGACTGAATTAGAAAGACTTCTTTCTACATGGATTGAAGATTGTAACCAAAAATAAATCCTGCTAAGCACTGATCTTATAAAATCAAATGCATTAAGTCTCTTTGCAACCTTGAAAGAAAGGGATATCAGTGATGGAAAAGAAGAAGAATTCCATGCTAGTGCTGGGTGGTTTGAGCATTTCAAAAAGAGAAATAGCCTACATTATGTTTGAATCACAGGTGAAGCTGCAAGTGCAGATAAGGAGGTGGCTGCAAATTATACAGAGATTTTGAAGAAGGGGGAGGGGGGCTATTGTGACCAACAAATATTTAATGTTGATGAAACTGGCCTTCGACACCACAAGGTAAAAGAGGGTATAAAGAAGATGAGATGAGAAACTGGCCTTTTTTTTTATGCATATGCCTTCCAAGATTTCTGGCCAAATCAGAGAAATCTCAGCCTGGTTATAAAGTCACAAAGTCAAATGAAATGACTGCTAGCAATATGTGAGCCATTTGGAAGCACATTCTCCCACATTGTGCAAATTATTTTAAGGCTTTTCAAATGAAATGGATAATGTTGTTGAGGAAAATTTCCAACAATGGGCATGAAATGGGTTTTGATGATATTGACAATGATAATGTCCAAGAGTTAATTAAATCTCATTCTGAGGAACTGAGTGATTCTGACCTGCTAAATTGAGATGCACAGCAGGAAGATCTTGAAAAATATGAAGAAAATTTAACTGCTGACAGTCAGCCAAAAGAGATTTCACAGAAACAATTTGAAAATATTTTTCGTACAATCAAAGTTTTTAAGCAGCAAAGCTTAGAGGCTGACCCTGATGAAGAGAGAAACAGTAAAATTTGCAGAAGAGTAGAAGATGCAATAGGATCATACCATCAGTTGTATGAAAAAAAAGGAACAGAATGCCTGCCAAACTATGTTAGTTCAATTCTTTGTTAAGAAGTAGAATAATAAATTTATTTCTATATATGTTTTATTGCATTTCTGCTTCATGGTTTTCCTTTAACTTGGCCCTGAGACATATTCTAATTCTTTTATTAAAAAAAAAAAAATGAAGGGTCAAAAAAGAAATTTGAGCAATGTGTTATACTTTTTCCCATAGGTTATTATATTTCATTAGTACATTTTTGATTAATAAGCCCATTTTAAAGAATCATGCACTAGACACATTAATCGAGGGATTGCTGTACATTCAACTTAACCTTTTTTGGACAAATGAACCAATCTTATATTCAATTAATAATTGACGAATGTCGAGTCTGGTCTTGAAAAACATGGGATCAAGAACACTGTACACAGGATGTGTACAGTGTTGTTAATTGAATAATGCAAAGTTGCCATAGAAGCATCTGGAAATTTGAATAGCCATTCAAGGAAAGTGCTGATATTCTTCTATATCATCTCAACCTTAATTTCACCAATAGAATATTCATGACCAAAACTTGTAAAACTTATTAGCAACTGCACAATTTTTTTTTTTTTTTCAGGATCCTAACTGTAATAATCTATAACCAACCACCATCCCAACTGTACATGCAAATAGCACAATGATATGAAGAGGAATGCAGTCATGTATAAGTTAAGAGATTACTGTTCTATTGAGTAAGATCTTTATTAGGCTATAATTAATTACTGTGCAGATTTGGCCACAATTATTAAGATGATAAAGATATTTTGAACGGTTCAAAGAAAAGTGAATAAGACTGCATGAGATTCAGTAATGCTAAATATGAAGACAGAATGAATTTCATTTTTAGAGTCTGGTGGATAATATCATGACTGTGCATTTCAGTGAAATTTGAGTGACACTGTGTACATCCCAAGACAAGCCTTTAATTGCAATCAAGGTCTGATGATAATAATTATATTCTTTGATATTGATATCAAAAATAATGTTTCTCTTATCAGGAAAAAAAGAATTAATGTGCAAGTTTTATTTATTTTTTTGCCATTATAATAATTTATTTTAAGACATGCTATAAAAATGTAATAAAAATACTTACGATTCTGCAACTTTTGATATTTTAACATTTCTTCTGTCTAATCTGCTTTTTATTGCTTCAATCTGAAATTAGAATCAATGTCCAATTGAAATTCATTAACTCATTTAATATGCAGTTATATAGCAGAAACTGTTCATATAAATATTAAAATGGTGGTAAGGCTTAAATTAAGGCTAAATATAAGATGGTAAAGAAAACTGAGGATTTATCAAGTTTTATTTATACAAAATGATCTGTTGTTTTCAGAGTCATACTGATTTAATAGGGCAACGGCATGCATAAAACATTACTTAAGGATACTAGACTATAGTGGACATGCAATTATATTCTTGTCTGTATCCATAATTAATAGCATTTATTAGAATGAGAGGGGGGGTCACTTCCTAGACCAGTTCTGAACTTAGCTAAGTTGATACAACAGCAGAGTAGTAGGAATTTTCATCTCACTAACATATTATTTAGTTTGTGTTCAGAGAGATACTGATTTCTTAGAGCAAACTGGATTCATAAAACATTTATTTTTACTGAACTACACTATTACTATTATTACGGGCAAACTCCAGGGAGTCATTAGACTCATCGAGGGAGGCCCCAAATCATATTCATCACAACTATTCAACATTCATACAGTATCTATCATACCTCGCCTTAAACTCATTCACTGTCACAGCATCCACCACAGACTCAGGGAGCGCATTCCACTCATTCACTACTCTAAAAGTAAAGAACCCAGCTCTAACACCTTTACTAACCACACTTTTGCCCAGTTTCCATGGATGTCCCCTAGTCCTCCCACAACAACCAGCCCTGTTCTCAAATATATCTTCTGAATTAATTTTATAGAAACCCTTCAGTAATTTGAATGTCTCAATCATATCCCCCCTCCTCTGCCTATCAACCAATTTTTGCAACCCACAAATCCTCAACCTGTTCTCATAAGGTTCATTCCACAGACCTGCTATCATCTTGGTCACTCGCCTCTGAATCCTCTCTACCTCCTCCCCATCAAGAAGAAACCTAGGTGACCAAATCTGGGCACAGTAGTCGAGATGGGGTCTTATAAAGGCTCGATACAGAGGGACAATAACCTGCTTGTCTCTGCTTGTCAACGTATTCTTCAGCAACCAAGTGATTTGATGAGCTGATTTGGTCACTTTTGCAATGTGTCCCCTAAATTTCAATTCCTTATCCACCAACACTCCTAAATCTCGTGCCTCATCAATTTCCTGGAGCACAGTTCCACCAATGCAGTAAACTGACGCCAATCTTTTCACCCCAAAATGCATAACCGTACATTTTGCCACATTAAATTGACATCCATTCTCCTCAGCCCAGACCTCCAATCTATCCAAATCATCCTGCAAAATTCTGACGTCATCTGCATTCACTATTGCCCTCCCCAACTTCGCATCATCCGCAAACAAATGAACTGTTCCTCTCAGATCCTTTCCTATATCATTAATGAACAAATTAAACAGCAGTGGTCCAAGAACAGATCCTTGTGGCACACCACTAGTCACAGGCCGTCTTGTGGACTCTACTCCTGAGTAAACCACTCTCTGATATCTCTCCGTCAACCACCCTCCTATCCATCTCACCAACCCTATGTCCATCCCCATATGCTGCAATTTACTGATTAGAATTCCATGTGGTATCCTGTCAAAGGCCTTAGCAAGGTCCAGTAGAATCACTGTAAACCCATTACCCTTATCCAGTTCAGCTGTCACTGTGTTATAATACGTGAGCAAGTTACTGAGGCATGACCTACCCTTCACAAAACCATGCTGTCCCCGATACAGTATCCCATTTTCTTCTATCCAGTCTTGTATTTTCCTCTTGACTATTTTCTCTAAGACCTTGATAATGATTCCTGTTATGCTGATTGGCCGGTAATTTTCAACAGTAGCCTTGGAACCACCTTTGTGCAGCGGAACTATTTTCCTCTCTTTCCACCCCCTTGGGACTGACCCAGACCCGAGGCTCAAGTTAAACAAAATGGTCAAGGGCACTGACAATTCTTTAGCCGTTTCACGTACGACACGAGCTGGTATACCATCCAATCCCACAGATGTATTGACACTGAGGTTCTGTAATAGACTAGTTACCTCTACTTCATTCATCACAATTCCAGTATAAGCTGTTGGTTCTTCCATTCCTGCAAAGTCACCACCTGGATGATATACTCTTGCAAAGTGCTCGCTCAGTAATTCCACAATATCGACTGATTCAGTTACCTCCCTACCCTCAGCATTTTTTAAGATCATTCTACCATGAGCATTTTTCCTTTTACTTGCAACATATTGAAAAAACTGTTTGGAATTCTCTTTAGCCTGCATGGCCAATTTTCTTTTGTAATCTGCTTTTGCTTTTCTTACCACCCTTGTTACCATCCTGGCCTGAGCTTTATACTGTTCCTGCACCTGATGGTCACCTTTCTCCTTAAATTCCCTCCACAATTGTTTCTTTTTTTGCAGCTCAAGCTTAATAGTGTTATTCATCCATTTAACCCCTACTTGATTTATTATTCGGACTCTTGGTATACAGTCAACCATTGCCTCCTGCAAACAGTTCTTAACCACCTCCCATGCACTATCAACATCCAGCCCTTGCAGTTTTACATGCCATGGCACTGAGCCAAGCAATATACTGGACAAGCAATTATATTCTAGTCTGCATCCATATTATTATCATTAGTATTAACACCAGACCTCCATGAAGTCAAAAAGACTTATCATGGGAGTTACAGGCAAAGCTTATGAAACTTCTTTAAATGCATTCAAGGCAGTAGCCATGGTTTTATTAGTAGGTGGTCTTGTTCCAGTAATCTAGTTACATTTGGTGATAGGGTGACAACTTCCAACTTAAATGTCTCAATCATATCTCCTCCCCTACTGTTTACGAGGTTTTACAAATTGCATTCCTTCAGTCTGTCTTCAAAAAAACTAAAGACCAGTTCCATATCTCCAGTTACCACAACCCTTTTTAATATATCTTCATTAATATGAAAACTAGGACCAAATCTGTGCACATTAATCCATATGAGACCTGATCAAGGCTTTAGAATGGAATCATAACCTCTTGAAGACAATTTCTTCAAGCGGTTTCTACACATCAATGTCACCTGAGTCATTGCCATAATATGATGTGATGACTTTGCATCATTATATTGTTGCTTACTAAATTTCAGAATCTTACATTTCTCAACAATAAACTGACAAAAGTGTCACTCACTTGCCCACTCATACAATCTATTCAAATCCTCCTGTAAGGCCACAACATCTGCTTAATTCCACATTATTATTCGTGACACCTCTAAGGAGTCCGTAGACTCATTGCGGGAGGACACTTACTGTACAGCTCTCTGTCTTCACCACTACACTGAACCTCTACTACCAATAATCTACATCAACGCTATCTACCACCCACACCACAACTAGTACTTTTTGTCTGTAAATTGCGTGTGTTCTAAAGGGCCGATTTGTCTGTATGCAGGATGAAAAACCCGAGTTTCCGGGAGATAAAATCCTGCTACCTCCATATGAGATCAGCTAACTCACCTTCAATTGAAAAGTCCATATAAAGATTCCTCCCGTCATGACGAGAATCGAACTTAGGCCTTTTCTAATCAAAGGTGCAACATACTGTCGTTCTTCCAATTGCGCTACGGAGGGTTTTGCATCATTTGCAAAAGTTGCATTATCTCCAGATAAATTCACCCCAATATCATTAATAAAGAAGATGAACGACATTGCCCTCAAAACCCCCACACCACTAGTGACTTTCACCATTTGGGATACCACACCCCCATACACAACTTGCTGATATTTATCTGCCAGCCAGTTACAAATCCAACTCACTAATCTAGCATCAAATCCCATATGCTCCAATTGTGTTAGAAAGCTCTTCCTCTAGTGCCCGTAAGGTTTTTTTTTTTTTTTTTTTTTTTATTTCGGCTATATTTCGGCAATGTCACATTGCCATCTTCAGGAACATAAAGATATGGTATGTGCACTAAGGAACTAACAAAGCAAATGAGGAAGAAAGTAAGAAACTAATGTTGTTTCTAAAGTCCTAAACGTGAAAAAATACGTACTCGGCACGTGAAAAAATACGAAAACCTGACAAAGACTTCTACTTCTGTACCCCATTAGGACTTTAGGAACAAAATTAGTTTCTTACTTTCTTCCTCATTTGCTTTGTTAGTTCCTTAGTGCACATACCATATCTTTATGTTCCTGAAGATGGCAATGTGACATTGCCGAAATATAGAAGTGATTCATTAAAGTTATCTTTAATTAATATACTTTATATGCGTTGTTAATTCCGTAAATTAATTACCAGTTATGTCTAACCAACGTATAAGTCTTACTACTAGAATCATGATCATCCACGGAGATGCAATCGCACGAAAGGCCCGTCAATACGGCAAACTGAGGTTGAAGATATCGAGGCAAATAAATCGTCTGACGTTCCTAAAACGCTGCCGGGATAACAAAGTGATCCCCAACTGTGTCAAATTGAAGCACCGTTTTACTTCCGAGAAAGCTCTACGCATTTATAACCGCACTAGCTTCGCCCTGTTAAGAGAACAAATTACCGCGACGCGCGTTCTCCTTGCCAACGAAAACAAAACCTTACGGGCGCTAGAGGAAGAGCTTTCTAACACACTCGGCCTTGATCTATGGTCTATACTTCATGACATCTCATGCACATCGGCAAGAAAGGAATTCGAAAAAATACGTAGTTGGCACGTGAAAAAATACGAAAACCTGACAAAGACTTCTACTTCTGTACCCCAGCCACCACTTAACACAGTAGTCAACCTCTCGTCGGCAGTTTTAAAGCCTGAAGCACTTTCACGTGGTCACAATTTCGCCCTAGCTCCCAAAAGGATACCTGCTGAAGAAATCATGATCCAAATAGAGCGTGGAATTCGCAACCTGCCTAACCATATCGCCAACAACGTGAGACTGGATGTAGTCGGTGTTCTCACTAAAGCCAAACCTCCAAAATCCAACTTATCCAAAAACGAATATACAGCCCTACAAGAATTAAAAAACAACAAAAAAATAGTAATCACCAAAGCTGATAAGGGAAGCGCCACTGTGGTACTCAATCAGAAAGACTACAAAGGTAAGCTAAATTCTTTAATACGAGACCGTACTACTTACCTCCCCATTGAATATATAATCCGACCAGCTCTCAGATTAGAACTATCCACAGACTCCTTAAGAAAGTCACTTCTTGGCCTGTGGAAGTCATCAACAAACTTAAACCTTATAACTCTAGACCCCCCCCGATTATATGGACTCCCAAAAATACATAAACAAAATGTGCCATTGCGTCCCATAGTGGATGGCATTGATTCCCCCACATATAAATTAGCCAAACATTTAGCCAAAACGCTCACACACTACACTGGCAACACACCATCACACATAAAAAACTTGGCCCACTTTAAAGCCAGTATAGAAAACCTCACACTCCAACACACTGACATAATGGTCAGTTTTGACGGCTCCTCCCTATTCACTAATGTCCCACTCAAAGAAACCCTTGAGCTCATCCAAGCCAAGTTTCCTCCCGATATCTCAGCCCTATTTCAGTTCACAATGAACTCAGGCTATTTCGTTTGGCAAGGAAAGTTCTACAAACAGATAGAGGGGACAGCCATGGGTTCACCACTTTCCCCACTCTTGGCCAATTTCTTTATGGAGACATTTGAAGAGAAAGCCTTAAACTCCGCCCCACAAAAACCCACTATTTGGCTTCGTTATGTGGATGATGTGTTTGCTATTTGGCCACATGGCTCAGACACACTCCACTCCTTCCTAACACACTTAAACAACCAACATCCCAGAGTCCAGTTCACCTTAGAAAAAGAGGAAAACAACACCCTCCCCTTCCTAGACACTTTAATCACCCGCCAGCTTGATGGATCTTTGGTTTTCTCTGTTTACAGAAAACCCACCCACACTGGCAGATACATTCACCAGCAATCCCACCACCCACCCTCACAACAATATGGGGTGATAAAAACACTATATAACAGGGCAAAATTAATCTGCTCAGATGACAAGGCCCTGACTATGGAACTAAACCACATCCTCAACACTTTCTTAGCCAATGGCTATAACCCCAAAAAAATCCAAAAAATACTAAAACCTGTAAACCACAACCCCCCCTCCCCCTCTCCACAATAAAGACTACACCAAGTCTATCACTATCCCCTACATCCAGGGCACCTCTGAAAAAATAACTAATATCCTCAAAAAATATGACCTTACTTCCTGTTACAGACCATATAAAAAGTTGGCATCCCTTATCCGCTCTACCAAAGACCAACCACTTCCCCTAGACCTACCTGGTGTATACCAGGTCCCTTGTAGCTGCAAATTGTCCTACTTTGGCCAAACAGGCAGAACAACAAATATCAGGATTTCAGAACACCAAGACTACATCCGGTTTCACCAGTACAGCCGCTCTGGGCTGGCAGACCATGCCTTAGATACCCACCATAAAATTCGTTGGAAGAAAACAAAAATAATCCATCGCAGCAAGTTTAAATACGAAAGATTATTCAAAGAATCTTCAGCAGCTCTAAAAAACGTTCCTAACCTCAACAAATTTGGGTGCATGAAACTGCCCCAAATTTGGGAGACTTTCATTATGAGAACTTCAGCCCAACTGCCAAGACTACCAAATTAGACCGCATGAGGGCACCATTAGGACTTTAGGAACAAAATTAGTTTCTTACTTTCTTCCTCATTTGCTTTGTTAGTTCCTTAGTGCACATACCATATCTTTATGTTCCTGAAGATGGCAATGTGACATTGCCGAAATATAGAAGTGATTCATTAAAGTTATCTTTAATTAATATACTTTATATGCATTGTTAATTCCGTAAATTAATTACCAGTTATGTCTAACCAGCGTATAAGTCTTACTACTAGAACCTTCATTAATTCATTTGACATTTGAAATACATTTAGACATTGATGTTGTTAATTATCTCTTGGTCTCTGTTTAAGCAGTATTTAGCACTTCCTGCTTAATTCCATGCTATCTCTGATCATTTATGTTCTCATATTTGCTTGATTCAAGGTTGGCTGCAACAGTATGCATACCCCCCCACACACACACACACATCTGTTTCTACCATAATCGTTGAGTTCTTTGGACTCCTTGGAGGTGTCATGTAATAATAATAATAGCTGTAAGATATCTCCTAAGCTTTTCATGATCACTGGCTTTGTAGTTCCACATATATCATGTCCTCACAAAAGTCATCATATGGCTAGCCACCACCAGGTGATCTCTTCATGATCACTCTCACCAAATGGAGGGAATTGAGATATCCTGCTCACAATCTCTTCTAATGAAATGATTAGATCTAAGATAATAATTTATTAATATTAATAAAATTTATATTAATAAATTTTATTATTTATTATTATATATATAATAAAAATATATTATTTTTATATTATTATATAAAAATAATATATTTTATATATTATATGAAATAATATATAATTTCATATTATATATGAAATATAAACTTTCATATATAATATGAAATCCTCCATATAATAATTACCTGTCCTCCACTCAATGAGTGGAGGACAGGTAATTATTATATGGGGGATTTCAACTATGGGAACATAGATTGGAAGGAGGAAAGGACACATAGGAGGAAGGAAATGGATCTTCACTTGGGAGGTGGCTAAATGTGTTGAATTTTCAGTTAAGATGGGATATATGTGGAATTACAAGGCTGGGAAGTATGACAGCCTTAGGAGATTGCTTGGATCAGTGCTATAGCATGTAAAACTGCAAGCACTGGAAGTTGATAGTACATGGGAAGTGGTAAAGGAGTGTTTTGAGGAAGATAATGGCAGACTACATACCCAGAGTCAGGAGAGTAAATCAAGTGGGAGTTAAATGGATGAATAACACCATCAAGCTGGAGCTGCAAAAAAACAATTGTGGAGGGCATTTAAGGAAAAAGATGACCTGCAGGCACATGAACAATACAAAGCACAGGGCAGAAGGATAACTACTAGTGTGGTAAGAAAGGCAAAAACAGATTATGAAAGGAAGTTATCAATGCAAGCTAAAAAGAATCCCAAACAGTTCAGTCGATATGCTGCAAGTAAAAGAAAGAATGTATATGGCAGAATGATTTTAAGGAATGCCGATGGTAGGGAGGTAACTGAATCAAAAGAATTAGTAGAATTACAGTTTGCAAGCGTATATCATCCAGGTAGTGATATTGCAGGAACGAGAGAGTCAAAGACATATGGGAACTGAGGTAAATGAAATGGAGGTACATATCATATTACAGAACCTTAATATGAATACAGCTGTGGGATTGGATGGCATACCAGCTCAAGTTTTATGTGAAATGGTGAGGGAATTGTCAGTGCCTTGACCATATTGTTTAATCTAAGTGTCAGCTCTGGGTTAGTCCTGAGGGGGTGGAAAGAGGGGAAAACAGTTCCATTGCATAAAGGAGGTTCCAAGACTGATGTAGCAAATTACCAACTGATCAGAGTATTGCAGAAGTTGGTCAAGAGCAAAATACAAGAATGGATAGATGAAAATGGGATACTGTATGGGGACAGATGGTTTTGTGAAAGGTAGGTAATGCCTCCGTAACATGCTTAGGTTAACAAGTATTATGTTTAATAATACTTGCTAACCTAATGTCACTGTATTAAGTCACTGTATTATGTTTAATAATACAGTGACAGCTGAGGTGGATAAAGGGATATACGAGGTGGATATATTGCATATAAACCCATTACCTTTATCCACCGATCAGAGAATTAGTAGAATTAGTAGAATTACAGTTTAATATATATTTATTCCGATGATGCAAAGTTGTCAAAGGCCGTTGCACTGGACTTTGCAACGGCCTTTGACAAGATACCACATGAAATTCTAATCAGTAAACTGCAGCTCATGGGGATGGATATAGGATTGTTGGCAAGATGGATAAGAGGGTGGTTGATGGAGAGATATCAGAGAGTAGTTTATTCAGGAATAGAGTCCAAAAAAGGCTGGTAGGCTCCCTACCTGTGACTAGTAGTGTGCTGCAGAGTTCTGTTCTTGGACCACTACTGTTCATTAACGATATAGGAAAGTATCTGAGAGGAACTGTTCAATTATTTGCCAATGATGCAAAGTTAGGTAGAGCAATAGTTAATAGAGATAATGTCAAAATTCTGCAGGATGATTTTGATAGATTGGCAGACTTAGCAAAGGAGAATGGATGTCAGTTTAATGTGACAGAGTGTAAGATTATGCATTTTGGGGTGAAAAGATTACCAGCTGTATACCACATTGGTGGAACTGTAGTCCAGGAAATTGACAAAGCCAGAGACTTGGACATGTTAGTGCATTGGAAGTTAAAGTTAAGGGGACACATAACAAAAGTGGCTAAAGCAGCTCATCAGATCACTTGGTTACTGAAGAATACTTTGAGGAGCAGAGACAAGGAGGTTATTGTCCCTCTTTATCAAGCCTTGATAAGACCCTGACTACTGCATGCAAATCTGGGTACCAGGGTTTCTTGGTAATGAGGAGGGGCTAGAGAGGATCCAGAGGTGAGTGATCAAGATGGTAGTAGGTCTATGGAATGAACCTTACAAGAACAGGTTGAATATTTGTGGGTTACAGAAACTAGTTGATAGTGTTATGTCCCTATCTTACGATTTTTGTTTATCTTACAAACTGCCTTCGTCTATATTCTTCTAACTACTACCCTCAAAACATCACCAAAGTTTCTATTAATATCTGAGCTATTGTTCCCCGTAGTATCCCTAGTATTTGTATTTTAACTGCGCCCTTTGGGATATTTAGTTTAATATAATTTATACATAAACAGAGAAAAGGAACTCAAATATCTGAAAGTGTAACTATTGCAGTCGTGACACTATCTCTTGTTACTCAACATTAATTCCTTAAGCTTCCCGTTCTTAACATTAATTCCCCGCGTGGTTAGGCTCGAATATTTCTAAGCGGTGCATTGGATATAGCAATATCAGACAACTTTCTTCATCATTAAACAAAGGTTTATTATTTTTCTAAACATGGTACATATCAAAACACTCAACTAAATTACTTACACACTAAAATTAGCTTAATACAAGTAGTTGGGCTATGATTCGACAAGAGTTACCACGATCATGCCGCCACAAAATTTCATACAAAACATGAATTCACTTAACATGGAATAATTAGATCACCGCACAATATTAGGTTATTCAACTTCAAGTATACTAACAAAGACATTAGCTATTCTAGCACATACTTATGACAATTCCGATTCTCTACACATCACACTAGGCATTCAAATTTCTCAGGCTACTTGATTACTCAATTCGCACTAATCTAATTCAATATTAACAAAACCATTTACTTCATTAACACACAACTATGTCATTAACTTTCCTTTTACAAAGTAGTAGGCACTCAAGATTCTTAGGACAATTAAATATTCACAAATTATCAACACTAGCTAGTTTACTTTAACACCCTCTATCAGATTCTAAAGTCCTATTATAATTTCTCCCTAATCACTTTAACAGTTCCGTATTATGACAATGGTACCTATCACAAACAACTTTTAGTTAACATAAGACAAAGTTCACAATACCTTTCTTTAGCTTCACTTACGGGCCTTTTCCTTCTACTGAACGGACTTGCTTGCATAACTTCTTTGCAATTCAGGGATGTATGAACATCTGCGCCGCCGGCTGTACTATCCGTAACGAGTACATCGATAATTTCACAGCTTCCTATGATTCTTTGGTATATTTCGCTTCCTACATAGGAATACGGGAATAGCCTTCCCGCTCGCCTTCGATTCCTTGTTGTAGCATGAGGATATAAGCCATATCTCTCCACTCAGGAACACCGTGAGGTCCATTCGAAAACCAAACTAAAGCCCAAGAGAGCCTGCTCCTCGAAAAAAACCAAAGCCAAGTCTTGAGGGGGGGGGGTTACCAACCCTTTTATATCTGCTTCCCTAACGGCACCCTTTCTTACTTCTTTTTCCCACCTCCTACTAGTTTTCCGTCTCTCTGCCAATTGGGTAGCATTTGGCCTCCAAACGTCATTTTGATCGGCAACTCGTAACGAAGTTTCTATCCGGGTATAGGCCCTAAGCGATATTCCATTATTTTTCTTGTTAGCCTCTATCTTAACCCCCTTTCAAACCCTTTCTCAGAATTCTACTTAAAGCTTAATCTGTAGCCTCTTACATAGCGTATTTCATGACTCATCCTTTTATTCTTAGGCACTTAACTCTTTCATTCTTAATCGCATATATTAATTAATTATTTAATATATTAATTAATATATATTAATTCTTAGTTAGCTACTTATTTAATACAAATTCCTTGTTTAGTCATAATACATCTTAATACATTCTTTTCTTTCGTTATTTTAACTAAACAATAGACCTTTACATTTTACTCAATTTATACTGGATGCAAGAATATTAAATTATTCTTTTCATGCTGGGGTTTTTATTTATGTTATCTGTTTTTCATGTTACACCATGATAACTGAGAATACCATATTCTCAGGATATCAGGTGTAACAATAGGCAGAAAAGGGTAATATGATTGAGACATACAAATCTGGCTTTTACAAGATTAATTCAGGAGAAATTTTCCAGAACAGGTGTGTTGGTGGGAGAACTAGGAACCATCCATGGAAAATGAGTTAGATTGTAGTTAGCAAGGGTGTTAGAACTAAGTTTTTCTGCTTGCAGAGTAGTGAATGAGTGGAATGAGTTGCCAGAGTCTGTTGTGGTTGCCATGACTGTGAATGAGTTCAAAGCAAATTATGACAGATACTGCACAAATGTTGGATAGTTCTTGACATGATGCTTAGGGCCTCCCTCAATAAGTCTAAGAACTCCTTAGAGTTGCCCATAATAATAATAATAATAATAGCTACTTAGGTGGTTTGAATAATTTCTCTGTTCATTCCATAAAAATTTATTCAACTTCCAAAATACCAGATTTGCTTATTTTGTTTCTATTTCCATATTTAATTTACCATAAATTAAAGATGCCAAGAAATTATATTATTAGTTTAATCCTTTATCCAAGGATTTTGCAAAATTTGCAAGGAAGTAATTTTAGGATACTGAAGTTACTTTAGTGTCCTGCAACTCGTATATAGAGGTTAATGACTAATGAAGAAATAAGAGTTGCCCAGTCTTCAAGTTACTTCAGATGCAAACTTTGTTTGCTTACTCTTGGATAAAGGATTAAACCAAGAATATAATTTCTTGGCATCTTTAATTTATAGTATAACCAAGTGGAAAAACTTTTAATTTACCACATTCACCAAACACTGTGCCTAAATAGTAGAAATGTTTCATTTGTTATATAAACTTTCCATTCAGGATGCCGCTGACATTTTCAGTGTCCTACTGATTTCCATAACCTTTGTCTTTTTATTACTGATTTTAATATACAGATTTGTTACAGTTATTTAGTTTAACTGAGTGAATGCTGCAGAAATTCACATCTCTAATTTTATTATTAGATTTAATGACAATGTATAACCAAAGAGATAGTGTGCACCCTTGTCTCACATCTTATTTTACACAAAACGATCTTCCTTTATCTCTTTCAATTCTAACTGCTGACTTACAACTTAAATATAGACTTAGTCACTCCATATAATTTTTAGTAAAGCCTTTTACAGTAAAAGTAAAATCCTTTTATAGTAAAGGGACAAGAGCAGTTGATGAGGGAAAGGCATATACTGCCATTTTTTTTTGATTTTGCAAAGGCATTCGACAGGGTACACATGATAAGTTGATATTTAAGTTGCAACACATGGGTCTGGATGTCAGGTTAGTCAACTGGATTCAGGATTGGCTGTCTGATAGGTATCAGAGAGTTGTGTATGGTGGGGCAATATCAAGTAGGCAGAAGGTTAAAAGTGGGGTTACACATGGCTCAGTACTGGGAAATGTATTGTTCAACCTTTATATCAATGACATTGTCAGTGGATTGTAGGAGAATATTCAGTTGTTTGCAGACAATGTGAAGCTGGGAAGGGTTATTAGTAATAGTGCAGATGTGGCAGCCCTGCTGCCACATCTGCACTATTACTAATAACCCTTCTGAATAAACTCAGAAGATCTGAATAAACTAGACAGTTGGGTGAATGAATGGGAGTATTGGTTTAATTCTGCAAAATGTAAAATCTTGAAGTTTGGGATACATCGATGGGAGGCTGCATACTTGATTGGAGGAGCTGTATGAGGAAGTAGGGGGAAACAAGAGATCTGGGGATGATGATTGATAGAAACCTGAAATTCAGGGGAAATATTGCAAAGGTGGTGAAGGTAACCCAGAGGATTGCTGCAATACTGAGAACAATGCTGACCTGAAGAGATAAAAGAGTTATCAGTGCCTGATCAGACCACCCTTATTGTTCTCAAATTTGGTCCCCAGGATTCAAAGGGGATAAATTAACTGTGGAGAGGGTGCAGAGGTGGATAATAAAGATGGTTTCAAGACTGCACAATGTTAGTTATGAGGATCGGCTGAGGGAACGTGGACTGCACAGTTTGGTAGATAGAAGAAGGAGAGGTGATATGATTGAGACTTTTAAACTGTTGAGAGATGGTTACAGGGTTGACACTGGGGAGTTCTTTCACTTGGTTGGACAGCGGGAAGGAGTGATGACAAAGGGCCATCCCTGGAAGTTACAAAAGAAAGCTGTGAGCAACAGGATGAGAAGTGGTTTCTTTGCATTGACGGCGGTTGAATTGTGGAATGCATTGCCTGATAGAATGTTGAGAGCAAGAACAGTCAATGAGTTCAAGGAGTGGTATGACAGACTTTGTGTTTCCTAGGAAAGACCTCCCACGATGAGTCTTGTGGCTCCATGGAGGCCTGAATAATAATAATAATAATATGATTGTAGCATTTTGATTGGTTTTTCTCTTGGCACCTTGGCAAACTTGAACACAGATCCTTGTTATATTCTCAACTATTTGTTGTAAAGTGAAAATACAGGGGTAGTCTGAAAAGTTCTCGGCCTCGACCATAGATGGCAACACTATCGGGAAGAAATTTTTTTTTCTAAGTTGGTAAGTTGGTACATCTGTCGTAAGCATCCTTGTGAAATTGCAAGTCTTTCAATCAAGTAGTTTGTTTTATACAGCTGTCTGAAGCAAAATTGTTGTCTGTATCACTTGAAATGGATAAAATCGAGTAGCATGCAGTTATAAAATCTTTGTAAAAGAAGGTTTAACGCCAAAAGAAATTCAATCAAAGTTCATAGTTTATGGGCACTCTTCTCCTTCATTTTCGACAATTAAGAAATAGGCTGCCAAGTTTAAATGTGGCTGTGATGATCCAAGATGATCATCTTGAAGATGATCCAAGCGAAGGTCATCCAAAAAGTGTAACAATACCAGAAATCATTGATCAAGTGCACGATATGGTATTGGATGACCAGTGAGTCCAAGTGCATGAAATTGTTGAGACTATAGGCATTTCAAAAGAATGTGTAGGATATATTTTGCATGAAGAATTGCAAATGAAAAATCTTTGTACAAGATGGGTGCCGGGCTTATTCACAGCAGATCAAAAATGCACTCGCATGAAAATCTCTGAACAGTGCTTAGAGCATTATAACAAGAATAAAACTGATTTTGTGTGTTGATTTATTACTATGGATGAGACTTGGATTCACCATTACACACCAGAATCCAAAGAGCGGTCAAAACAGTGGACAGAAGCCTGTTCTTCAGCGCCAAAGTCGGTTCCATCAGCAGGAAAGGCCATGGTATTGATGTTTTGGGATGCTAAAAGCATTTTGTTTATTATTTATCTTGAAAAGGGTAAAACAATAACTGGGAAATATAATTCCGATCTTTTAACCAGACAAAACAAAAAAATTTGTGAGAAAAGACCCGGTGTGCAGAAGAAAAAATCATCTTTCATCAGGACAATGCATCTGCCCATAAAGGTGTTTTGACAACAGGAAAATTAAGGGATCTGCACTATGAATTACTGGAACATCCACCCTATTTCTCAGATTTGGCTCCCTCTGACTTCTATCTCTTCCCAAAACTAAAACTCTTCCTCGCTGGTCAGCATTTTTCTTCGAATCAAGAGGTGATGCAGCTGTAGAGGTGTATTTTGCAGATCTTGCTGAGAACCACTACAGGGACGGGATAATGGCACTGGAGCATTGCTGGAATAAAAGTATTAGTCTTAAGGGTGATTATGTTGAAAAATAAAAAAAATTGCTGAAATTCTAAATTCGTTTTTTCATTGTTAGGCCGAGAACTTTTCAGACCACCCGCATATGATCCTGACAACTTCTGTTTGGCTTCATTCCAGCATATTCTCTTTCAAATTTTTCTTAACCTTTTCTCAAGTATGTGTGGAAAAATCTTACTTGGAATACTCTGTAGAGAAATTTCACTAATTCTGACATTCAGTTTTATTTCCCCTTTTCACAGATGAGTGCTATGAGAGAGAGCTCTCTGCACCAGTCAACTAAAATTTGACCTTCTTGAATATGTATTTCTGATTGCATTCTTCTTGAATGTTTTCTACTTCTGTCACTTCTTGTTTTATTTAGTAATTTTTAAAAGTAATTACTCCAGACATCTAGAATGTCTTTATCTTCAGTTTGCATGTCACCTTTATTAACTCCCATTTCTTTTACAGTACTCTTTGTTATATTTCTAAGCATTTTTCAATAGCCTCCAGAACATTTTGCCACTTTTCTGATATGTATCTTCTATATTCTTATCACATTCTGCACTTTGCACACTGCTACATACTGCTTTGCTTTGCTTTCTTACATATTATTTCACAATTTCACAGAGCAAGTAAGTCATCAAATTTACTTGCTCAGAACTTTCAATATGCTTTCTTCTTTTCCATGACAATAGCATTCTGATTTTCCTATTCTTGCAGAAAACATTACATGCCTCTGCTGAATCAATCAGTGTTTTTTTCAGTCTGCCACTGAGTCTCCAAGGCTTGGTTCCTGTTTGCAAACTCCCATATTGATTGTATATTTGAGTCCAGTTCGGCTTTGAAAGCAGCTTGTCTTTTACTGTTTTTTAAACATTCTTTACACACTTTTCTTTTCATTATGACTCATATTTACGAATTTAGGGACATAAAACACACATGTTGAAATGATTATTTTACTAATTATTAATAAAATAACAATTGACATTTCGACCCTGTATTGAGGTCATCATCAGAAAAATACATGTATAATATGAAAACAAGCTACATGCTTTTGCACTCTACAAAGGTAAATTGAATCTACGCTGTTAATTGAACTTTTACTTAGCCTGACCTCTAGTGGTAAAAAAAAAAATCATTTCAACACGTCTGTTTTGTGTCTCCCTAAATTCTTAAATATGAATGCTGATCATCGTGTAACCTTAAAAGAAAGAGTTTTCATTATGATATTCAATTTCATTCTACTGAAAAACTCAATGGCAGTTATTTCACATCATCTGTGTGCCTGTCCTGAACCAGCATGAAGATATTAAAATCAACAATGACATAGTCATTGTGCCTTCCCTCCATATTTTGCATACATCTTTATGTTTTATCATAGGTGTTAGTAATAACCACTCCATGTCCTGAACAGAAATCCAGCAGCCACTCACCATTATTATTAGCTTTATCCTTTTCTCCAATTTTTTCCAGAACATATCCATATGGATATTTGTTTCCTACTTTGCTGTTTATATCTCCAAGGACCAATTTCCCCTTCTTTTATGTTAGTGGACTTTTCTTGTGGCTGGAAAAACTCATCTACTCTTTCCTTAATAGAACCTTCTGTGGGACCTTAGACACAAATCAATCTCACTGTCCAATTCTCCTCTTTGATGTTTGGCCACATCACTCTACTTTATTTGGTCTGCTATTCAAGATAATTCTGGCGTTTAGTGTTGAATATTATAGCTACTTCTTTCTTTCCCTGATCATTATTACCTGAATATAACATGTTATAGTTATTTAGAAGAATCTTACCTGTATTCAAGTGCTTTAATGTGGTAAGACCAATTGAATCATCATGGCATTTCTTTAATTCTTCTGCCATTCTTTTCCACTGATACTTCTTACAATGATAGTGGCTATCTTGAATCCTGGCCATGTTCAGTTGGACTTTTGAGTATCTTATTTTTGACTGTTGTCTAAATTCATTTCCTTTGTTTCTGGATGCTATTTCATCCAAATGGCACAAAACTTTCATTAACTTTAATATTTCTAGGTAATAGCAACATCTCCTTAAACATCATGTCTTATGTATGCCACATCACACATCCTCAAAGTACTACCAATCTTACTTCTCCTCTGCTTTAAGTGGGTATAATTCTTTTTCTTCTATCACTAAGAGTACTTCTTATTCCACTTTCCTATGTCTAGAAAATACCATATCCCTCTGTTTCTATGAAAAACCAATGTGGCAATGCCAAAATAAACACACCTATTTTTACCTCCCTTCTCTGGATCATTATTCATCTATATCATCAGTCATTATTATTATTATTATTATTATTATTATGATTTGACACCTCCAGGGAGTTCAAAGACTCATCAAGGGAGAGTGTGCCAACAGCATCGAACGAATGGTCCCCTTCCAACTACTAACCGTGCTCAAACTTACTTAACTGAGCCATTAGTAGCAGAGGCTCTACCAATCGACCAACCTTTGTAAGTCATTAAACTTACATTGTCACATCTTCTCTTTCCTAATGCTAAAATTCTTATCTGTGCAGATTTATCTCACATTATAA
The DNA here is from genome assembly GCF_054136105.1 of Typopeltis vanoorti. Classification (NCBI taxonomy): domain Eukaryota; kingdom Metazoa; phylum Arthropoda; class Arachnida; order Uropygi; family Thelyphonidae; genus Typopeltis; species Typopeltis vanoorti. The sequence continues at coordinate 96,584,179 of NC_143558.1, forward strand.
AAGACACTCGCATTTACACCATCATTGATTTACCAACTATTACACTTGCATTCACTCCTGTTTACAGTCTCCAGGGTTTCTCAAACTTTTTCTACGACGGAACACTTCACGAATCCTGAAATTTTCATGGAACACCTTGGTTATTTTGTAATGTATTAATTAATAATTAATTGGTAATTTAGCTAATTTTTATTATTAGTTAAGTTTAATTGAATTAATAATTAATTCAACATCAATTAAAGTTTAATTTAATTGATGTTGTTTTAATTAATTTAATTGACTTAATTAAAGTGTCAATAAACCATCATTAAATTAATTTGTGCTGATTTTCATTGATATATCCTATTCTGATCACCAAATATATTTATAATATTATTATAAGTACTTACAAGTGAATGCAGACTTTCTCCTGTGTGCTGGTAGTTCCCCCTCCTTTTGTACATCCTGGAGATCTTTGTAGACTTGAGGTGGATGACTCACTATTTGTTCCACCACAAACACCTTCAATAAGAGATTTCTTAATACCAAAATTAAACAAAGTGCCTTGTCTCTTATTCATATTAGAATTTAAATCTGTATTCCTATTACTTTTAAAAAAATCACGGCACTCCGGTTTCAGAACAAGCACTTACACACTGCAATACAAACTTGCGAAGAAAGTATTCAGTATTACTAGATCTGAGGACCACATACAGATCTGAGAATGTTGATCTTCAATTTCAGTGGAAATATTCTTTATACTTCCTTAACGATTGGTCACTGACAGTTTTGAGAACACACCGCCCATTGTTGTAATCGGCTTGCAGGCAATTTTTTATTATTGGTCATAAACGGCGGTATTCTCTTTCCCGATTGTTGAAAGATTTCGATGTATGAAAATTAACGATAATTCATGAATATTTCCATGTTTAAAAATATGCTGCTTAGTCACTGACATTTGCTACGCAGATGTCATTTCCTTCAGTTTTGAGAACAGAGGATATGCCACCATTGTTATAATCCACTTACAGGCAATTTTTATGAGCCGTCATTAACAGCGTTATTCCCTTTCCCAAATGTTGAAATGTTTCAATGTGTGAAAATTAACAATACACAGATGTTATTATGGGTTCTGGGTCTGAGCTTTTTGGCATATTTGTGAGTATTATTCTCCTCAGAATATTTCTACTATAAAATATTTATTCATGAAAAATACTTAGATAACTAAAATGACAAATTCCAGAACTTCTCGCCGAACACCTATTCACCTTCCACAGAACACTAGTGTTCCATGGAACACAGTTTGAGAAACCCTGCTGTAAACTATCATCCCATGCTTCTCTCTCTCTCTCTCTCTCTCTCTCTCTCTCATTCATCAACAGTGCATTACACTCTCATATCCCTTGTTTTTATGGCTTTTTTTTATATACACACACTAATTTCTATCTCACATTCTCATTAATTTCATTTATAACACCTTCTCCACAACCCCCATGTCAAAGCTATTTAAATGCATAGTTAATTAAATGTTCCATAGTCATCATCCATCAGTATATTCTTTATATAATAAAATCCTATTAATATTACCACAAATATTCAAAATTTATTCCTTCTGTGATAAAATATTAATCTACTATGGTTGCTCGTGAAACCAAAATGAAACCAAGAACATTGCACACCACTGGTTTTAGCAATTCAGCATAAATATTTAGTCTGCTTCTAATATAGTCATCTATCAATATATTCTTTATAATAAAATCCTATTAATGTTGGATCAAAAATGGGATCTGCAGTACTACATGCTTGCAGTCAAAGATAAAATGATACTGTAATTTCAACAGTCAAAAGATACCATGCTCATCAGCATTATAAAATACATTAAGGACCACAAATATTCACAACTGAAAGGAGAATCAAGGAAATCTATGCTTATAAATGAAAAGCTTCAAAAAAACCAACAACAACAATTATTTCAAGTGATGATAGGACAAAATAATTAAATTATCAAAACAGCTTATAATATAATAATACATTTAGTTTAATCCTTTATCCAAGTGTGTGCAAACAAAGTTTGCACCTGAAAGTATCTTCAGGACTGGTGTAAAGTGGTACAACACCGGGCGACTCCTTGCAAAGGTGGAGCAAGCTACCAACATTCCTATCTCAGTATCTCTCATAATGCAAAACACATCTCCTTGCGGATATGTATAATGTTATGCATTAAGGGAAGGGCTACTACCCAGACTAGTTTCGACCTTTATTGAGGTCTCCTCAGTGGGAGCCAGGCCCAAGTGGAGATACCAAGGCAGAAGCATTAGCAAGGTCATCTCCTCCTATAGGAGCTGCCAAACGGTGTGCCACCTTTTTATTAAATTACTCTGGATTTAGAGAAAGATGTTGAAAGTTTATTTTTCACTTGGTCAGACTACAATAAATTTAGTTTAATCCTTTATCCAAGTGTATGCAAACAAAGTTTGCAAAGTTCGCCTGAAAGTATCTTCAGGAATGGTGTAAAGTGGTACAACACCGGGCGACTCCTTGCTAATGCTTCTGCCTTGGTATCTCTACTTGGGCCTGGCTCCCACTGAGGAGACCTCAATAAAGGTCGAAACTAGTCTGGGTAGTGGCCCTTCCCTTAATTCACAACATTATACATATCCGCAAGGAGATGTGTTTTGCATTATGAGCGATACTGAGATGGGAGTGTTGGTAGCTTGCTCCACCTTTGCAAGGAGTCGCCTGGTGTTGTACCACTTTACACCAGTCCTGAAGATACTTTCAGGCACAAATTTTGTTTGCACACACTTGGATAAAGGATTAAACTAAATTTATTATAGTCTGACCAAGTGAAAAATAAACTTTCAACATCTTTCTCTAAATCCAGAGTAATTTAATAAAAAGGTGGCACACCGTTTGGCAGCTCCTATAGGAGGAGATGACCTTACTAATGCTTTTGCTTTGGTATCTCCACTTGGGCCCGGCTCCCACTGAGGAGACCTCAATAAAGGTCGAAACTAGTCTGGGTAGTGGCCCTTCCCTTTATGCATAACATTATACATATCTGCAAGGAGATGTGTTTTGCATTATGAGAGATACTGAGATAGGAGTATTGGTAGCTTGCTCCACCTTTGCAAGGAGTCGCCCAGTGTTGTACCACTTTACACCAGCCCTGAAGATACTTTCAGGTGCAAACTTTGTTTGCACACACTTGGATAAAGGATTAAACTAAATTTATTGTAGTCTGACCAAGTGAAAAATAAACTTTCATCAGCTTATAATATAGCATATATACTTAGGAGAAAAGGCAAGTCATATAGCAATGTGAAAATGATAAAACAGTGCATTGGAACAAAATAAACTTAAGAATTTTCTAAAGAGGATTTCTGCAGAAATGCTGCATTTTTATGTGTATTAATGTCAAAACAAAACCAGCCAAATGTTTGTCTATAAGGCAAAACTAATTAAACTAATTGGTATATGAAATGTGGCAAAATATTCAAGCATTTAAGAAGGACTTTTTTAAAAAAAAAAATAAAAAAAAACTCTTCTTTCTGAACCTGTAATTTTGGCTGAACATTTTCCTGAATTGGCAAAGGTAGTTGAAGAACAGTGCACTATAAAACTCAAATAACCTATAATATTAATGAGTACAGTGTTTTTTACACTCATTAACTGAAGAATACAATAACAGTTCTAAAGGTTTTTGGAAACATGATCTCACACTAAATCTAACTTTCAAATCAAATCACATCTCATTGATGCCTCTATTGAATCTGAAAATTTGTAAATGGAGCTGAATGAGCACTCAGAAGACAATAATTCTGGAACTCTATTTGACAGTAAGAAAGATCCCATTGAAATATGGAGGAATGTTGTCAAGTATCCAAAAATGCATTGGTATGCTCGATGTATATGAATCACAACGCTTTCACACATGGTTCAAATTAATGCATGCTTGAGATCATGAATGATGAAAATTCACATATAGGACTAACTGAAGCTAAAGACAATATGGCTGAACAAGTAATCATTGTTGAAAGTTTTTCACTTGGTTATACTACTAGGGCAGCAGATGTGAAAGTCATTAGCCTATATACAAATAGTATAACCAAGTGAAAAAACTTTCAACGTCTATCTCTAATCCAGAGTATTTTAATAATAAGGTGTGATGCCTTGTGACTACTCATATATGAGTAATCTATGACTTCTGCATTGCTTCAACCTTGGTATCTCTTCTGGGTCTGGCTCCCACACTGATAAGACCTCAACAAAGACCGAAACTGGCCTGGGCCTTCCCATAAAGCATTGCATTATGTGATACTAAAGCAACTGATGTGAAGTCATTAGCCTCTGTATACAAGTAGCTCAGTCATGAAGATACTTCATGTGTAAACATTGTTTGCCTACACTTGGATAAAGGATTAAACAAAGAATATAATTTCTTGGCATTTTTAATTTGATTTGTAAGTACAATACTGTGCATCTATCTCTCTCTCACCAATGCAGCAGCCATGCGGTTAGCCTAGTGGCTTTGCGCTTCGCAACCATATGCCTAGGGAAGGAGTGTCCTAGGCTCGATTCCCTTCGCCGATGTGAGAAGCTTAAGGATCTTCCTCAGTCATAGCCAAGTTAGCCAGTCTTGGGCATGGACAGCAGGGTTGTTCCCCCCAGTTTATCTGGGGTTTTTCATCCCACAAGCAGGCAAACCGGCCCCATGAACACACACAGATCTACAGCCATAAATACTTAACCCCCATGCGGGGGCTCAACTTGTCCCAATAGGAACGGGAGAGAAAAAGGGAGGGAACTCCATACAAATAAATAAATAAATAAACCAATGCAGCTGTCACCTTATTGAAATGACAGGCAAATGAAAATATGATATGAAGAATATTGCATACCTCTGCTTTTAGCAATTCAGCAGGATTATTCAAGTCTGCTTCTGATACGCTAGGACTAATTCTACCACCAGGAACAGAGCACTGCAAGTGCTGAAAAGTAACAGGAAAATGTACATAAGTAAATAATTATGTATATATAATTAAATAAAAATAATTATGTACCAAACAAAAGACACAAAATCAACATGTACACATTTTATGAATGCAGATCTTTTATCAGTGAGCTACTTAAATAATGCATAGGATAAATGATAGCCGGAGAAGAAGTATTGGTGGATAATGGGGAGAGAAGTAATATGGCTAATACATATAAGTTAGTAAGAGGTTTATACTAGATTAGTACAGAAACAAGATTTCATACAGAACTAAACATGAGAATGTAAGCAAAAGGTAAGTAGCAGGTAGATGAGAAAAAAATTAACTGCCTGGCAACAAAGAGGCACCATATGGTGGTACAACTGTGTTTGGAGAGCTCCAAAAGCTAAGTTCTTTAGCTTTAAAAAAATAGCATTATCAGTTAAAAAATTGTGTTAGAATTAGACTATATTGGTTTGTGAAAGGTAGGTCATGACTCAGTAACTTGCTCACATTTTATAATACAGTGACAGCTGAGATGGATGAAGGTAATGGATTTACAGTGATACTGCTGGATTTTGCAAAGCCCTTTGACAGGCCATACAATTCTAATCAGTAAACTGCAGCACATGGGGATGGATATAGGGTTGGTGAGATGGATAGAAGGGTGGTTAATGGAGAGATATCAGACAGTAGTTTGTGTGTCCATTTAGACTATTCATATTTGGTTTTTATATACTGTAATAAACACAGAAACTTTTTCTGATTATAAGACCATCAGTTTAATACACATATGTGCAAGAACGTCGACTAGTTTCGCTAGCATACTGTCTAGCTTTGTCAAGACTAAAAAAGATGAAAAAATAATAAATGTAAAAAAACGAAAGAATACAGACCATTTCTAACGGTTAGGCAACGAAATTTGACAGCTCGTGTGACAATGTGTGCATGAAGCGAGATGCTTCAGTCATTATTGTGAATACGCGTTATATAGTTTTTAGCGTACTGTAGTTCTGCTAAATGAATTAATCAGATTTTTCCATGTATCTTTCAATACTGCTCCTTGATTTCTGTTCAGGTTATTTCCTGTTCGTAGGACCACTGCTGCTTCTTTGAATATTCGGCATCTGTAATCGTCCTCTATATATGGCATTGAGCTGTTTTCCCAATCTATTGCGTGGTTAGAAGTTGAGAAGTGATGCGCCAAACCTGAGGTATCCGTTCTGGTGTGATTTACATCTCCAACGTGTTCCTTCTGTCTAATTTCCAGGCTTCCTGAAGTTTGGCCTATGTAGGAAAGTCCACAAGTGCATGGCATTCTATAAACACCTGCATATTTGAAAAATGGAACGCTGTCTTTAGGGGATCTTAAAAATTGTCTAATGGTTGTAGTCGGTTTAAACACAACTCTGATGTTGTAAGGCTACAAAATTCTAGTTATTTTAGTGGAGACTGAACCAACATAGGGGATGACTATGGGTGAAAAGTACTGAGTAGCTATCCTTTGTTGTTGGAGGTTATTTTAGACAGTAGTTTATTCAAGAGTAGAATGCAAATGAAGGCCTCTGGCTAGTGGCATGCTGCAGGGTTCTGTTCTTGGACCACTACTCTTTAATTTGTATATTAACGATATAGGAAAGGATCTGAGAGGAACTGTTATTTGCCAATAATGCAAAGTTGGGTAGAGCAATAGTTAACACAGATGATGTCAAAATTTTGCAGGATTTGGATAGATTGGCAGACCGGGTAAAGGGGAATGGATGTCAGTTTAATGTGGCAGTGTGTAAGGTTATGCATTTTGGGGTGAAAACATTACCAGCTGTATATCACATTGGTAGAAGAGTACTCCAGGAAATTGATAAAGCCAGAGACTCGGAAGTGTTAGTGGATAGAGAGATAAAGTTTAGAGGGCATGTAGCAAAAGTGGCTAAAGCAACTCATCAGATTACTTGGTTACTTTGATGAGCAGAGACAAGCAGTTTATTGCTCCTTTTTATCAAGCCTTGATAAGACCCATTTTGACTACTGCATGCAGATCTGGGTGCCAGGGTTTCTTGGTGATGAGGAGGAGGAGCTGGAGAGGATCCAGAGGTGAGTGACCAAGATGGTAGCAGGTCTATGGAATGAACCTTACAAGAACAGGTTGAAGCTTTGTGGGTTACAGAAACTGGTTGATAGGCAGAAAAGGGGTGATATGATTGAGACATACAAATCTGGTTTTTACAAGATTAATTCCAAGGAAATTTTTCAGAACAGGTCTAGTGGTGGTGGGAGAACTAGGGGTCATCCATGGAAACTCAATAAGAGTGTAGTTGGCAATGGTATTAGAACTAGGTTTTTGCTTGGAGAGTAGAGTACTGAATAAGTGGAATAGGTTGCCAGAGTCTGTTGCGGGTGCCATGACTGGAATGAGTTCACAGCAAAGTATGATACATATTGCACAAATGTTGGATAGTTCTTGATATGATGTTTAGTGCTTCCCTCGATGAGTCTAAGGACTCCTTGGAGTAACCCATAATAATAATAATAATAATAATAATAGTAAGTGCAGTAACAGTAAACAAGCTTAAGGTGCAGTTTGATGATCGATGTGTTTGATAATGATCTCTCATGATTAGTCTGACTGAAGTTCTGATGAAGATAATTAACTGTAGCCAACAAAACACTGAACTGCTTGTTAAGCTCACAGCAGGGTTAATCTGTTCAGTAAATATTTTTGTAATTATTGTTGAAGCTGAGCATGCTAAAAAGAACATGAAAAAAATTAAAATAAAATGCAGGTGCTATGGAATGCCCTATGAACTGAATTAATCATTGTTAATATACATCTGGTTTTGCTTTGTAGAGCAAATCGAGACTTCTCTGAAAATAATACCAATCCCCAATGATCTTGAGTCTAGTTGATATGGAGCCTGTTCCGTTCGAAGTATTTTCTCCTGTGGTGTGGTGTGGTGTGGTGTGGGGATTGGGGGCATGCAAACTACCAGTCACCTAGAATGCAGACCATCTATGTGAAGCCTTCTGCACAGAGCAGAAACCAATGTTCCTGTAGCTAATGGAAGATCAGATCACAGCTGATTTGGGGACAGCACTTTTGTTTCATCAAGCAGATAATCCGAGATATCGGTCACCTACTGGGGTTATAGCCTTCCTTCATTTTATCTTCGGGATGCTGTCTGGGACTATTGGAATTGGTTCTGCAGTCTATGAACCACAGAACAACTTACTTGCAACCATCTAGCTATTGCACCTGACTCTGGTTTGCCTCTAGTCATATAATGGCTTGCCACCTGAATTCATCAGTTAAATGATGTTTTGCAGTCATACCCAAGAATTTTACTCTCACGAAATGTCTTGTTCTCACTCTAGACATGAAATAGGAAACAACTGCAAAATGGCTGCTTTTATTACTGTGGTCATTTGCACATGCTGCTGACAGTGAAACTCATTTGTATGCAATTAACAGACAGTATCACCTTTTAAATAATATACCTGACTTTGATATGTTTTTCCCACCACCCACTCGAAGCTATCACAATTTTGATTCTTTGATTTTTCTCCTTAATTTCTGGAAACCTGTGTGTGTGTGTACATACATATATATTTATTTTATTTGTTTTTTTGACTGAAACTCTTCTTGTCCTGTCCACCTTTCAAATCAGAACCTCGTGATCACTGTTTCATCTTCTGAGGATATCATCAAATCCAACCTTCTAAAACTTTGTGTTGCTTCATAATTTATGTTGTGTGATGTTAAAGCTCTGACTAATGCTAATCTTCTAGCTGAAGATAAGTGCTTTGTACCTAAAGTATATCTGTAATCCTGAGTACTGTTTTTTTTTCTTTTTTTAACAATTAATTGTAAGTAAGCACCTACTAGTATAAGATGCAGTAGGTGCTTATAGTAGTTGATCTTGTTGCAGAAGCTACTAGCTTTGGCTATGTTGTGCTATCGATGAATAACCTTTTCATCCAACAAATCAGGCAACAAACAAAATAGGAAGAAAAATCTTGCCATCTCCATATGAGATTGACTAAACTCACCATCAGGTAAAAGTTAAGATTTCACTTATGAGTAATTCCTTCAGCTGCTTCTTTAAAATGTCTCTCAAATGAAAATTTTGATTTAAGAGACATTTTAAAGAAGTGCATTATTGCTGCAGATCACACATCTGGTGAGACCTACCTTATCTGTGGAGAAGTGATTCAGAAAAAAGGTAGGAAATGGAACTCTCTTCTTAGACCAATTATGAATCGTTTGTAGGTAACAATCAGTTCATTGTAGGTGATACAAAGTGGGGAGAATATTAATGAATAATATTAAGCCCATCAGTACTGTTGAATATAGGGATAGGTGAAGGGAGTAGTTTGTAGAGGTTAGAAGATAGAAGCAGAGCTGATATGAGCAAGGCTTATTCCTGGAAACTATATGAAAGTGTTGTGAGAAAGAGAGTAAGAATCAAATCTGTTGTGCTGGGAGTTGCGGATGCATGGAATGTGTTGCCAGAGAAGGGAGTAATGAGTTCACTGATATTGAAAAAGTTCTAGGTGAAGTATGATTGATATTGCAGTAGGCAATAGAAAGTCATCCTTTAGTGAGTCTAACAACTCCATAAAGACTAAGAAATAACACTAATATAAAAATATTTCAGATAATATTGTAGAAAAGCATAATTATAGTTTTAAACCTAAAAGGAAAAAGTTTTGTTAACATAAAGGTCAAACATACTGAATAACTAGATAAAGCAAAACAAAGTAGTGAATGATATAATCACGTAATCACAAGAAAGATATTTATTTAACCAAATATTTCGGTCTGGAAATAGCAGACCATCGTCGGTGGTATTACAAGAACAGTTTAAAAAATATACAAGCTAGAATACTAACAATAGATCGTTGAAATTAGAACATACCGCGTGATGTTATATCACTAAGTATGAAACTAGCTAAATTACTGAAATCTTACATTGGCAACTCGAGTTCTTTTTTAATAAACTCCTCAGATTTCTTAGAAAAATTAAAAGATGTCTCATTACAACCTACAGATCTTATGGTTAGTTTTGATATAGAATCTTTATACACCAATGTACCTCTTAAGGAAACTTTAAAACTACTTGCTGACATCTTTCCTCAAGATATTATAAAACTATTCGATTTCGTTATACATTCTGGTTATTTCATATGTCAAAACAAATTTTATAGCCAAGTAGAAGGAACAGCCATGGGAAGTCCTCTTTCTCCAGCTTTAGCCAACTTTTATTTGGAACATTTAGAAAAAGTCCTCTTCACATCTAGTTTCCCTCTACCATCTTTTTGGGTAAGATATATAGATGACATATTTGCTATTTGGCCTCACAGTAAAAACACTTTATCTTCCTTTTTAAACAGTATTAATTCCTTACATCATCGCATAAAGTTTACTATGGAATTAGAAGAAAACAACCAGTTATCTTTTTTAGACGTTCTCCTCATCCGATCATCTTCAAATATTCTTACAACTACAGTATACAGGAAACCAACATTCACAGGTCGTTATATTCTGAAAGAATCAGCCCATCATCCATGTCATAAAACAGGAATTATAAAATGTCTCATCAAAAGAGCCAAAACTAATTGTTCTACTTTTGATTATCTACAGAAAGAACTTTCTACTATCCAGCAACACATGAAACTCAATGGCTTTTCTGAAAAAAGTATTCAACGTCTTCTTACATCTTATAATCCTCCACAAAACAACAAAGATTCAATACGTCGAGTACCTATTCCTTATATCTCCGGTATTTCAGAACCTATCGCAAGAATTTTAAAGAAATATGATTTAACAGCTACGTATTCTCCTATTAACAAATTGTCTTCTCAATTTCCTTCTCCTAAAGACAAACGCTCAACTTTATCTCTTCCTGGAGTTTATCAAATTCCTTGCAACTGTGATCTCTCTTACTTTGGACAGACTGGACGTTCTCTTGAAAAAAGAATCCAAGAACATCAATCATCCATTCTTCACAATAAACCTGAAAAGTCTGGTTTGGCTCAACACGGGATTGAAACTGACCACAGCATCCTTTGGTCAAAAACGCGCCTCTTACATAGATCCCGTTATAGGTTCGAACGTTTGTTCAAGGAAAGCGTGGAGGCCTTGCTCCATCATCCCAACCTGAATCGTAATGACTGCATATCTATATCAAAAATCTGGGAAAGCCTAATCAAGATTACTCATTAATTTTTTTTTTTTTTTTTTTTTTTTTTTTTTTTTTTTTTTAAATAGCAAATTCAATCATGTTTCTACTTCAAAATATTTCGTTTCATACTTAGTGATATAACATCACGCGGCATGTTCTAATTTCAACGATCTATTGTTAGTATTCTAGCTTGTATATTTTTTAAACTGTTCTTGTAATACCACCGACGATGGTCTGCTATTTCCAGACCGAAATATTTGGTTAAATAAATATCTTTCTTGTGATTACGTGATTATATCATTCAGTCTTATGTCGCAAGTATCCTTAAAACAACAAAACAAAGTAGTGTAATGCACTAAATAATAAAAAAAAAACCCAACTATATATTATTTGAATGAAAATGGAAACATACCCTGCTCATTACCACATGCAGAAAGAACTGATTTTTGTCATGGGAAACAGATCAACACATTACAACAACAACTATAAAACTATTAAAATACCTTATTATTTAGAGAAAAATAAAAATTTTGTAGAATCTCAAAGTACATCATTTTTTATAGTTTATACATGGCAATAATCATTATTATTATTATTCAGGCCTCTATGGAGTCAAAAAGACTCATCGTGGGAGGTCCTTTCTAAGAAACACAAGTCTATCAAGACTCATCGAGTGAGGTCCCTCCTAGGAAACACAAAGCCTATCAAACCACTCCTTAAACGTATTGACCGTTCTCGCTCCCACCACTCCATCAGGCAATGCATTCCATGGTTCAACCACCCTCCATGCAAAATTCCTTCCCACTGTTCAACCAAGTGAAAGAACTCCCCAGTATCAACCCTGTAACCACCTCTCAACAGTTTAAAAGTCTCAATCATATCACCTCTCCTTCTTCCACCAAATATCCACCAAACTCTGCAGTCCACACTTCCTCAGCCAATCCTCATAACTACCATTGTACAGTCCTGAAACCATCTTTGTTATCTGCCTCTGTACCCTTTCCACAGTTAATTTATCTCCTTCAAATCCTGGGGACCAGATCTGAGAACAATAGTATAAGTGTGGTCTGATCAGAGTCTTATACAACAGAATAATAACCCTTTTATCTCTGCAGGTCAGTGTCCTTCTCATTATTGCAGCAATCCTCTGTGTTACGTTCACTACCATTGCAATATATTCCCTAAATTTCAAGTTTCTATCAATCATCAACCCAAGATATCTTGTCTCCCCTACTTCCTCCAGTTTAATTCCTCCCACAGAGTATGCAGTGTCCCATCGATATGTCCCAAACTTCAAGACCTTAGATTTCGCTGCATTAAACTGATACCCCCCATTCATTTGCCCATCTATCTAGCTTATTCAAATCCTCTTGCAGGGTTACCACATCTGCACTATTACTAATAACCCTTCCCAGCTTTTCATCATCTGCAAACAACTGAATATCCCCTTGCAATCCACAGACAATGTCATTGATATAAAGGTAAACAACATAGGTCCCAGTACTGAGCCCTGTGAAACCCCACTAGTAACCTTCTGCCTCTTTGATACTGCTCCACCATACACAACTCTCTGATACCTATCGAACAGCAAATCCTGAATCCAGTTGACCAATCTGACATCCAGACCCATGTGCTTGAATATCAGCTTATCATGTGGCACCCTGTCAAATGCCTTTCCTAAGTCTAGGTCTAGGAAAATGGCAGTATATGCTTTTCCCTCATCTAATGCTCTTATAACTTTATTATAAAAGGCTAGCATATTGCTAAAACAAGAGCACCCCTTCACAAATCCATATTGACTCTCACAGATAACATTACCCTCATCTACCCAATGCTGTATAAGGTTCCTCGCTACTTTCTCCAAGATTTTACTAAATACTGATGATACACAAACTGGCCTATAATCAGACACTTCCGGTTTGCTACCGCCCTTATGCAATGGCACTATCTTACCTTCTTTCCATTCAATGGCTACCTTTCCCGCAGCCAAACTTTCACTGAAAAGCCAGGTCAAAGGCCTGTCAGTTCCCGAGCACATTCTCTCAAAACTTGTGGTGAAATACTATCCAGTCCCACAGCTTTACTGACATCCAGAGGAACACACTCTCCTCCTGCACCTCTAAACTTCGAACCTGCCCTATCCCTCTAGTATTCAAATTGACTCCTCCAGGATGAAATACTCCAATAAAGTGTTCATTGAACAATTCCACTATGTCCTCTGCATCAGTCACTCTATTCCCATTTTTATCCAACAATGTCATTCTTCCACAGTCATTTCTCTTCCTACTGGCCACATAGCTAAAAAATTCCCTAGGATTTTCCTTGGATCTAAGGGCCAATCTTTTCTCATATTCCAGTTTCACCTTCCTTACCATACTAGTCACTCTCCTGGCCTGTGTCTTATATTCTTCATGCATCTTCTCTTCACCTGTCTCCTTATATCTCTTCCATAGCCTCTTTTTCGCATGCAGTTCTGTTTAATATTGTTTATCATCCACTTTACTCCAAATTGTGTCCTCTTCACTCGCAGAATACAGCTTACTATTGCTGCTAACAAATATTCCTTCACAATTTCCCAAGCACTAATGATATCCCCAGCCTTCCAATTCCTCCCTCCACGAAACTTCTCCAAGTTGACGTCTAAAACTATTATAATCACCTGCTTTAAAATTCCACATACGTTCCCGTCTCTTTGATACTCCTGCATGTCTATACATTTTCGAAGTCAAAACCATATGGTCACTCTCTCCAACTGGTGGGAGAGATGTCATCTCAGTTATTATCAATTCTTCTGATGCTATAACCAAATCCAAAACTCTTGAACCTCTTGTCCCCTCTGTTACATGTTGCCTAAGACATTTGTCCCTCAAGAACTCTAGAAATTCCATTCCCTATCATGCATCTTCCTCTCTCCAATTTATACTGCTGTAGTTAAAATCTCCCATAACAATCATTCTTCTTGCACTTGCCACGCTCAACTGTCTCAACATCTCCTGGTCCCCACCCTCTGTGCTCCTTGGTCTGTTGCAGATGAGGCCTAAAGTTTAGGCTAATTTTAGGTTTTAAGCTTATGTCAGTTGTGTAAGACGACCCCCCCAATTTACAAATGTACAAAAACCCTTCAGGTGTTTTTGTACATTTTCACAAAAAAGATGGATGGACGAAAATGGTATGAAATTATGGATAAATAATGTGTGGAACATGCGACCAGGCAACATAATGAAGAAACAAAGTTTATTAGTATGGGATATGTTTCATAGTCTTTTAACTGAGAATATTAAAAGTCTTCTAAAAGAATAGAAAAAATTAACACAAAAATTACTGTTATACCAGGTGGTTTAATTCCATGTTGCAACCACTAAACGTCTGCTTGAACAAACCATTTAAAGATCACATGCAAGAAGAGTGGAATAATTGGATGTTGACTGGTGAAAAATCATTTACAAACGATGGATCTATGCATGCTGCATCACTTGATATGTTGTGCAATTTTGTGATCAAAGCATGGAATAAAGTAAAAGTAGAGACTGTAATAAAATCATTTAAAAAGTGTGGTATCTCTAATCTTATGGATGGTATGGAAGATGATCTGTTGTGGGACACTATGACGATGAAAACGAAATCAATTCACCAGATTCGAACTGGGATCCATATGACAATCATTAAACAATGAATCTGAAGAACTATTTTCAACAGATGATGAAGAAAATTAACATGAAAATTGAGGTTAATAATTATTATTTGTTTTTTAAGACTTACATCTATTGTAATATTTTAAATAAATTTATGTAACAAAAAATTAATCTGATTTGTTTATAAACACTGCCTATTTTCTTATATAACAATGTATTGTAACTACCTAAATGTTCATCCAAGAAATTAAGCTTCCCTGTTTATACTCGCCGTATTTTGAGGGGTTTTCTGCAGTATTTGAGAGTCGTTCTTATACGCTGACATATACGGTATGTTAACCATTAATAATCAGATGGTAATTGAACTAAAAAATGATAATTTTTTAGTTACATTTATCATGTTTATAGTCATTTATATTCCTGCTAAAATGATCTTACCTTGGCACTTTTAATAGGTTTGTTCATTCTGCAGGCCTTCTTAATATCCATTTCAGTAGTATTAACACACCCAGGCTACAGAGGAAAGAAATTTTGAAATGGTTGAAATAACAGTTGATATAAATTAACCAACTGTGATAGCATTTTTGTTAATACAAAAAACATCCATACTACAAACACTTAGTTCATTTATTCATTCATACACAAACATTTTTGTTATCTACCTACCTACTAGCTAAAAATTTCATAATTAGTGTTCTTAAGCTCACAAATATTGATTCTTATTATTATGATGATGTGACACCTCCAGGGAGTCCAAAGACACATCGAGGGAGAGTGTGCCAACAGCATCGAACGAAAGACTCCTTCCAACTACTAACCGCACTCAAACTAGCTTAACTTTTTGTGAGCCATTAGTAGCAGAGGCTCTACCAATCGACCAAAGAACACAAAACACCCCATCAGGATCCTAAAGGATTTTGCGCAACCCATTATTATATTATATACGCAATTATAATCATTAATATAATAGCTAGAAGTAGAGAACTGTTATTATAAGAGTTCAAATATCTTATTCACTTGTATGAGGGTGGTCTGAAAAGTTCTTGGCCTCACAATGAAAAAACGAATTTATAATTTCAAAATTATTTTTATTTTTCAACATAATCTCCCTTAACACTAATACATTTATTTCAGTGATGCTCCAGCACCACTATTCTGTCCATGTAATGGTTCTCAGTAAGATCTGCAAAATACCCCTCTACAGCTGCAATCACCTCTTGATTCAAAGAAAAATGCTGACCAGCGAGGAAGCGTTTTAGTTTTGGGAAGAGATAGAAGTCAGAGGGAACCAAATCTGAGAAATAGGGTGGATGTTCCAACAATTCATAGTGCCAATCTTTTAATTTAATTTTCCCATTGCCAAAAACCTTTGTGGACAGGTGCATTGTCCTGATGAAAGATGATTTTTTTTCTTCTGCAAACCGGGTCTTTTCTCACAAATTTTTTCGTCTAGTCTGGTTAAAATATTGGAATAATATTCCCCGGTTATTGCTTTACCCTTTTCAAGATAATTAATAAACAAAATGCCTTTAGCATCCCGAAACACCGATGCCATGACCTTTCCTACTGATGGAACCAACTTTGTCTTCTTTGGTGCTGAACAACCGGCTTCTGTCCACTGTTTTGACTGCTGTTTGGATTCTGGTGTGTGATGATGAATCCAAGTCTCATCCATAGTAATAAATTGATGCACAAAGTCGGTTTTATTCTTTTTAAAATGCTCCAAGCACTGTTCAGAGATTTTCATGCAAGTGGGTTTTGATCTGCTGTGAGCAAGCGCAGCACCCATCTTGCGCAAAGCTTTTTCATTTGCAATTCTTCATGCAAAATATATCCCACATGTTCTTTTGAAATGCCTATAGTCTCAGCAATTTCACGCACTTGGACTCGCCGGTCATCCAATACCATATCGTGCACTTCATCAATGATTTCTGTGTTGTTACACTTTTTGGACATCCTTCACGTGGATCATCTTCAAGGCTGGTATGGTAACGTTTAAACTGGGCAGCCCATTTCTTAATTGTGGAAAACGAAGGAGAAGAGCGCCCATAAACTTTATGAACTTCAAATAAATTTCTTTTGCCATTAAACCTTCTTTTACAATGAATTTTATAACCACACGATACTCAATTTTATCCATTTCAAGCAGGGCTGGTGCGAGAGTATCTGGCGCCCCCCTAGGCAAGGAAAATTTATGTCTCTATGCATTGTCTCTATGCAGTAATTAGTGCATCATTTTTTTGATACCCAAATTTGATTAGTGCGCCTATATACATCTTAAAAATAAATGTTACAGATTTTAAAAATTTTCTATCTATACATTTTTATGGCTAACTATTTAAAAAAATCACTCACCGGAATGAAATAATTTAGTTACCGATTTAAAACATTTTATAAAGTTATTTTTAATGGCATACTACACTACTTCCATGTACACTATGTATACCAGGGTTTCCCAAACTGTGTTGTGCAAGAAGTTCCTGGAATTTGTCATTTTAGTTTTCGAGTCATTTTTTATGAATAAATATTTTATAGTGGAAATATTCTGAGGAGAATAATATTAAAGAATATGTCGAAAAGCTCAGACCCAAAACACCTAATATTTGTGTATCGTTAATTTTTACACATCGAAACCTTTCAACATTTGGGAAAGGGAATACCACTGTTTATGATCAGTCATAAAAATTGCCTGCTAGTGGATTGTAACAATCGGCGGCGTCCTCTGTTCTCAAAACTAAAAGAAATGACATCTGTGTAGCAAATGTCAGTGACCAAGTGGCATATTTTTAAACATGGAAATATTCATGAATTATCGTTAATTTTCAAACATCGAAATCTTTCAACAATCAGGAAAGAGAATACCGCTGTTTATGGCTGATCATAAAAATTGCCTGTAAGCCGATTACAACAAATGGTGGCATATAATATTTTTCGTACAAAATTTAACTCAATTCTTTGTTAAGAAGTAGAATAATAAAATTTATATTCTGAATATGTTTTATTGTCTTCCAGCTTCATGATTTTCCTTTAACTAGACCCTAAGACATACCTTCATTCTTTTATAAAAAAATTAAGTTTCAAAAAAGAAATTTGAGAAACGAATTATACTTTTTTTCCCATAGGTTATTATATTCGATTAGTGCATTTTTGATTAATGCACCTGTTTTAAAGAATGTGTTAGGCACACTAATTGAGGGATTGCTGTATATATATTTTGTCATACTCACACAAGCACACATACTCCCTACACATGTGGATATTTATAAAAATAATATCATTAAGAACATTTATATATAAAAGTTTATAAACTTTTATATGTAAACGTATTAATATAAAAATATTAATAAAATTTATTAATCAAATCCAATACATTTGTATACATATATTATTACTTTTAATATCTGTATAGCAAGAAAATTAATCTTGAATACAAAAATTATGAAAAATTAATCTTTTGGGCTTCTGCTTTGGCAAAGTTTTGAATTAATTCATCTATGTTGATTGTAGATGCAATTTCATGCTCTATAGATATTATTGCTAGACCAGTGAGTCGTTCCTGAGCCATTGTAGAGCGAGTGTAAGTTTTTGTAAGTTTTAATTGTGAGAAACTCCTTTCTGAACCTTCTACCGATACTGGCAATGTCAAAAAAATTTTCAGAGCAATAAACACATTTGGAACACTATTTTCTAAAATATTTTTGCATATGTATGACAGGACATCTAATGAGAAAGTATTTTCTGGAATTCACCTTGCTATTATTTGTAATTCCCCACATAAATCTGTTCCATCAATATCTCTAGATTATCATGTGTTAAATAATTTTCCAATATCAAACATTTTTTAAGCAGTTCTGCTGAAGTAATTTTTTGAAATTCATATATATTTAAAAGAAAACCAAACTTTTCGTTAATTGTAGACATGCTTGAATTTTTATCAACAGATGCAATTGCGGTATCAATAATTGAAAAATAAAAATCTACCTTAAATTTTTGTTTAAAATCTGTTATGAATTCATCCTCTGCTTCATACACAAATTGTTTCTTTTTTTTTCTAAGTCTAACTCTTTCTTGTTCAAAATTAGGCATTACACCTAAAACCTAAGCGATTTTTTCCACATCTGTTAACATCTTTTCAAATTCATTCTCATTCATTCATTAAGAAATTCTTTGTATCATTAATACAATTTATGGCACCATTTATATCAAGGCTTGTATTCTGAAGTTGTTTACTTGTAAAGTTTATTTCAAAAAGTATATTCTACCACATTACTAAGGATGCGATAAATTTGAACTTCCTTAGTTTTAAGAAGACTACTTGCATGTAATTTCATGATATTTCTACTTAATCCACATAAACTATCATCTTGAGATATTTCTTGCAGTGCTTCGCAAACTTCGGACAAATTATATCTTAGGAGCTTTAATGAGTCAATTCGACTCTCCCATCGTGTATCACAGACTGGTCTGAGTGTAATATTACTTATGTGTCTTTTGAGGTATTCCCATCGATGAGTCAAACCAGAAAAAAAATACATATAGACGATGTACTACGTCATCTAAAGTATTAGCAGTGCAATTCACTACTAAATTTAATGAATGTGAACTACAGGGTACATACATTGCTCTTGGGTTAAGATTTGAAATTCGTCGCTGCGCACCTTTTACATCACCTTTCATATTATTGGCATTATCGTATCCTTGCTCATAAATCTTGTATTGGTAATGAAAATTTGTCTAGAGTTCCTAGTATTTCATTTGATAAAAATTCTCCAGTGGTATTTTTATTTCTATAAATCCCAAAAAGTGTTCTTTTATAGAAACCGTGCTATTACTAGTGTCTACGAATCGAAGTACTATGCTCATTTGTTCCGTGTGACCAATGTCAGACGTACAGTCAATAATTATGGAATAATATTTTGCGACAACAACAGATTCCAAAATTTTCTTTTTTATCGCATTGGCGAAGATGTTTATTATTTCATTTTGAATATCTTTTCCAAGACAATGCACACATGTATCATTATCTTTTATTCTTCAAAGACGTTCATTCATTATTGGATCAAACTTGGCTAGAAATTTGACCAATTTCAAAAAATGCCTGTTTCCATGCGAAAACAATGTCTCATTTGTTCCTCGAAATGAAAAATTTTGAATAGCTAACATCTGAACTAAAGCAAAGAGTCGTTGTAATACTTGCACCCAATGTTTCTCCTCATTTCTAATAACTAGCAAATTCTCTTCATCAATGGTTTTCTTTTCTTTTATTCAAATTTCTAATTCTTTCCACTTATGGTAATTTTCAACGTGTCTGACTTTTTTTATGTGCAGCTAAAATAGAAGCATTTTTCCAGTCCCTCAATCCAGAATCAGCAAGATTAATCTGCCATTGATCAAATAATAAACAGCAAAAGCAAAATGCAGTATCTGTGGATATTGAGTACAATAACCACAGATGCTGCATTGTCTCGCCGTTAAATAGTCTTCGAGTACAATGAGTCATTGAAAATCTTCTATTATTTTTAGCTTTTGAAAAATCAAAATTATGAATCTGTTTGGGTCCATGTTCAACTAATAGTTGACGTAATTGATTGATATTGGAAAATTTTACAGGACACCAAGTTGCTGGATCATTATAATTTAAATTTGTAAAATCAAATCCTTTTATGACTGGATCTGTAGAACAACCAGCTTCAGAATCAACAATACTCATATGATCTGTAGATTTCTCCTTTGATGTTTTAATCCAATTTTTGGTATCTGTAGAATTCTCCAATTCATTAATCGAAACTATAAATGAATTATCCAACGAATAATCTTGAAGATTTTCTTCTTGTATGTGATTACGATCTTCTCGGCAAATATATTTTAAAAATGTACCTTCTTGTTTTTTTAATCTTTCTTCTTTTTCCGCTTTACGTTTACGATATTGAAAACCCGATTTCTTTTTATCCATTTTCAAAATCCAGTAACTGAAATATTTATAAATAAAAATAAACTTAATTATAAAAAACATGGACTTTAAACTATTCAGTAATTCACAAATAAATTTTTATACATTTACTTAATGAAGTATATTTATCAATTATATATACCTTATAACTATATAACTTATCTATCATACATTTATAATCTAATAATTCAACAGTATCATTTTCTATGAACATAATTGACAAATTTCTCAAATGCATCTGACTTAGCGAATTGTGTAAATATTTTTAACGCGTTTAAGTACAGAAAACGAACGTTCATCGCTAGCATTACAAACAGGCAGTGTCCATTGCCGCATTTATACTTTTGGAGGCCTGAGGTGCAACATCATTATGAGGCCTCAATAATTAGCACTTTTTTAGTTTATTGAAAATAAAAGTCAACATTTCCATAATAACTAATTTTAATAACACAATACAACATTGGTATACATATTTGCATTCAAGTCTATTACATCTGAATCAATGCATAATAATGACAGGTCACTTGTTTTATTTTCGTGCAAGTTGCTTCTTAAAGAATTTTTTATTCGTTTCAACGCTGAACATGAACATTCAGCACTTGCATTTGAAATAGGCATCATCAAAAATATTTTTAAAATTGTTTCTACGTTCGGAAAAGTAGACCTTAACCCATCGTTTATAAATTTGTAGATATTTTTAATTGAAGAATTTTCTTCCTTCATCATTATTAAAAATTGCTTAACTTCATCAGTAAATTTTTCTGGATGAACATCAGTCCCATAAGTTTGTAAAATTTTATTAATAGTAGTCTTGTACTTGTCTTGATCTATATCTTTCTTCAAAAAAAAAAAAAAAAAAAGCCAAACATATCTAACTGCTGAAATAGCTTTTTGTTTTTTCATTAATTTCCAAAATTAGCTTATCGCAAATGACATTAAAAGTGTTCACTGCGAAATTTTTTTCCCATGTAACATAATCTCATTGTTAGATTGTGAAACTTCGTAACTTATTTTTTTATTTTTTTTTTCCTAACTCTTTCCTTTTCATCTTTAAATTTTGTCTTATCTGATAATAAATTCGCTTCTTCATTTACAGCAGCAAAACTATTTCTTATATCTAAAATAAAACCAACTAAAGACTGTAACAAATTATTAGCTAAAAACAAATCCATATCGGGATCTTGTAGAGATTTACTAGTAGCATCTATTTGTTGTAAACTTTTGTCCCACACAACTGATAAAATTGCTGTTTCTGGTTTCTCAAAATGTTCAGCTAATGATGAGCTCTCTAATTTAGAAATAGGTTTTTCATGAGGAGAAATGGATAGTACAAGTAATGCCTCTTTAATTTCTTTATATCTATGTTTATATCCAAATGTATCCAAAATCTTTCTGCAAAAGATTTCAATTGCAGTGTTGATTGTTCATTTTGAGAACATCGATTTTGTTTGACAAGCATCATAGTTAATACAAAAATTCTGAATACCGAAAAAATATTAAAAGGTATGGTAATAATTTAGTATAAGGATAAAAGTTTTTTTTTTTAAAAAAAGAAAAGAAAAGAATTTAAATGCAATCCAATTAAGCTTGCTAATCAAGGTAAAAATAGGAACTTCATCAACTCTAAAGTTCAGATATTCTCACTAAAAAAAAAAATTGTAGCAAAAATCATTATATTTATGGAATTACAACATAAATATAAATATAAAACATTTCAGTTTGCAGTAACATGCATAGTATGCCTCTCTGGTTGACAGAATGGTTAATGTATCTGCTTTCCAACCACACAACTTTAGGTGAAAGGTAAATTTTGTTGCCTAATGACCACCTTACTTACTGGAAGCATGGGATTCACATAAAAAGCATATATATATAACTCCAGATTTGATTCTTTTTAAGTTGCAGTCATAAGCATAATAATTCCAGATTTAGTTAAAACGAACAGACAATGAATAGTAACGATAACTTGTTAGGCTCACTGACATCCACTTTTTACTCGACATTTTATCCTAAAATAACTAGAATCTTGATGGAAAAAAATATGAACTGAAAAATCATTTAATTTATAAATAATAATAAACTTGAAAATCAAATGCTCTGTTTATGTGATATAGAAACTGCTCTTACCCAACTAATTAATATAAATAGCAGCAGCAGCACACAAAAAAACCTCTGTTTTCTCAGGAACGTATTTCAAAATGATCGCAAGTTCAATACTCAGCTATCTGTTCTTTCTTAACTGGGAAATCACAGGGTAAAATATTCTTAAGAATGTTATGGATTAAACTGACCATATATTTAATCTCTGGATTAAACTGCTGAGTCACTCAATGGTTAGTCAACACAAGTCAAACATTTACTAAGAGTAAATTTCCAGAAAAGGAGATTAGAATTTAGTAATACTGATAAGAACAATAGACCAGGTAGTTCAGAAGCGAAAACCATCTGTGACAAAATGAAACTAGTTTATTTAATTAAAAACACAAAAATACAACCAATTTATTAAATATATATTTATAGAGTTCATAATTAAAAGGACTCTAATAATAATAATAGATTTCTACAGATGTGTCTCATCTTGTTTTAGTATTATCAAAATTATCAAATTATTCTGAAGCATTAAATTTTGCTATTTTATTATGCCCTTAATATTTCTGCAAATGCGGCACTTTTTACAACAAAATTGGCTAAGTTATGTTGAATATATCTGTTCGCAAATATACTCAAAATCCCTTTGACCTAATAAAAATGTAGAATGCTGATGAAACTTCATCAGCATTCTATCTGTTAAAATGCAATTACCCCCCACCTCCGTTAACAGATTATTGTCTTTATGTGCACTGTATTACTTCAAATTTCTTTACTGTCTTACGATATTTGACCCTTTTTTGCTGCACAATTTATTTATTGTGTCTCTTCCCAAATAAAAACGAATTTCACATGTGCGAAAATAAATAATCAAAACGTCTGTTTGCATTGGAAATATTATGTCAAATATTTATATTTTATAAATAACATTTATTGAAATAAATATGACATTTTGCTTTCTTTCCTTGAAAATAAAATTACATGGGTCACACATTTCAATTTTAGGAACGTTTTTTTTGAATGAACAACAAATGATGTTAAACATTACTCAGGGTTTCCAATTGTGAGTCTTTTTAATATAAAAAAATTTATATCCAATGGTATTTTATCAGAGATTCTTCACCTTTGTCTTTTGCTTAAAACTGCAACAGTACAATTACTTTGGAAAAATAACGAATTCAAACAAAAAGAAAGTACACATATGTTATCTAGCAGTATTTTTTTCGTGTGTGTGTGTGTGGAGGGGGGTGATAATTTTTTTAGGGGGGGGAGTGAGCCATTAAAGGCGAATTAATTCTGTTATGAAAATTTTGGAAATAAAATTTCATTTTGACACATGCACCTACACATGTTTTGAAGGATAAAGTGTAGGGAAAATATCGCTACTTCAAAACTGCTGTTTATTTCGATTTGTAGGGTGTGTGATTGGGGGAAACCAAGAAAGTTGAAATGCAAAAACCTACAGATTACGTTTATAAAAATTATGCGTTACATGATATGATTCAAGATTTACATATGATTCTCTATAAAGCAAAATTTAAAAGTGCGAACCTTCACGCAATCTGTGAACTAACCTTTGAACTAAGATTATGAATAAAAAAGAAAACTTAATTAACAACAGATGGAGGTTGCATTCATTTTTAGATTCGGATTTTCATGAATTTATAAAATAATTGTTTGACAAAAATAATTATCTTCAATCAAGTTCTGGGAGAATTTTAAAATGTATTGGTGATTAAAATAATTAGCCAAAAAATTGATAGTGACATTGATCTTCCATAGTGATACAATATGAAGTGAAGAAAGTATGAAAGGATTTCTTATTTTGCGCTGGCATTAAAAACTATAATTATACGATAAAAACAAGCAGCAAAATGAATATAACTCATAGGTATTTAGTCTGATATAACTTAGATTCTGGTTACCGAATAAACGGCAAGCAACTGCGTTTCTTGCTGTAGGCAACTGAACATAGCTACTACATATGCCAAGTAATCTAGTTAAGTGTTCTTTTCAGCAAGAAGGATTATTGCCCCTTCTAATGGACATGACTGTCAAATTACACTTCTTATCCATGTTCTTTCAGCAAGTGGACAGAATATTATCCAGGTTTGCTGGACGTGTATACAAGTCCAGTAAAGAAATGGTATGCTTACATATATGAATTTTATGGAATACAGGAGTCCCTGTTAGTTTTATATAGTTTTATATGTAGCAAAATCTGAGCCCCGAAGTCTTGGTGCCCATAGGCGATTGCCTAGGTTCGCCTAATGATAAAACCGGCCCTGATTTCAAGGGATACAGACAACAATTTTGCTTCTGAAAGCTGTAGAAAACAAACTACTTGATAAAATCACTTGCAATTTCACATGGATGCTTATGACAGATGTACCGACTTAGAAAAAAAATCTCTTGCCGATAGTGTTGCCATCTATGGTCGAGGCCGAGAACTTTTCAGACCATCCTCATATATATAGCAAACCAAAAAAAAATTTCATGTGCAATTCTTTAAATTATCATATACCATATAAAACATTAAGGGAATATGAAGAGAGACAATCAGCAGGCTTACAACAACAAAGACGTAATCAGATTATGAGACAAAATTAGTTGAGTATGCCAGTGGAAATCACAAAGGGCTTCACAGTGCAATAAGTAGAGGGCACAATGATTATAAGGATAACTTGAATGTCATTACAAAATTAGATGAAAGAAAATTAACTGTAAAGGATAAAGGAATCCTAAAGACTTCTTTTGCCATGTGACAAGTAAAAGGAAGAAAGAATGTTATAGAAGGATAACTAATGAATAAATGACAACAAGTTCAGAAGCATAAGAAAGTACTGAATTACTGAGTGATCACTTTGGAAGGTTTGATCATCAAAGTATAGATAATGCACTGACTGATTTATACCTCTAGAACCAATAAGAGAATAACAATAGATGCACTGGAGGTGTTTTGGATGTTACAATATCTCAATATGAATATATCAAAAGGATTAAATTGGATATATGCTTATGCATTCTGAAAATGTACAAGAGAACAACTATACATCTCTTTCACCACCATATTCAGGAGTGATGGTGGTGTTAGATTGGTTTAATGAAATAAATACTTTCTAGAGAGTAGCATGGATTTGTTAAGGGAAGCTCTTATTTCAGTAACCTGGCTACATTTTATAATACAGTGACAGGTGCACTGGACAGAAGAGATGTTTTGCAGTAACTTTTCTAGATTTTGCAAAGACATTTGGAAGAATAGCATATGAAGAACTGCTGTTGAAACTGAGTAGGTTGAGAATAGACAGCCAACTGGTAACCTGGTTACACAGATGGTTGGCTGATAAGCCAGTGAAATCTGTAATGGGTTGCAGTGTCTTGAAAGGGAAAGGGGACAAGCAGGGTTCCACAGGGCTCTGTTCTGGGACCACTGTTGTTGAATCTGTATATTAATACAGTTCAAGGCTTCAGAGGGAATATTCAATTGTTTGTAGATTATGCTCAACTAAGAAGAGTAATTTCAAGAAGCTCTGATTTAATGTTGTTACAAGAGGATACATAAAGAAAAGCTTAGGTGTCCACCGAGAGTCAAAAATATATTAAAACACTAATAGGTATTATTTCTGGGAAAATTAAAACACTAATATTTTGCTGGTTTTCTACCCAGCATTATTGAAGCCCAATGATAATTTTAATAGGCACACATTTTACTAAAATAAGCAATTGTGGCATCAATTTAAATTGTAATTGAAACTTAATGTTTTTATGTGGAGTCCTCTATGGGTCAGCTAACTACAAAGTTAATTTAGAGAAGTCCAGCTATTAGGTCTTAATATCATAGTCTCCCAGATCTTTTAAATTAATACAACCATACTTGTTGAGGTTGAGAGAGTGTTTCATAGCCGATGCTGGTTTTAAGAATAGTCTCTCAGAACTATAATGATTCTATGTAATATAGATGCTATCTTCCATCTGATCCCACATGAGGGAGTATCCAGAGCATGGTCTGTCAATCCTGGCTTGCTGAATTAGCTGAATGAGAGGCTTGAAAGTGGAATGAAAATCATATTTGCAGAGAACTTTAGATATTTCTTCTCATGTATCCTTAACATATGGGATGGGAATGGTTTTGCTGTGATCCTCTGTGTTGGGTGAAGGAGAGATGAGAGGTTTAAGCACCTCCCTCCACTCCCTGGCATAATTGAATTATTCGGATTCACCATATTTGCAGATTATTTCCTATGGGAAGGAGAAAAATATACAACCAGCTAGATGGGATTGCTATGGGTTCTCCAATTCCTTTCCCATCTAGCAAACTTCTATATGGAACATTAGATATATGGTACATCAGAAGAAATTGCTGTTTGGCCTCATGGTCTAGACATATTAGATACTTTTTTTGTCACATCTGAACAGTCAACATTCTAAAATAAACTTCACCATAAAAAAAGAGAGTAACAATAGTCTCCCATTTTTAGATATGCTAGCGGCACGACTTCCTAAGGCTCATTATTCTGTCTACAGAAAACCAACTCATATTGGAAGATATTTACATAAACAATCTCTCTACCACTCTTCCTAACAGTATGACATCCTCAAAACACTGACTCAGAGCTAGAGATATTTGTTTAAATGACACAGCCCTTGAAACTTAGCTCAGAGACACCTTTGCAACACCTTTTTAACCAATGATTACAGCTCACATAAAATAGATAAAATATTGCATGCACCTCCCATCTCTCCTACAACTAACACATAGAATCACAACAAACCATTCCCATCTCATATATTAAGGGTACATCAAAAGAAATAGCTAAAGTTCTCTGCAAATACGATTTCCATCCCACTTTCAAACCTCTCATTCAGCTAGCTACATTCATGAGTTCTTCTAAAGATTGGCTACATCCACTTGAGCATCCTGCACTGTATAAATTTCCTCATGCTTGCAATTTGACTTCATTTGCACAGACCGGTAGATCTGTTAATATCTGCCTTGAAGAACACAAAAATTACACCCGAGACCATCTGTATGGCAAGTCAGGATTGACAGACCATGCTCTGGATACTCCCTCATGCGAGATCAAATGGAAACACAAAAACAATATTACACAGCAGTCATTATAGGTCTGAGAGACTATTCTTAAAATTAGCATCAACTATGAAACACTCTCCCAACCTTAATAAGTATGGCTGCATTACTTTACCAAAGATCTGGGAGACTATGATTTTAAGACCTAATAGCCAGACTTCTCTAAATTAACTTTGTAATTAGCTAACCAATAGAGTACACTGCATAAGGTCATTAAGTGTCAGTTACAATTTAAGTTGTTGCCACAATTACTTAGTTTAGTGCTATGTGTCCATTAGAGTTATCACTGTGCTCTGATGGCGTTGATGGAGATGATTCGTAGTAGAGGTTCGGTGTAATGGTTGAGACAGTTGTAGGTGTCCTCCCACGATGAGTCTTCGGACTCCTTGGAGGTATCAGGAATAATAATAATAATAATAATAATGCTGGGTAGAAAACCAACAAAATATTAGTGTTTTAATAAATATATTTTTCCTCGTGGTGTTGTTCATACCATTAAAAATGATTATGAGTTACAAGAGGATGTATTAGGCTAGTATTTCATGCAGATATATTGGGATATCAATTTTCTGTTGCTAAGTGCCAAGTAATGCACTTTTTCCAGAGAAGATGGAACAAGGTGTACTGGATTGAAGTAACTGTGCTGAGCTGGAGGAAGGTGAGAAATCTGGGAGTGCTAGATCAGCTAGAAAGTTGAAGTTTACTAACATAATGCAAGAGTTGTAAATGATAAAATTGATGAATTGATATAAGGAGGTGAGTTCCAGTGCATAAGACACAAATTTCTGATATCTGAATTTCTGCATAGAGATTTGGTTATGTCAATATCAGTATAATAAGCAATCATTATAGAAGGTGCAAAGGAAAGTGACTAACATTATCACAGGATTCTGGAATGTTGGGTATTACAGTAGATAAAGGGAATGTGCTCTGTAGAGGGTGGGAGAGAAGTGGTGATATGATTGAGAGTTGGTGACATCCTATGAGATATGAAGAACATACTTCAAAGAGTAACATGTTATGGAAGAACACCAGGTCATCCTTGGAAACTGTATAAAGGTCATATGAGTGTGGAAAAGCAAGGAATTATTTGCACAATGCGTGGTGAATGCTAAATATTTTCAAAGCTAGGTATGATTATGTAGGTGTGCAAAACTTTTGCCCCTCTGCAATGAGTCTTCGAATTCTAGGACCAAGAAATATTAACTATCAGTGCCTCTGATCAGGTTGTTTATTATTATTATTATTTCTTGACCTCAATGGAGTCACAAGACTCATCTTGGGAGGTCAACACAAAGGATATCATACCACTCCTTAAACTTATCCACTGTCTACATATCCACCACCTTTTCAGACAATGCATTTCATGCTCCTACCACTCTCCATGCAAAAAAACTTATTTCTTACCCTTTTACTCACCACTCCCTTTTGCAACTTCCGGGGATTCCCCCCCCCCTTGTTCTTGCTCTTTCCTCTCATTCTGCAATATGAAAAATCTCCATATTAACATGATAATAACCTTTTAATAGCTTAAATGTCTTGTTCATATCCCCTCCCTTGTCTTCTATCAACCAAATTCTGTAGTTTCTGCATGCTCTACTCCTAACACACAGAATCACACCAAACCATTCCCATCCCATATGTTAAGGGGACATCAGAAGAAATAGCTAAAGTTCTCTGCAAATATGATTTCCATTCCACTTTCAAACCTCTCATTCAGCTAGCTACATTCATGCGTTCTTCTAAAGATTGAGTACATCCACTTGAGCATCCTGCACTGTATAAATTTCCTCGTGCTTGCAATCTGACCTCCTTCGGACAGACCGGTAGATCTGTTAATATCTGCCTTGAAGAACATAAAAAATTTGAGACCATCTGTCCTCACAATCAACACTATACACCTGAAATCATTTTTACTATCCATTTCTGCATCCTCTGCAAGGTTACTTCTGTCCTTTCAAAACCTGGTGACCAAATCTGAGCACAGAAATCCAGATGTGGTCTAATTGAAGCTTTATACAATGGCACCAAGACACTTTTAACTCTTGTGTTTAATAAACAATAAATTACATGATAACCACAGTAATTAACTTTAATGAAATGAAAGTTAATTACTGTGGTTATCATGTAAGATAACCACAGATATTTCATACTGAAAATAACAGTACATTATCAGTGCGAAGAAACAAACAAATCAAAGAAATGGGAATACAAGGTACATACAGCAGTTGGTGGTTTACCAATTAAAAACTGTTGCCATGTGCTAGAAATTAATATTAATAAATAATATTATTAAAAACTATTTTTGATGGTTACATAAAATAAGAATCTCCCAAACTTTTAGGAGAGAGAATCGTTCCAATTCAGATTTGGCTGATGTAACAGGGCTTCGCAACTTTCTTTGAAAAGGCATTCATATTTAAACCTGCTTTTATGGAGAAGATGCTTCATCCCACTGGATACTGTGTTTAGTGTCAATACTATGTTGTGCCAGACCAGACATTTGAGGTTTCATGTATTCAATATAATAACGATGTTCAGAGTCTGGTGGACAGGAGAAAGAGTGGAGATATGATAGAGACCTACAAGTTAGTAAGGGGTTGTTATAGGATCAATGCTGGAGAGGTTCTACAGAAAATAGTGGGAGATCAGGGGGAGAACCAGAGGTCATCCCTGGAAATTGTATAAAGAGAGTGTGAGTAGGGGAGTGAGAAGCAGGTTTATTTCATGCAGAGTTGTGAATGATTAGAATGCCTTGCCTGAGAGTGTGGTGTCTGCAGAGAATTTGAGTATGATGAGTTGTGTGTGTATATGATAAAAGGACTTTCCAGATGAGTCTTTGACTATGTGGGGTTTTGGGTAATAATAATAATAATGATTCTTTTTTCCACAGAACGGGCACTTGGGGAAGACAGGCCTTTCTATGCCTAACAATAAACAAACAATAGAAAAAAAAATAGTACTGGAATTTGCTCATTCCAATCCTGAACTACTGTATATATCATTACAACAAAACAATATTCAAGGCATGTTTCTTCACTCTCTACACTGCTCTTCAATCTGTGCATTTGTGTGCTAACTTCAAAAGGCCATTATTGACCAAAATACAGTGCAGCACTCGAACTATAAACATTGTCAATTCCACGTCTGTCTTTGCTGCCATTACAAAACATTGCCAAAGTTAGAAATACTTTATTATTATTATTATTACACCCTCTGTGGAGTGGGCAGACTCATCATGGGAGGTTCATTCAACTGACAACATATTTATCATATAGAATCTTAAAATTCTTAATACTCCTTGCACTAACAACATATTCACTCACAATTCTCCATGTAAAAAAAATCTACTCCGCACCTCCCTTCTTCACCACATTATTATATAACTTCCTGGGATGGCCTCTGGTTTTTCCCACTCGCCTTCTACTCTTTTTATAATCCCATCTGGATTAATCCAATAAAATCCTCTCACTAACTTAAATGTCTCTATCATATCACCTCTTTTTCTCCTATCCACCAAACTCTGCAATCCACATTGCTTCAACTTCTCTCCATAGCAAATATTACAAAGTCCTGATATTGTCTTAGTCACTGGTCTCTGGATCCTCTCCAATGTTTCCACATCACATTGAAAACCAGGTGATGACCAAATTTGAGCACAATAGTCCAAGCATGGTCTGAGCAGTGCGTTACACAGTGGCACAACAACATCCTTATCCCTACGTGTCAGAGTACTTCTTATTATAGCAGCACTATGATGTGCAGTCTGCAACACTTGCAACATGCCCTCTAAATTTCAGTCTACAGTCAACCATCACTCCCAAATCTTGAATGTCATCCACTTCCTGCAGTACGGCACCATCAATATAGTACACTGCCTTATATTTCTGCACTCTAAAGTGCAACACCTTGCACTTATTAATATTAAAAACTACGACTCCATTCCTTTGTCTGGGTCAAAAATCTATTTAAATCTTCCTGAAGGGAATTAACATCAGCAGTGCCACTTATAATTCTCCCCAACTTTGCATCATCAGCAAACAACTGAAAATCCCCAGTCAATCCATATGATATATCATTTACAAATAGGTTAAACTGTTCTTGGGCCCCTGCTGTCAAATGAAGAGGAACAGAGTGAGCAGTCATCAATAAAACTATGGAAAGCAGTTGAGGTTAATGAGAGAATGCTATTTATATACTAAGCATAATTACAGAGCCTGGAAGTATTTTGGAATTGGTGAAGTCTGAAAGTTGTCCACTATATTACATGTAGTGTCATATGACAGATCTTAACATAGTAACTTGGTAAGTTAGGCTCTCTATGGCAGATATTATTATTATTATTATTATTATTATTATTATTATTATTACCACGGGCTACTCCAGGAGTCCTTAGACTCATCGAGGGAGGCCCTAAACATCATGTTCACGCAGCTGTTCAACATTCTCACAGTATCCATCATACCTTGCCTTGAACTCGCTCACTGTCATAGCACCCACAACAGATTCTGGCAGCTTATTCCACTCATTTACCACTCTAAAAGTAAAGAACCCAGCTCTAACACCCCTGCTAACCACGCTCTTGCCCAGCTTCCATGGGTGTCCCCTAGTTCTCCCACCACCAGTCCTGATCTCAAAAATATCATCTGAATCAATCCTATAGAACCCTTTTAGCAATTTGAATGTCTCAATCATGTCTCCCCTTTTCCGCCTATCAACTAGTTTCTGCAACCCACAAATCTTCAACCTGTTCTCATATGGTTCATTCCATAGACCTGCTATCATCTTAGTCACTCGCCTCTGGATCCTCTCCACCTCCTCCCCATCGAGAAGGAACCGAGGTGACCAAATCTGGGCACAGTAGTCGAGATGAGGTCTTATCAGGGCTCGGTACAGAGGTACAATAACTTGTTTTTCTCTGCTCGTCAAGGTATTTTTCAACAACCAAGTGAGTTGATGAGCTGATTTAGCTACTTTCGCAATGTGCCCCCTAAACTTCATCTCCCTATCCACCAACACTCCCAAGTCCCTGGCCTCATCAATCTCTTGGAGTACAGTTCCACCAATGTGGTATACTGCTGCTAATCTTTTCACTCCGAAATGCATAACCTTACATTTTGTCACATTAAATTGACATCCATTCTCCTTAGTCCAGAACTCCAATCTATCTAAGTCATCTTGCAAGACTTTGACATCTTCTGCATTCACTATTGCCCTACTCAACTTTGCATCATCAGCGAACAAATGAACTGTCCCACTTAGATCCTTCCCTATATCGTTAATGAACAGATTAAACAGCAGTGGTCCAAGAACAGAACCCTGTGGCACACCACTAGTCACAGGCCGTTTTTTGGACTCTACTTTGGATTAGAATTCCATGTGGTATCCTGTCAAACGCCTTTGCCAGGTCCAGCAGTATCACTGTAAACCCATTTCCCTTATCCAGTTCAGCCGTCACCTTGTTATAAAATGTTAATATATGATCAAATGACTTGGAAATGTAAAGAATGAACATGAGTTTCATGGCTTGTGTCCAAAGGTAGGTAAAGATGGCTGGAGATCTATTGTATAGTGTGAGTTGTCAAGGGAATCCATATTAGCAATCACTAATTAATTGGTGGACTACTAGGTAGTGCAGAAGTTAGAAGTTGATGCCTTCTCCATGCTATCAAGTAAGCACCAGATGAGTATAGATAGCAGCTTGCATAGAAAATGTAAGATAGGTCTTAATTTGGGAGTGTAGATTGTGAGCATGTTACAGGAGGATGCCAACCTAGATCATCTTGGATACTAGATGGTATCCAAGCTATTAAGAATTTTTCTAATGTTACTTTGGCATGAGTGAGATGTATAGTGAGAGGTGATTTGCTTTGGACAGCTATACAAGAGTTGGAGAAGACTGATGCCATGAGATTAGCCTTATCAATGGAGATATTACAGTTGTACCACCTGAATGCAAGGAAATGTAGAAGTTGTACCAAACAGCCTTGGCAAGGAATCAGAGGAATCAAATGCCCTTTAACAAGAGCCAAGGTTCTGTATTGATCCTTTCAAAGTCATTCATTTTTTAAATTATGAAAACAACTACCATGTTATAGTAAAAATTCAGTTTAATATAAAAAAAAATCATATGAAGTATACAACACGTATACTCCATACAATGACTTTGATATGAAGGTTGAAATTTTGAGTGATTATTTTATATTTATTATTATTATTACATGACACCTCCAAGATGTCCAACGACTCATCAAGGGAGGGCACCTACTTTACAACTCTCTCCATCTTCACCACTCAATCCACCAGCTACAGCAAACCGTATCATCTACAGCAAACCGTATCATCTACACCAACAGCATCTACTGCCCACCATCACCACCACTAGTATTTTCACAGCCAATCACAAACATCCATGCCCACGGTGGGATTTGAACCCACAGCCTTTTGGCTTGAGAGCAGATATGCTAACCACTTGGCCAACCAGGCTGGCATTTTGGTTTATATTAAACTGAATTTTTAATATTAAACAGTAGTTGTCTCCATAATTTTAAAAAATGAACGCAGTCACTTTACGGATATGAAAGAATTTTCAAAGTCATATTTGAATTTTATTTATTTTTTATTTTCATGGACATTAGAAAGTAGGGCCTTTTTTACTTGAGCTAACTGAGATGATTTTTAAAAAAATAATTTTATTATTATTATTTTTTTTTTTTAGTTGGAATGCTTTAGCATACTTTTTGAGAATCAAGGATTATACTGTGGTCAGGAATTTTGGTGGAGTGAGGGATGAAAGCCCATATTAAAGGATTACTCAGTTATTCAGAGTGGTGTCTAGACTGTGAGAGTGGAAACAGGAATCAGACTATGGAAAAAGAAGGAGACAAAATCATAGAGCTCATCCAATTTGGTACCATGTAATGGCAAAGGAAAGCAGATTAAGTGTGGCTGGGCAAGGGAAACTCTATAGAAAAGTAAACATGGACAAGGGTATGATCTGAGTTATCAAGAGGATAGCTAATATCTACAGTATATTTGGAAGAAGTGCTGGTTAAGATAAGATCAAGGTTTTGGGAGAACTAAAGGATTATCTAATATGCCGGTTGCTAATGGGCAATTTGTATTAGGTCAATACTAACAGTAAATACTTCAGCATCTCTTCCAATGGGATTAATGGAGTAAGAGAAAGTAAGCCGGTTTGAGTTAAGAATGATGAATAATAGCTTACATTTGAATGAATTTGGAGTTTGGTATTTGGAGAAATTGTTGGTCAATGAAAGAATGGATGTGCAGAATCAGGGGAACTCAACGATTATAGTAGAAACAGGAGTGTGTGTGTGGGGGGGGGGAGAATATGCATACTGTTGCAGCCAACCTTGAATCAAGCAAATATGAAAACACAAATGATCAGAAAATTTCAAATGAAGTTTTTTTTTTTTTTTTTTTTTTTTAAATAATATACATTTGGTTTTTGAGGTATTTATCTGTTAAACTGTTGTGTTACAAGAAACAAGGTTGTCTTTCAATATTTGCAGATCGTATTTGAGAATAAAAATTATAAATATCAGGTAACCAAAAAATTCATGCAGTTTTCAGTAGAGTTAGCTGCAATTCGTGTATACTCTTTTTCTGTGACTTTGAACTCTTTTAAAATGCCAGTTGAACCTGGTGTAATTCGGGCTTGTTTGCTTTATGAATTTAAATTCAGTTTGAAGGCTTCAGAAGCATCCTGTAAAATATGTGTAGCATTTGAAAAGATGCGGTAGCAGAACATACTGTGCAGAAATGGTTTAAAAATATTGTTTCTGGTGATGAATTACATGAAGATGCCCCACATTCAGGAAGACCCTCAATTATTGATAATTAAGAACATGCCGCTGTTTAAAATATTTGTACATAAACATTTGTGAAAGTTCTTGACATGTTAAACGTAAGTGGTGAAACAATTCGTTTACATTTGCATCAACTGGGAAAATCATGGAAGCCAATGGGTATCACATGCATTATCAGATGACAAACTTCAAAGGCTCTATTTGTTCTTCACTTCTTTCACGTTATAAAAATGAGCCGTTTTTGGATTACTTGCTCACTTGTGATGAAAAATGGATCTTGTACACTAACAGGAAGCAAAATTATCATTGTTTGTCACCAAAAACAACCCAGTACTGAACGCTTAAAAGGCACTGCTTCATCCCCAACTGGCTATGCTTTGTGTTGTGGACTCGAGCCAGTATTGTCCACTACAAATTTCTTGCTGCAGGCCAAACAATTATGGCCGAGATCTACTCAATGCATTGGAGTATGTACAGAATGCATTACTTCAGAAACAGCCAGGGCTAGTTAATTGGAAGAAAGTGCTTTTCTTATAGGACAACGCAAAACCTCATACTGAAAAACTTACCTGTGAGAAGATTTGTGCTTTAGGATGGGAGACACTCCCTCATTCTCCATATTCTCCTGACATTTCTCCAAGTGATTATCACCTTTTTTTTTTGGCACTAGACAATCACATGCGAAATAGACAGCTCTGCAATAAAACAGAGATTGAAGCAGAGGTTGCTAGGTTTATTACTTCTAAAGACAAAACGCTTTATAAAAGCGGAATTTACAAACTTGTATCTCGTTGGGAAAGAGTTGTAGATTGTGAAGGTGCTTATTTTAATGAATAAAACATTTTATGAAAATTTCTGCAGTTGTTTAATTTTTATTATGAAAAACCACATAAGCTTTTTTGGTTACCTGATAAAAATAGAAAATATCAACAATTAGCAGATAAATACCACAATACCAGATATATACACATATATCAACATATATCTTATAATTTATTCTCATTATTATAATTATTTTTTTCAAGCATCAACATGAAGTAAATGGCTCATTGTAAGAGGCCTGCACTAACATTCACGTACAGTCAGTCTTGACTTACAACAGGCTTCCATTCCAATGAATCAATGCTGTAAGTTGAAAAGGCCATAAGTCAGAAATCACTATATAATAAAATCACTATATATTATTTTCATTTCATTCCTAATTAAATGGTCTCTTCCTTTTCCAGGCTGCTAGATGAATCACATTTTCACTTACTATCCATTTTCAAAGAAATAACAACTGAAAAAATGTTATTATACAGTGGATGAAGTGGTCCTCATTTGATTTTATGACTAAGCATCCAAAGTCAAAAATAACATAAGAAGATGAACAAATCTGCCATGACTGGGGACAAGTCACCTTATGCTGTACTGACCTAGAAGTGGACATGCCACAAAGTGTATCATGTCTTCCATTTAAACCAAAACTGTGTGGTTGGGAGAAAAATCTGTTTCAAGACATATTTGAAACCAATAATTAAAGGAACTTCTAAATTTATTTTAATTAATAATAAACAGTGTCTGTATATATTGGTAGCTTAGGAATGAAAATGACCCTTTATAGTGAAAAACATTTCCCTTCTCCCCAATCATCATGTTAAACCATTCAAGCAACATTCTTCCCCCACAGACATACTGCAGAGCTGCAGACCAAAAAGTACAGTAGACGATTTATTGTAGCACTAAATATGGCATAAATGTGTTAATGGTTATTTATTTATTCTTTTTTATGACAGGATGGTTGTCATAAGTATGAGTGGTCATAAATCAAAGTGTAATATCTACCATATTTCTCCTTTAACTCATTTGCAAATCATTCACAACTGCATCTGGCAACCCATTTACCACCCTCTAAGCAAAAAAAATTTAGTCCTCATGCTGCCCTTGCAAACCGCCTTAACACAATTTTCAAGAATGATCCCTTGTTCTCTCCATTTCTGCCACATATTGAAAAAAAAAAACTTTTCTATGTCAATCATATAAAAACTATTTAAAAACTAATGCTTCTATTATAGCTCTTATTTTTCAATGGTCATCTAGCCTTTGTAACCAATGCCCTTCAATCTATCCTCATAGGAAGCATTCCATAAACTTGCCCCTGGATCTTCTTCACCACTTTCTTATATTCCAATGAATCCAGGTGACCAGATCTATGTGTGCAGTAATTCAGATAAGGCCTCATTAAAGATGTATAAAGAGGAATAATAATAATCTCTATGTTTCTCACTGTGTTCAATGATGACCTGATGAGCTATTTATGTCATCTTTGCAATGTGTCCTCTAAATTTCTGCTCTCTATCCACAGCCATCCCCAAATCCCTGGCCTCAATTTCCTTAAGTCCAGTTCCATCACTGTAATACACAGCTTGAGATCTCTTCATCCAAAAGTGCACAACCTCATCCTTTGCTACGTTAAACTGGTAGCTATTATGCCAGTTTATTTCAAGCCTCCTACAGAATTTCAATATTCATCCTCATTAACTATTGCTTTACTGTATTTTGCATCATCAGCAACCAACTGGATATTTCCACTTAAATAATTTCCTATATCACTGACTGATATACAGATTAAATTGCAATGGCACGAGCCCTGCAATACATCACATTCTTTTCTATCAATTCCCCCCCCCCCCCCACAATGCTCTTTGATATCTGCTTATTAGTGACTTTTCTTATCCATATCACTAGCTTCATATTCATCCCCATTTATTCCAATTTATGTAGCAATTATGTGGCATCTGAATGCCTATGCAAGATCCAGCATGTGTCATCACCATTTTCTTTATCCAACTCAACTGTCACATGATCTTAAAAATTGAGAAAATGACTACGACAAGACCTACCCTTCACAAAGCTGGGTACCTCCCTACCCCCCCACTGAACATCATAATCCTATTCACCCATTCCTGAATTTTTTTACCACTTTTTTCAATGCCTTAACTAGTACTATTACTACTCCTGAGAAGATACTAATCAAATCTCTTTCCACTCATTTACCACCTTACCAGAGCTGAGATAAATTAAGCAGTTTTGTCAAAAGAGCTGCCCATTCCTTTGCTCATTCTGGTAACATACAAGTCAATATTCTATCTAATCCACTGACAGTATTTGCATTAAAGGTTGGTTTTGCAATTTTCTAAGCATCTCCAATTCATCTACCTCTATTCTTACATCAGTGAATGTCACATCTGGCACTGCAATATCTCTGCCTGGATGGTACACTTTTGTAAAGTGTTCACTCATTAACTCACTTATTTGTCTGCTATTGTTACTTCCCAACTATCAGCATTCAAGTCATCATTCCACATTTAATCTTTTAGTTATCCCTATAACAAAAAAAAAAAAAAAAAAAAAAAAAAAAATGTGGCCTGCTCAGTTGGATTCTTCTCTTAAATCTGCTTTTGCCTTCCTTAATATACTGGTCACCCTTCTTGTCTATGCTTTTATTGTCCATGATGCTTTATTTTTTTGCAATTCCTGCTTATTGATACCACTCTTCAATCTAACACTACCTGACTTATCCTCCTGCCTCTGGTTTAAAGTCTGATACTGCATTATTCAAGCATTCCTGGACTATCTTTCACACCCTACTAACATCTTTCCCCTCCAGATTCTTATGCCATTGCACTGCTCCATGCTGGCTCCTCAGTTTGTCATAATCATCTGCTCTGTAATTCCACATATACCCATTCTTAAGTGAAAATTCTGCATGTCTAACAGTTTCCCAGGTCAAGGCCACATGACTGCTCTCCCCATTCAGAAGCAGTGAAGCTACTCTGGTTACTGCCAAGTTCTCTTATACTTAACCCTAGTCTTTCTTTCGTACATATGTTTCACTTAGGTTTGTGTTGCCTTCACTCTAGGCCTCCTATATGAGTTAGCCAAATTTTACTAATGATTAACTTTTGGCCAAGTAGAACTAACTATGCCAAAGATTCTTTCCTCTAATGCATTCCAAATGCTTCTGGCATTAGTATACAAAACCACATATCCCCCTTTGGTTCACAACCTTCTTTACATCTTGTGTTTACTATCCTACTCAGTTTCAGAACCTGAGAAGCTTTAGCATCATTTGAGCTTTCTCCCATTCATTCACCTCAAGGCTACCTACAGACATAATTCCTTCAGGAGTTGTGAGTGGTCAGTCATTAGTTTAAGAATAAGTATGTTACCTATATTGGATTTAAGAAAAGGTACAATAGCCATTGGATTTAATAGAATAGGTATAGTTTCCTGCTGTGAGTTCCAGGACTTGACAGAGATGCCTGAATAACAAATAATAATTATTTCTTTTAAGGTTATTACACGGTGATCAGCATTCATATTTCTGAATTTAGGGACACAAAACAACCATGTCAAAATGATTATTTTATTTATTATTAATAAAATAAACTTGACGTTTCGACCCCTGTATTGAGGTCATCATCAGAAGGATACATGTGCAAAGGAAACCAAGCTACATGCTCTTGCACTCTATAAAGGTAAATTAAATTTATGCTGTTAATTAATCTTTTTCTTAGCCTGACCTCTAGTGATAAAAAATATAAAATAAACAATAAATAAAAAAATAAAATAAAATAAAAAAATAAATGAAAATTAAAAAATAAATAAATAAAAAACAAATAAAAACTACAATAAACTCTGCTCAAGTCCTCCTGTACTAAGATTATTCTGGATTTGTACAGTTCAGATTTTTATACTACAATTTTCTTCTGGTCTTCTACAGTTCAAGTTGCTATTGAATGTTAAGGGGGAAAAAAAAAAAACCTCACCAAGTCTTCTTGTATTGAGATTTTTCTTTGGCTTGTTCTGGTTGCTATAAAGGTTGCAAATGGGTCCTCCGCATCCTTGGAATGGTTAGACCATCATTTTTGTTCAGATTTGGATTATGTTTGAGCATTTCACATGCTTCTTTAAATTTCCTCTCGAACCAGGTTTTGATGTGGTGTAGGGACTTGGTACCTTTCCAATCAATTCTGTGGTATGTTTGGAGTGCGTGGTCAGAAAGGCCGGTTTTTCCAAAATGGAGGTATTTAATGTGTAGTTTGTGTTCATCCTTCCTAATTGGGATGGTTTGCCCTGTTTCCCCTATGTATGGTAGGTTACATGTGCATTGTATTTTGTAAATCCCTGGGTGGGTTAGGTGTGGAAGAGATCTTTGGAAAGAACTGAGTAGGTGTCTTAATTTTGACAGGGTTTAAAGGTGGTTTTGATGTTGTATTTGTGTAGTGTTCTTCACTATCAAGTACAATGCTCATCAAACTGAGTCTGAAATTCGTTTCCATTCCTGCAATCATCACAATCTCAGTCAATGCATTCCACTCACCCACCATTCACAAAGAAAAATCCTGCTCATCACTCTTCTACATACATGTCCTCCTTACTTCACAAGCTGACATATGTCTGTCTTCCTCTATCCTATCCTATCACAATGGGTTTAACAGGCCTTTAAGGTCCACAACCTTCCAAGCATGCTTGGATTTCGTAACCAAAATATGAGGATAGAATGGTCACCCCTATGCCTCGCAGTATTCCTGGCTGTATCCCTGTGTGTTCACCGGGCCGGTTTGACTGCTTGCAGGATGAAAAACCCCAGATAAACTGGTGGAAAAAACCCTGCTGTCCAAGTCCAAGACCGGCTAACTTGGCTATGGCTGAGGAAGATCCTAAAGCTCCTCATGTCGTCGACGGGAATCGAACCTAGGACACTCCTTCCCCAGGCATATGGTTGAGAAGCGCAACCATATGCTTGGGTTGGATGGATAACAACCATTGTTATCCATCCATTATTGATTCTGTGTTTGATTCGAAATAGCCTAGATCTTCAGTGATCATTGATCCTAGGTAATTGAACTGCTTTACTTGTTCTATATTATTGTTTCCTATTCTCATTTGGATTGCTTCCCTTTTTTTCTTCCTATTACCATTAGTTTTGTTTTACTAAAATTGATTTTCATATCATATTTGTTACTTGTTTGATGAAGCTTGGTCAGGATATTTTCTAATTTTTCTTGGCTGTTTGTAGTGATAACTATGTTATCAGCATACTTTAAATGTGTTATATTTCTTCCATTTACAGTTATGCCTTCACACATCTGTAGTCATTTGTCTACTACATCTTTTAGGTACAGGTTGAATAAATATGGTGACAATGGACAGCCTTGCATAACTCCTTTTTTAATTTCTATTTGATCTGTTTCTATGTTTTTGTAATTTACTATTGCTTGTGTTTCGGAATAGTAATTCTGGATACAATTTAATAGGTATTTGTAGAACCCTCTGTTTTCTAGAATTTTAATGTTTTGCCTCTGTTTATCGAATCAAAAGCTTGTTTGAAGTCGATGAAAACAGCAGTAGAGTTTTTTGTTTTCGTCTCTCATAAGATCTGTTAATCTGTTTAATGTGAAAATTGCATCTATTGTGCTTCTGCTATTTCTAAATCCCATTTGCTCCTCTTCCATCTGTTCTTCATAGGAATGTTTAACTCTATTTTGAAGAATCCTGATGGATATTTAATAGCAATGGCTTAGAAGGATGATAGGTCTATAGTTAGTGCAGGATCTGACATCTCCTTGTTTGTGGATAGGTATGATCTGGTTTGTTCTCCATTCTGCTGGTAAATTTCCTTTCTTTAGTATTTTGTTGTACAGTTCTCTTAGGTAATTTATTATGCTTTCCTCCTCTTTTTCTAGAAGTTCTTTTTGAATGTTGTCTATGCCTGGTGCTTTATCATTTTTCATTTATTTGATAGCTCTATGTATTTCTTCATTTAGTATGTCTTTTGTGTCAGAAGTTTCTTCTGGGTTGAAGGCATCTTGATCTATGTTTTCTTCAGCTGCAAATGTTTCTTTAAAATGATTAATCCATATTTCTTTTATTGTTTCATAGCTACTTGTTGTGGTTCATCTTTCTGCAATATTGAAACTGGGTTTTTATTATTATATCACAAGTCCAGGGAGTCTCAAAGACTCATCAATTGAGGTCATCAACTCTACAACTCCACATCTCATTACTCCACCAACCTTCATCATCTAACACCATCTACTGCCGACTACTACCACCACCACTAGTGTTTTCACAGATAATCACAAACATCCATGCCCATGGTGGGATTTGAACCGGCAGCCTTTTGGCTGGAGAGCAGATACGCTAACCACTCGGCCAACCAGGCTGACATTATCTTATTTTGAGAGGTTAGTTTTGGATATTTTTTTTTCTCCCATAAGTCCAAAATCTCTGGTGTAAGTCAATCTTTATTTACTGTTGTCTGGTAGCTCAGGTGTTTTGTTGCTGTTTCTTTAATAATTTCTTTACCTTTTTTCCAAGACTCCGAGACTGTATCTAAAGCAAGATTATTTAATTTTTCTTTTAATGTTATCTGATAGATCTTGTCAAGCTATCATTGAGTTTTGAGATTCTATCCTCTTTTGTTTTTGGTGGTTTATTCTCTTTCTTTTGAATAGATTTTTAGTTTGGCTGATAGTAGTTCATGGTCTGTATCCATGTCAATCTTTTTTAATGTTTTAACATTTTGGAAGGAATGTTTCCATTTCTTATTAACAATTATATAGTTTATACAGTTTTTGATTTCATTGTTTGGTGATGTCCAGGTGTATTTGCATTGTGGTCTGTGGTAGAATAAGGTATTTGTGATTAACAATTGATTTATTTTGCAAAAATTATTCAAGTCCTCTCCT
The DNA here is from genome assembly GCF_054136105.1 of Typopeltis vanoorti. Taxonomy (NCBI): domain Eukaryota; kingdom Metazoa; phylum Arthropoda; class Arachnida; order Uropygi; family Thelyphonidae; genus Typopeltis; species Typopeltis vanoorti. The sequence continues at coordinate 96,627,640 of NC_143558.1, forward strand.
CTCTCATTCATCTCTCCATGACCGAATTTTCCCATTACTTCTGCTTTATCTTCAGAGTATTGACTGATTTTTGCATTAAAATCTTCTATAATAATCAGGATATCTCTTGTACTTGTTTGCCTGATTTCTTCTTGCAGTTGTTCAAGAATTTGATTATATTCCTCCTCTTCATGTGATTGGTGTGGGCCATAAACTTCCATTATTTTTATATATATTCCTTTTTCTTTTGCTTTGAATCTTACTGAGATGATTCTAGAGGAAATTGATCTTACATCAGCTACTGAGTTTAGGAGCCATTTTTTAATGATTAGTGCTACCCTTCTCTGTGATGGTTATCTTTCCTTCCTGAGTAAAATATGCTTGCATTTTTTATGTCGATTTTTCCCTCACCTGTCCAGTGGGTCTCTGCAACTCCCACTATTTCCCATTTAAGCAGTTCATGTTCTCTCTCTATCAGTTTTAATTTGCCAGGTTTGTACAACATTCTGATATTGATGGTTAAAATATTATATATGCAGTTTTCATTCCACATTGCTGTCTTCTCGCCCAGAATACCTGAATACAAATTCTATGTGGGCTTGAGTTAGGATCCAGAAATACAAAATTATGTATGTCTATACACTGCTTCAAAGTGCAGCTGCTGCACCACATATGCTACATGCAGCCAAGAGTAGATGTCAACATCTTAAATAACCTCTGAAAACTGTTGTGATGGCAGCAACATCAACATCATATCACCTTTTTCATCATTCCATCACATTGTATTAGTATTTCCATAACCTGAATACAAAATTTTACATTTTGTATTCAGGTATTCTGGGCTACTTGTATATAATGGCTAATGACTTCACATCAATTGTCTCAGTATCCCATAATGCAAAACATACACCTTTCAGATGCTGAAATGTATAATGCAATGCAATATGGGAAGGGCCACTACCCAGACTGGTTTTGACCTTTATTGAGGTCTCTTCAGTGGGAGCCATACCCAGAAGAGATACCAAGGTTGAAGTAATGCAGAAGTCGTATATTACCCATATACAAGTAGTCAAAAGGCATCACACCTTATTATTAAAATACTCTGGATTAGAGATGGATGTTGAAAGTTTTGCACAGCATCCATAATGCGTTGTTATACACAATTGAAAGGGTGTGTGCTTTGTGTTATGAAATACTAAGGTAACAGATGTAAAGTCATTAGCCTCTATATAAAAGCAGCCCTGTTGTGACGATACTTCACATGCAAACACCATTTGCCTATGCTTGGATAAAGGATTAAACCAAGAATATAATTTCTTGGCATCTTTAATTTATAATATAAGTGAAAAAACTTACAATATGTATTACCATACAGATGTAAAATTACTCTTCTGATTTAGTAATTAATGATCAACTATCGTGACAGTGATGCAGATGATATGTAGGAAGATCTTAGTCAGAAATTTATGCCCAAAATGCAAGTGATGAAAGTGTAGGGAGCAGTAGAATAAAGGCCTTATACAATGGAACAAGAGTGTCCTTACTTCTATAAGTCAGTATCCTCCGCATCATTCCCAGAATTCACTGTGTTGTCCTCACAATTTTGGCAATGTGTACTCTAAATTTTAGATCCTTATCCACTATCACCCCAAGATCTCTTATTTCCTCCACCTCCAGCAATATATCTCCCCAACAAGCATAAATTCTACATTCCATCTTTGTTTCCCAAAATTTAAAACCTTACATTTTGCAACACTGAACTGGAATCCCCACTTCCATGCCCATTTACTCAATTTATTCAAGTCTTCTTGTAAGGCCACAACATCTGCTCTACTCCTCATAGTTCATCCCAACTTTGCATCATCTGAAAAATAACTGAATATCCCTATTCAAATCTTCCCCAATATCATTAGCATACAGATTAAACAGCAATTGCTCTAAAACAGATCCCTGAGGCATACCACTAGTGGCTTTCCTCTTCCAGGATATTGCTCCCTCAAAGGCAAATTATGACAAGAATAGTAACAGAATTGATTCCTGAGATGAGCCTTGTGATTTCTAATGTCATGGGTATCTAATGTTAGGATAAGGACTGCTGACAATAATAATAACAACAACATGAAGCAATAATCAATGCTTCATACCGCTGTTTCCCAGACAGCAGCTGAAGGCACTTAATGGTCTCCAAAAGAAGACTAAAAATCTTGTCTACAAAGATTGAGTATCATTTTTAGTATTCATTGTATACAATTTATTATCCCTGATGGAACACTTTTCATTTGTGAATAACAGTTAAGAAACTACCACTAATGAGAAAACTGCCACAGAAGAAAGGGGATGGGGCAGGGGGGGAATGAATGCATACAAATTAAGGCAAAGTACCTTAATTCATAGTAACCGAATTGACTCTTGAGATAATCACTAGCATTAGACATCTGAAATGTGATTTCAGGTGTCTAATGCTAGGATAATAACTGAATAAAGATCGGAGGACTGTTGGCAGTGTCCTCTCATCTCTATCCAGTGAAATGATAGATTGTAATGACTGAAAAATATTGATGGAGATATCTTCATAATTAGGTTTAATTGAATGAATACAGCACAGAGAAATAATTAAACACAAGCTTAATAGATCTATATTTCATCTTGTCATAGGTATCACCAGGGATACAATCCTAAAATTGCAAAAGCACACAAAACAATAAGTAAAAAAAGTTAGACTGGAAGCCTAAAGTTCTATGAGGTGCACCCTCAATGGATGCTGTTGGGTAGGAGACCTAAGAATTAGGTCTTCCATCGTCCATCTTTCATAGAACCAACATGGTAGAGTCATCTCAGGAGTCAGTATATGGCAATTCAGTGTTGCTTATGTTTCAAGAAGTATATGAGAGAGTGGTGAAATTACACATGCACCTTCTGTCCTAAAAGAAATCAAACTTTTTATAGAAAATAACACACAGGCCAATTATAATTATTCAAATCATTTATTTCAATCAATATACTCTTCCTCAGCTTCGATACTTTGGCACGGTCAATTAATTCATTAAATGAGTTTTTTTATATCAGTTTTTGGGATACTGTTGAGGGTCATGGTTACTGCAGCTTGAACATTTTCAGTGGTGTCGTATCGCTTTCCTTTCATCAGCAAATGAAGTCGGGGTAAGAGAAAGAAGTCACAGGGTGCAAAATCAGGTGAATAAGGTGAGTGATCCAACACACAGACTTGGGTTTTGCTCAAAAACCGTCTCACAATGTTCAAATGATGAGATGGTGCATTATCATGCAAAAGTGACCAGCTGCCTGCATCACGATATTCATGCCGTACACGATGAATTCTTGCTATCTATCGCTTCAAAACTTCAAGATAAAACTTACCACTGACCGTTTGGCCAGGCAGAATGAATTCTTTGTAGATAATGCCCTTGGAATCGTAGAAACAAATCAGCATAGCCTTTACATTCGACTTCTCCAAGCGACTTTTTTTTGGATGCCCCTCTTCTGGTGATCTCCATTCAGCACTCTGGCACTTTGTTTTGGGCTCATACTCAAAATACCATGTTTTGTCACCAGTAACGATCATTTCAAGGAAGTTTGAGTCCTTATGAGGGTTTTAATGAGGTCCTTGCAGTGTTCAATTTGATACAATTTTTCAACTGGTGGGGAACAAATCGCAAATTCAATTTATGAAGGGCCAAACTCTCGGTCAAAATGTTGTGCACAGTTGATTTTGTAATCCCCAATTCACCTTTAATCAATCTCACGGACGATTTCAGGTTTCCTTTGATGGAATCATGCACTTTTTGGATGTTAACTTCACTCAGTCCAGTTTTTGGACAGCCTGGCTTTTCGTCATCCTCAAGTGTCTCATGACCACTTTGAAATCGCTTAAACCACTCTTAAACATGAGTACCGGATAAGCATTCATCACCGTACACTTTTTTTTTAAAGCATTTGATGCATTTCGGTAATACTTTTACCAAGTTTAACACAAAAGTCAATCGCAGCTCTCTGTTTGAAACTCATTTTCCGACTGTTCGTCAAAACACACTGTCGCTCTTGGCACTATAACTCGGCTTCTAATGAAGCAAATGTCATAAACAATTGAAACAATACTAATGAAGGTTGCCGCTTTCAACAACAAAAAGATACAACAAGTGGTGCCACTAGTTTCTTCTATTTTTAAAAAGTTCAGTTTCTTTTTGGACAGAGGGTGTACAATTCATCTAAACAATGACCATAGATGACTAAGCAGATAATGTTTCTGCTTTGCAACTAACAGGTTTAAGATTTGAATCTTGTTGTGCATGTTTGCACAACAAGACGCATAGTCCGACTTGTATAGTTCTCTGAGAGATTTTAGGACCAAAAATCTTTGTATTGCATCTATTTCAAAGTCTTCTTCTGATTTTTTTTATTTTTATTTATTTATTTTTTCAAAATGGCAATAATTTATGGTTACACAGTGATCAGAAATCATTATAAAAATCATGGAAACAACTACTGCGTTAGAGTAAAACTTCAGTTTAATATAAACCAAACTAATCATATCACGCACTTAACACCCTGCACCAAATTGATTGGAAAAGTACCTGTTCTTTACATCATACAAAAACCTGGTATGAACACAAATTTAAAGAAGTCGGTGAAATTTTAATCAACCATCCTAATCTTAACAATAATGGTGGCATAAAAATCCCAAGTTGGATGGCACACATTCAGTCCACTTAGTTCTCCAAGTTTTTCAGCAAATACTGACTTTAGGACTCTAAGCAATAATTTCTGCTCATATTGGCCACCATCCATACTATTTTATTCTAATTTATATGTATACTTATATGAATTATTTGGTGGGAACATGTTGCTCTCTAGCTTAATTTATTTTTTGTAACCAAATAGATAATAATAATAACAACAACGACTCTAGCACTGATGTAGAAAGTTTTTTTTCTTCCACCAGAGATCAGGCCAGTAGTTTTAATGGTTGATCAAATCAATATAACTTTAGTATACCATGTAGATTGTAGTGCAGCTTGTTTCTTTGTATATAATGTGTATACTCCAGATGATGATCTTAATGTGAAGGTTGAAACATTGAGTGATTATTTTGGTTTATATTAAACTGAAGTTTTACTCTAACACGGTAGTTGTTTCCAAAATTTTTATAATGAATTTTAATATGTTATTTTGCTTAGAAGTTTCGTATTCTAGGTCATTCAAATTACATTACTAGTTCACTGTACTTGTTTTATTTTTAGTTTGTTTAATATTGTTTCCTTTAAGAGAAGACAAGACAGAATTACTATTTTAAAAAAAATAATGAAAAACAGAAATTGAATTTGCGAGGGGTAGCTCATTAATCAATGTAAGTGTCCTGAACAAATTCAAGATTTTTTTAGGGAGATCTCAGGAACATTACCACAGATCTGAAAACAGTATTTGGTAGATGTCAGATTTGTGGAAGAAATAGTAATCGTGATATATATATATATATACACCCAATTTTCCATTTACATGGTAGATTAGTTCCAGAAAATATTGTGTAAATGAAAACTGCATAAAAAAAGAATACAGTGCATATGAAAAAATAGAATTATTATTATATAGCACACCTCCAGGGAGTCCCTGGAGTCTCCACCACTCAATCCACCAACTACAACTGTGTTCAACATCTACACCAATGCCATCTACTGCCGACCACCACCGCTAGTATTTTCACAGACAATCACAAGTATCCATGCCCACGGTGGGATTCGAACCCGCAGCCTTCTAGCTGGAGAGCGGATATGCTAACCACTCGGCCAACCCACTCAATAGTTCCACTCACTGCTTTGGGAGAGAAAAATCTCGCTCTCACCCCCTTTCTTAAGAGTGCATGCGCGCACACGCGCACACACACACACACTCAACTTTCATGGAATCCCCACTTATCCTCTCCCCACCTTACACATAACAAAAGAATATCAGCCAGTGTCCCGAATGGTTCCGGATGTGAAAACTTGATACGAACAATAAGTTATTTTCAAACAAAACATATGAAAATCATTGAATAAAACTATTCAATTTTAATGGAATATTTTTTTTTTTTAATGTTACAAAATTTAAGGTTTCAAAATTTGGTTAACAAAGATGGAATGTAGTTAGGCATGGTGGGGATATATTGTTGGGGGTGGAGGAAATAAGAGATCTTGAGGTGATGGTGGATAAGAATCTAAAATTTAAAGGCAACATTGCCAAAATTGTGAAAACAACACAACACATTCTGGGAATGATGCAGACAAGGACACTAGCTTGTAAAACTAAGGAGATTCTTGTTCCATTGTATAAGGCCTTGATTAGGCTACATATGAGCTACTGTGCACAGATTTGGTCACCTGGTTTTCAAAAGGATAAAGATATGTTGGAATGGTTCCAGAGGCGATTGACTAAGGTAGTTTCTTATCTCTGGAATGTTGAATATGAAGAAAGGTTGAGAAGATGCAATTTACAGAGTCTATTGGATAGGAGGAGGAAGAGTGATATGATGGAGATGTACAAGTTGATAAGGGGAGGGGGTTGCTACAGGATTAACATTGAAGAGGTTTTTCATAAAATGGTGGGAGATCAGGGAAGAACAAGAGGTCATTCCTGGAAGCTGTATAAGGAGGGTGTGAGCAACGGAGTGAGAAGCAGGTTTTTTACATGGAGAGCTGTGAATAACTGGAATGTCTTGCCTGAGAGTGTGGTGTCTGCAGAGAATTTTAATGCATTTAAGGCAAAGTAGGATGAGCTGTATGTATGACAAAGGGACCTCCTAGATGAGTCTTTGACTCCATGGTGTCTTGGGCTAATAATAATAATGATAATAATAATGATAATAATAAAAATAAATAATAATAATAATAAATATTCACAGACACACAAAAAAGGGATCGGAATCTAAATTACTCAAAGATGGGAAATACTATTATTTATTAAGATCCAGGTTTGATTAAATTAATAATGTGTGAAAAGAGTTCTTTTTGAAAGAAATAAGATAGGATTGGATTTTGTTGGCATTAAAGTTAATTAGAACGAATGAAGAATGGCTATTTGGAGATGAACATTTAATGTTGTAGAACCAGATGTTCTAGAAGTTTTGTTCATTTATCTAGTGCAAATTTGTTAAATAAAGAAAAATACAATATACCATCATTGGCAAAGCAATGCATTAGATTATCCAAATGTTAGTAACATAAGATTATCTGCAACAGTATCCATACTGGAGATAGTTTATTACTTGAGAAGCAATAGAAGATTATTGTTAATGGATTTCTTCATTATTTTATAAGAATGAAGAAAATGAAAACAGTAATTTGATGGTAAACATTTTGTTGCCCTCCTTAGAAATAAATATGCACTCATTTTCATTGCTGGATTCAATATGCGAAAAGGGGACACAAAATGGGAGTCAACTCTAGAGCTTAAAACTTCCAGAGCAATCTGTCAGAGAAATTCCATTAGGACCAGGAAATGTTTGATAATTCAAATCTGTCAGTAGACTAGAAAGCATGACTGACATTCAGCCATGATGAGTTAACCATTTTTGGCTCTATAATAAATTTAGTTTAATCCTTTATCCAAGTGTGAGCAAACAAAGTTTGCACCTGAATGTATCTTCAGGACTGGGGAACTCGTTGCAAAGGTGGAGCAAAGCTTGCTCCACCTTTGCAATGAGTTGCCCAGTGTTGTACCACCTTACCCCAGTCCTGAAGATACTTTCAGATGCAAACTTTGTTTGCTCACACTTGGATAAAGGATTAAACTAAATTTATTATAGTATAACCAAGTGAAAAATAAACTTTCAACATCTTTTTCTAAATCCAGAGTAATTTAATAAAAAGGTGGCACACCGTTTGGCAGCTCCTATAGGAGGAGATGACCTTGCTAATGCTTCTGCCTTGGTATCTCCACTTGGGCCTGGCTCCCACTGAGGAGACCTCAATAAAGGTCGAAACTAGTCTGGGTAGTAGCCCTTCCCTTAATGCATAACATTATACATATCCGCAAGGAGATGTGTTTTGCATTATGAGAGATACTGAGATAGGAATGTTGGTAGCTTGCTCCACCTTTGCAACGAGTTGCCCGGTATTGTACCACTTTACACCAGTCCTGAAGATACTTTCAGGCACAAACTTTGTTTGCACACACTTGGATAAAGGATTAAACTAAATTTATTATAGTCTAACCAAGTGAAAAATAAACTTTCAACATTTTTGGCTCTTTCATAAGTTTTAATAATTTGTCTATAACTATTTCAAGCTGTAGTACAGACAAAAAAAATGGATGAGAGACTTGTTAGAGAAGCAAAACTTTAGATAAGAGATGATTTGAATAGACTGACTAATTCAATTTAAATTGAAATGAATGTTTCCACACCTATATAAAATGCTTCAATCATGTGTTGTGTTCAGTGCAAATGTTTAGACATAAGACTGGACACAACAATCCAACTATTAGGAAATGGAATAAAAATAACAAAAATTCCATTAATTCAATTAATAATGACACCATAAGTCAAAAGTGGCTGTGTAGGTACTGCTCTGTAGAAGAAGAAACAATACTATATATCCACAATATATTTAGAGGACCACTAGCAACATGCAAATACTACCTTTGAAACAAAAAGAGTTGAAGATCATGTAACTGGAAAAAAAGCAAGATGAATAGTGATCAAAGAAGCTGAAAGATGATATTCTGTTAGGAAGAGCAGGGTGTAAAATGTATCACTGAGGCTGATATTAAGATCCAGTATATTTGTGAAGTAGAACTTTAAGGTACTGGGAGATTTATTCAATTAGTTTATTTATTTCTGCACATAAAATTATTCTCATTTTGCTTTTTATTGGTTATTTAAGATGAATGGAAAATGGGAGTTGCATGAAATTTGCCACAACGAATCCTTTGGCCTACACATCAACAAGCTCTCATACAAATCCTAGTCACAGTACTGAGTGCAACACTACTACCAGGCTCCTTCCAGGAAAACCTGACAGAATACTGGCAATGAGATTATTTGCTTACTAGCCTAAAAACTGCCTACACGTTTGTCATTCAAAGGTAAGATCTTCTGTGCTGTCTTATATAACTATGAGAGCATTATTCATACTGCATGTATGAATTTTGTATAAGTGACTTACACTTTAACGGAGTAGCGCTTGTCCTAAGTAATAGAATTGCAAAATCTCTACATGGATATTGGCCCATAAATGACAGAATCATAACAGCCAAAATAACTGCACAACCATTCAACCTGTATATTATCCAAGCATATGCACCAACCCAAGGCCATCCAGATGAAGAGTTGGAACAATTTTATGAAGACATCCAAACTGCAATCTCTAGTGCTAAGTCAGATGATATTATTATAATGATGGGTGACCTAAATGCAAAAGTGGGCTCAGAAAAAATCTCATTTTGCATGGGAAACCAAGGGCTTCGAATCAGAAATGAAAGAGGTGAAAGATTAATTCAATTCTGTGAAACCAATGACCTAATAATTGCCAACACACTGTTTAAACATCATCCCAGAAGACTATATACATGGAAAAGCCCTGGGGACATCTATAGAAACCAAATTGACTATATAATAATAAGCAAAAGATTCCGAAATGCAATAACACAAACAAAAACATATCTTGGAGCAGACATAAGATCGGACCACAACCCAGTGATTGCAAAAAACAAAATAAAACTTAAGATACCAAGCCAACCATTCATAAGAGACTCTTATAATTCAGACTCACTTAACAACCAAGAAGTTAAAGACTGCTTTATAAAAGAATTCACAAAATCCCTTAACGTCAGACACCACAATTCACATAGAAAACAGAACACCAATTGATGAAATTAACATGAACCGGCAAACATTCAAGAATAGCATCAACGAAGCAGCCAAAAATACACTCCCACAATTAAAAAGGAAAAGGAATAAACCTTGGATAAATGAAAAAATACTAACGTTGATGGAACAAAGAAAAAAGTTAAAGAACAAACCTGAATATAAAAGCATGAATAAAGAAATAAAAAGAGAATGCAGGAAAGCAAAAGAGGCATGGGTTAAGAATAAATGTATAGAAAACATTGATAGAAAACACAGAAGCATAGAAATGTATGAAAAGATCAAAGAAATGACAAGCAGGACAAATACAGTAAATCATGCAAGTATCATTAGAGACTCAAGAGACCATACTCTAATGGATAAAAAAGAAATCATGGAAATATGGATTGAATACACAAGGAAATTATACGAACAACAAATAAATAATATTCCTGAACAGACTGATTTAGAAAGACCACCCCTTTTACTTTGTGCAGTTGAAAACGGCATCAGAATACTAAAACCACATAAAGCTGCAGGAATAGATAATATCTTGGCAGAATGGTTGAGGGCTCTCGATGAAGGAGGACTGAAATTTCTAACAAAATTATGCAATAAAATATATGAGACAGGATTTCTAAGATATTAATCATTCAATTTTTGTTCCAATTCCCAAAAAAACAAAAACTACAAGATGTGAAGAGTTCAGGACAATTAGCTTCATCAGTCAAGTATCAAAAGTCCTCCTACACGTTATTCTTGAAAGAAATAAAAGAAAAATAAACAAAGAAATAAATGATACGCAAAGTGGCTTCAAGGAAAATGTAGGTACAAGAGAAGATATTTTCAACATCAGAACCATCAAGAAAGATATCTAGAAAAACAAAAAGATGTGCACCTCTGCTTCATAGATTACAAAAAGACATTCAACAATGTTCAACATGAACAATTAATTGAAATCCTTTCAAAAATAGGCATGGATTGAAAAGACATTAGGCTAATAACTAATCTTTACTGGGAACAGACTGCATCTTTGAGAATAAATAGAGAAACCTCAGAAGAATTCTCAGTTCAGAAAGGTGCGAGACAAGGCTGTGTCTTTTCTCCGATTCTCTTTAACCTGTATTCAGAAGAAATATTTAATAAAATTAGTAACCTCAAAGGAATCAATGTAGGGGGCAGAAATATTAATAACTTAAGATATGCAGATGACACGGTTCTTCTAGCTGAAAACAAATATGCCTCAAGACTCTTATAGATGAAACCCTCAAGTACAGCGAACAGTATGGCCTCAGTTTCAACTTTAAAAAGACAAAAATCATGATAATTTCAAGAGAAAAGGAAATACCAAAACTATGCATCAATATAAAAGGAAATAAATTAGAACAGGTGCAAACATACATATACCTCGGACACTTGATCACAGAGAATGGCAGGACAGAAGATGAAATTAGAAAAGGAATTGAAATTGCAAGGGTCAACTTTCAACAGTATGAAAAATCTACTGACGTCTAGAGAATTAAATCTGAAAACAAGACTAAGAATATCCAAATGCTACATATGATCCACATTATTATACAGAGTAGAGACATGGACACTCTCCAATCTGAGTGTGAAAAAACTGGAGGCCTTTGAAATGTGGATGCTGCGAAGAATTATGAGGATATCATGGAAAGACAAAAAGACAAATGAAGTACTACTACAGATGGTAGGCGTAAACAGGAGCCTGATGAAAGAAATTAAAAAGAGAAATGTCAGCTATTTTGGAAATATTCTGAGACATAACTGCCTACAAAGGACATTTCTCGAAGGAACTGTTGAGGGAAAGAAAAGGAGAGGAAGATGGAGACTGGAGTGGGTGAAAAACATAGAAGACTGGACCTATCTCTCATATGAGGAATGCAGCAAAGAGGCGCAGAATAGGACAGGGTGGAGACACATGGTAAGCAATCTCCTGGAGGGAGAAGACACCTGACAGGAAGAAATATTTAGTTGAATGTTGTTTCTGACCTGGTAATATTGAGGGTAGTGAGAAGGAAATGTATAGGCAAATCAGTCTGGTAAGAAAAGAGTGAAAATTATGGATGGTTTTAATTATGGTAATATGAATTGAAAAGGTGTTAGATTTGATCATCTCATCAGATGTTATTATAAATGGGATGGCATACTTACTGCCAGTTGGTGAAAGTGACCATGAAGTGATGCTCTCAGTGGTGGCCAGCCACATCAGGACTTCTGTAAGAAAGGGATATGTGGAACTAAGGCTGAATTATGATATACTCAGAAGACAGTTTAGAGAGATATATCATGTCATTAGGAATTGGATGGAAAGGAGAGCAATGCTGCTTGGGTTCTACTCAACAACTATCTGGCAGAAGTAATGTCTGAACATATTCCAAAGATCAGGAGGATAAATAAAGTAGGTTTAATATGAATGAATAAAGAGGTGAGATAAGCATTTTGGAAGAAGAAGAAAATATTATGGAGAGAGTATTATTAGGCATTATTATCAGTTACTTGAGGTGTACAAGCAACAAACAAGGACAACTCATTCAGTAAGGGTAACAAAAGTGCAGTACAAGCAGAAATTAGCTAATGAGACCACCAGATGAAGAAAGAATGATTATGAACGTTGCATGATTGTGAAATGATTATGAAACCAGTGCAGAGGATAGAGCCGAGTTATTAAATTAGCAATTCATAAAGATATTTCAATCTCGTAAATGTGACATCATGTGTACTTCGAGAATGGAGGAATCAGTAATAGTGAGTGAGCAGAAGGTATATTAGGAATTTAGTAAACGTGATGTTAATAAGACTGTAAGGCTTGATAACATTATAGTATTTTGAGGGAATGTTCCAGGGAGTTAACAACAGGGTTTGATGTACCTTTTTAAAATGAATCTTATAGTGAGCCAAAGGAGTGGAAAGACAACAAATCTGTTCAACTACATAAGGGAGGTGATAAGACTAATGCTCCAAATTTATGTGTCTGAAATTGTGGTTAAGGTATTAGAGAGGTTGGCGAGGATCAAGATTCAGAAGTCGGTTGATAACAACAGCATTCTCTCTGATGGACAGCAAGGGTTTGCTAAGGGTAGATCATGTTGTAGCATACGAAAAATTGCTAGTAAACTGGAATGGATGGGGTTGAATAGTAAATTAGCGCTTAACTTGTCTATTTAACTTATATGATTGAGACATATAAGTTGGTGAGTCATTATTACCATGATATGGATGAGATTTTTAATAGAATGAGAGGAGAGAGAGAGAGAGGGGAGGAGAGAACAAGAAAATATCCCTTTAAGCTGTATAAGGAGTGTGGAGTATAAGGGAGAGTGAGTAGTAGGATTTTGCAAGGAGAGTGGTAGGTGTTAGGAATGCATTGTCTGAGAGTAAGGCAAGATGGTAAATGCATTTAAGGAATAGTATGATAAATGTGTGTGACAGTTGGACATCCCACGATGAGCCCTGACTCCATGGAAATCTGATGATAATAAAGCCACTATCACTATTTCCTCTCTTGTGATGGAATAATTCCCTTCTTATCATCATCAGTACCTCTCCTTACCTTCCTATCCTCACAAAAAATGCACCCTCTCCATTCCTATTTTTGGGATATCATCCTCGTCCAATCATGTTTTACTTATTCCACCAATTTTTTAACACATGAATTCAATGGATGCAACAATTTCACATCCCTTATTTCTAATATTCCCAGCATTCATAAATGAACAGAGTCATCTATTCTTGTGTATATTACTAGTCCTACTCATGTTACCTCTCAGATGTTACTTCTCTACACCTATTCATGTTTTATCTCTTACTTATATATTTTATCTATCTTGTATTTCTACATGGACTCAAGACCCCCTCTTACATCTCAAATATTCCATTCCTATGTTGACCATCTCCAAATAATTGGCAATTAAGTAAAGAAAATTACTTACACCAGAAGTTTGAAACAAAAAATTTAATAGAAATCAAGGACTGAGTCCTGGAGATTTTTAGCAATCCTTACGTAGATTACAGAATTCTTGAATTTCAATTATGTCAACAATCACTATTCTAAGAAACTGCTGATCTCATATTCACTATGACAGCAGGACTTTTCCCCAACCTAGTATTCAACTGTTTAGCAACTATTTTTTATTAATTTTTTTTTGCATCTCTGATTTTTTTTCATTAATTACCCATTTTTCTAGTGGTAAGACTTATACGTTGGTTAGACATAACTGGTAATTAATTTACGGAATTAACAACGCATATAAAGTAAATTAATTAAAGATAACTTTAATGAATCACTTCTATATTTCGACAATGTCACATTGTCATCTTCAGGAACATAAAGATATGGTATGTGCACTACAGGAACTAACAAAGCAAATGAGGAAGAAATTAAGACACTAATTTTGTTCCTAAAGTCCTAATGGTGCCCTCTTGCGGGCTAATTTGGTAGTCTTGGCCGTTGGGCTGAAGTTCTCATAATGAAAGTCTCCCAAATTTGGGGCAGTTTCATGCACCCAAATTTGTTGAGGTTAGGAACGTTTTTTAGAGCTGCTGAAGATTAGGACTTTAGGAACAAAATTAGTGTCTTAATTTCTTCCTCATTTGCTTTGTTAGTTCCTGTAGTGCACATACCATATCTTTATGTTCCTGAAGATGACAATGTGACATTGTCGAAATATAGAAGTGATTCATTAAAGTTATCTTTAATTAATTTACTTTATATGCGTTGTTAATTCCGTAAATTAATTACCAGTTATAATTACCCATTTATTATTGCTTTGAAAAACAAATTATATTGCAAATTAAATTAAAATAAATTAAAGCAAATTAAATCTATTATATTGTACAATATGTAACCATTATTTTTACCTTTATTATACACTGGAGTCCAAAACTGAAGGATAAACACTATTTCTGAACATTAAAACCACAAATGCAGATGAATCATTGTGGCAATTTGTACAACTGACAATTTCAAGTAGAAAGTGGGTACACGTTAAAATTTTTGAATTGCTCAAAAAAAAAAAGGGGTCATGTGGTAGCCCTCAACAGGATAAAAGGCAAACAGATGTGCTAAGTGAGTTGTGTTTGAAGGAAGCTCATTTCGTGAAGGAATAAAGTTGCAAACTTGGATGTCTTATAATGTCTCAAAAACATCATCTAGCGATTTAATGCAGGGAAAAAGGTATGGAATCTCATATAGTGTTCTATCCAGGCTCTGGGCAGCATTTCAAACCAATGGAATGTGTTCCAGATGTCTGCTAAGAGGTCACCCTCATTCTAACATGAAACATGAAGACAGACTTTTGGTTATAACAGTAAAACGTAATCGATGCACCATGGTAGGTCAGCTTGCAAGTTGGCACCGTTCAAGCACATTTACATAGATATCTTGACAAACTGTAGCAAGACGTCTACGGCAAATAGGCCTATACACGAGAAGGCCTGTAAGTCTGTGTCCCTTTATCCGCAGTTCATCGTAGAGCACATTTTCAGTGGTGCTGTATCCGTAAAAATTGGACAAGAAACCAATGGTCTAATGTATTCTTTACAGATGAGAGTCATTTTAGTCTTTCTTCCAATTCCAGATGACACTTGATCTAGCATGAAAGTGGTACTGCTTACCATCATGAGAATGTTCTTGTAAGATATGGTGATGCTGGAGTTAGGGGAGGCATTATACTTAATGGATGCACTGAGCTACAAGTGCTGAAAAAAGAACAATGATTGGTGAACAATATTGCAACAAAGCTCTTCAACTGTTGATGTGATGTTCATCAGTTCCATGATGCTGTAGGCAAAGAATTCATTTTTATGGAAGACAAATGTCACACTACATGGTACATGAGCAGCGGAGATACTTCTGTAGACCAAGGATATTAATCAAATTGAGTGGCCAGCAAGCTCCCTAGATATCAATCTAGGGAGCTTGCTGGCCACAGAACACATTTCAGTTGCAAATAGGAGACTCATTGCTGCTTGACATTCACCTCTAGAAGACAAACAAGACCTTATCCTTGCTCTGAAGGTGGAGGGAAGGAACCAGTTTGCCTCAAGAACTCTTGAATCACTTGGTGCTAAGAATAGTATGATGTTGTGAGAGCTGCATCGCAGTTCAGAGCGGACATATTCCATAATGAAATGTCTCTCCATACAGTTTTCTGTAAGCAATGCACATTAATTCCTTAACTTTTGCCAAAAATGTATTGCAATTTAATTTGTATACAAAATTTATAGCACATTTTTTGTGTAATATAATTTATTAGTATGCTGGTAATAAATTTATGTCCGCATTTGGCTGTAGTCATGAACATTTATTCATATACAGGTAAAATGTAGTTTGTCCTTAGCTTTTTGGATGCCAGTGTAGGTGATTATACAATATTGTATAATGAAATATGAAAACAATTTCAATACATATTTTCAATAGTGAATCTTGATAAAGCTTCTGACCACACCACTTGAAGTCTCAACACTGGTAGGGTTCCAAGGGAGAAAGTGGGAATCATTATAGAAAATGGCTATGCCATGAAATTGCTGGACATTGAAGATTACAAGATGCCAAATGGAAAAGTGGAGAAGAATCAAGCAGAGATGTGACCAGAGGTGTACCACAAGGCTCTATACTTGGAATGTTGTTGTTTATTTTGTACCTTTATGGTTTTCGGGAATAATTTGAAGGTAAACATCCTATATTTAATGATGATACTAAATTGAGTAGATAATAGTAAACAAAAGTGATATAGGATTATTGTAGAACAGTAGACAGTGTGGACAAGGTAACAGTTGCCCAAACATTGCAAAGTTATGATTTGAGATGAAAAGACTAAGCCGTGTGTTACACTAATGTAAAGTATTGCAAGATAGTGATGAGGTTATGGATTTGGTGGTAATAGTGAAGAGGAAGTTTTCAGAAGCGGACAAAACAGTCTTAAAGAGCAATGAGATGTTGAAAAATTTACTGACAAGAAGCTATGGAAATTATCCTTCTTTATTAAGGTACTGACATGACTATCTGTCCAGACTCTTGTACACAGATTTGGTCATAAGATTTTTTGGGGATGAAAATGGTAGAAAGAATTCAGAAGTGGATGACCAAGATGGTAAAATGTGCGTGAAATGCTCCTTTAAGGAAATTTTAAAGATTACAAAATTCATAGCTGGGTGACCAAGATAGTGACAGGTCTGTGGATACTTCCTTAAAGATATATTAAAGATTCATGGCCAATTACCTTTGGTCAAAAGGCAGTAAAGAGTGGATGCAGTAAAAATATAAGTTACTAAGAGAGTTTTAAAGGAGAATGTAGAAGATTGTTTTCGATACATGCCAAGGAAGGAGGAGAAAAAATAAACCCTAAAAGTTATTACAAGAATAGTAAACAAGGATGTGATCACTAATTTTTTTTTTTTTTTCTTGGAGGGTGATGAACAAGTTAACTAGATTAACATAGTGATAACCTTATGAATGTTTTGTCCAAGAATGAGTTTAAGAAAAGTATTAACAAGCACTGTATGCATAATAGTTAATATGGTCAACCCACAATGAGTCTTTGAATTCAATGATGCTGTCCATATAATAATAACGATGAATACAGATAAAAGAATAGGCAAGGATGGTATTATGACAGACATTCAAACGCATTCATTAATATGGAACAAAGGGATGGGGGAGGAAGAGAAAGTACGAAATCTGCCAAAATATGAAACTAGCAGTAAACAGGATGTTCAAAACCAATTTAACAGAAGACAGTATTTTAAATATATTGCACATCAGTTGATCAGGTGCTCGGTTGACTACATAACGTCCCTTCCACTACATCAGGCAGGCATCATTTTTACACAATGGTTTACACAATTCTCGAAAAAGGTCTCAATTTTGTCCTTGCACCTAAAACTATTCCCAAGGAAATGTTCTTAACTAAGATAGAGAAAGCTGCATCACTACTTCCTGCCGCAGACACCAGTTTACTTTGCATGGAAGCAATACTTGCAATTAACAATGCAAGCCCTCCATCTGACAACATCTCCCTTGGCAAAAGGCTAGCCATAAAAAGTCTTAAGAATAACAAAGACATCGTTATCATACAAGCTGACAAGGGCAACGCAACTGTAGTGCTAAATAAAACAGATTACCATGACAAAATCTTGGCGTTATTAGAGTCAGATACATACTTGGAAATTGAGAGAGATCCAACGAGGGAGATAAATAACAAAACAAACAACCTCTTACAAAAAGTCACGGAACTTCCATGAAACATACGCCTTGCTGCTCGCTCTTTACATCCACTCATCCCAAGGTTATATGGTCTCCCAACGCTACACAAAAAAACTGCCCACTGAGACCAGTCATAGATAGTATTGACTCGTCTACCTACAGCTTATCTAAGTTTCTGGATTCATCCTTAAAAGGTTTTACAGGAAATTCTTCTTCACATATAAAAAACTCAACAGATTTCGTCTTGAAAATCAAAAATTTAAAACTCCAGCCTTCAGTTATCATGGTGAGCTTTGACGTGGTGCCTCTCTTTATAAATGTTCCAACTCAAGAGGTTCTCGATATTTTAAAGAACAAGATTTCAAAAAAGATGTTTTCCTTGCTATCACATTGTGTTCAGTCGGCTACTTTCAATATGAGAAAAAAGTTTACAAACAAAATAAGGGATTGGCAATGGGCAGTCCCCTGTCTCCTATATTAGCTAAGATCTTTTTTTGAAGATTTTGAACAAAAGGCAATCTCCTCAGCTACTCTTAAACCAAAAATCTGGCTGCGATTTGTAGATGACATATTTCTTATCTGGGAACATGGCACTGATAACCTTCAGTCTTTTTTAAATCATTTAAACAACTTCCACCAGGACATCAAATTAACAATGGAGGTTGAAGAAAATGGATCGCTTCCCTTCCTGGACGTAAGACTTACTAAGACATCTGATTCTACAAAAATCTCAATCTTTAGAAAATCCACACACACACACACAGATAGATACCTACATGCATCCTCACATCGCTATCCTGCACAGAAAGTGGGTATCATCTCAACTCTAGCACATCATGCCAGATCTATACTGTCAGATGATGAAGAGCTACAAAATGAAGTACAACATCTACAAAGAACCTTCACAAGTAATGGATACTCGTCGAAAACTATTAATAAGCATCTATACTGCCGCCATCAAAACAACTCAGAAACACAAGACAACCCCAAAGGTTATATCTCCTTACCATACATCAGCTCGCTCTCCACGAAACTAAGAATTTCACGAAAGTTCAACAGAAACCTGCTTCTCTACTCTTCCTAAACTAAGATCGATTTTAAGCAAATACAAACAAGCTCACAACCATCTACAATATTCCCAGGAGTGTACAAAATCATGTGTAACTGCGGGAAACAATACTATGGCCAAACTGAAAAATCCTACGTCTGGAAGAACACCAGAGGGACATTGCCTACAAAAGAACTAGAGAAAGTGCCCTGTCAAGCCATGTACTGTTTTCAGTAAACACAAATGATGAAGGCCATCAACATGAGATAAAACTGGACAACAACTTCAAACCTTCATATATGCCATACCGAGGTGGAGTGCTGCATAGTTGACTCTAAGAAAATTGTTATGGATCCTCATCATATAAATAATAACCTTAGTTATAATCTACCGGACTCTTTCAGCTCTGCCATCCGATATTAGCACACTCATGAAATCAGACGCACGCATATGCCCAACAATAGAACTTCAACACGGACTGTAGCTACAGTTCAATGCTAACTGAATTTTATAATAGTCGTTTTTATAGTGATACGATGTTTCTTATAGTGTTTTTTATTTGCTTTCTATGTTCTCATGCCTGAAGAAGTTGGACAATCTGATGAAACATGTTGCATTTTTAATAAATTTAATTGTTATCTCTAGTTCTCAGATCTAAGTCAGTATATATAAATATGAACATATCCCAATTCCGAGTTAATATTACAGATCGTTATATATATATATATATATATATATATACATATATATATATACATATATATATATATACACACACACACACACACACATATATATATTAGGGTTACTAAGTAATTTTATAAACTTAGTTATTTTATTACTCCTAATCCCAAGTAAGTAAACAGTTAAGTTTGCACCTGAACATAGTTCAAGTCTAAAAGTGGTGCAACTCATAATAAAGGTGGGAAAAGCCCTGATCACTATTCTTAGTATTTTCCACCATAATGTAAAGCACATCTCAATAAGTGATGTATACTGCAATACATTATGGGTGGGCTCACTACCCAGACCGGTTTCAACCTTTTTTGAGGTCTCCTCAGTGAGTAGCTAGACCCTAAATACCAAGGTTTTAGTAATACAGAGCCTTATCAACTTTACCTATACAAGTTGCAACAAGGTGTTATTATTTTTAATAAAAATCTCTGGAGGATTTTTACTGGAGGATGTATACTGCAATACCCATAATGTATTGCAGTATACATCTCTTAATGAGATGTGCTTTACATTATGGAAAATACTAAGAATAGTGATCAGAGTTTTTTCCCACCTTTACTATGAGTTGCACCACTTTTAGACTTGAACTATGTTCAGGCGCAAACCTAACTGTTTGCTTACTTGGGATTAGGAGTAATAAAATAACTAAGTTTATAAAATTACTTAGTAACCCTGATATACATTACCCAAGGTAAAAAAAACTAATTTACATATATATATATATATATATATATATATATGGCATGCCAGTTTCAAGCTTTTTTTTTTTTTTTTGCAGAATTTTTTTTTATAACTAATGTTTATGACATGTCTTCTTGATATAGAAAATATCTCAAAGTAATGTTTTCTTATTTTGAGATTTATATAACATTTACTGTTAAAAATATTTTAAATCACATAAATGGGTTGTTTTGTGCATAGATGTTTGCGATTGTTTGTGAAAATACTAAAGAAGGTAGTTGCAGTACGTTGTAGTTGATGGATTGAGTAGTGGAGATGGAGTTGTAGAATAGGTACCCTCCCTCCTTTTAAGTCTTTGGACTCCCTGGAAGTGTCACATAATAATAATAATAATATTATTATTATTTTATCTACAAAAATCAAAAGAAAACAAAGGCAATCATTGAAATTAGTAGTCCTGCACTCCTTATCTCTAGGTCATAGCTGTTTCATACTAGCATATTAAACAGTTGTGGCCTATATTTTTTTTTCTACGACTATATTTTTTAAAATTTAAAAGGGGTGCTTAAGGGTCAAAGCTGTCTAACTGAGAGGAGACCTCCATAGCCTTTAAAGGAATGCGGAGAACTGACCAGGGCTTCTGACCTTATGTCCAATCTTCACCTTCCCGTGATGCACCCTGTTGGGTATCTACCTGGATACTGAACGAACAAGGATGGGCTGGCAATTTTGGATTTAGACGACCAAATTGTATTCTTATTGGCTTAAACCAATATACAAAATGATGGTACAACATGACAAAATTTCATGCCGGCGGGGGTGTCGCCTGGTTAAACAAGGCCCCCCCCCCATTGTTTTCGCCAGGGAACCAGGGCAAACAGCGAAAAGTCAGCTACTGGAACAAATCTGAAAGCACACCCCAACTCAACATCACCAGAGTTAAAGATCAGTACTATCAACATAAGAAGTCTGAATGGCAAAGAAATGAAACAAGCTGAATTAGATAAGTACCAGATCGACATAATAGGGGTGACAAACAAAAAAAAAGACAAAAACTTACGAGATCTTTCTAAGCAAAAAATACAAAATGTTATATTCGGGAAATGACAACCAAGGAAAAGAAGGAGTAGCCATAGTATTCAACACTAAATATGAGGCTAATCTTCTTGAATGGCAGGCAGTCTCAAGTAGAGTGATGTGGGCAAATATCAGAATGGGGAATTGAACAATGAGACTTATTTGTGCCTATGGTACCACAGAAAGATCTACTAAGGTAGAAGTGGAGGAATTTTTTGATGCTTTAGAAAAAGCAACTGACACAATGAAAAAGGAAAAGTTAGTCCTTGTTGGGGATCTAAATAGCAGAGTAGGAAGTGATTGTCAGACATACAAAAATGTTTTGGGAAAATTTGGAGAAAAGAGCAAAGCTAATGGCAAATACCTGTTGGATTTCTACTCAGAACATGGACTGGTTATTACTAACACCATGTTCCAACATAAAAATGTGCAAAATTCACATGGAGAGAAGAGGCAAGGAATAAGAAAAGTCTCATTGACTATGTTATTGTTGATAGTGATGTTTTCTCCCTGGTGCAGGACACCAGAGTGTACAGAGGATTTGAAATTGGAAGTGACCACTATTTAGTATTGAGCAGGATAAAATTGAATTTCATATTGAAAAGAATCACATGTAAGAAAGTTTTACAGTGAATAAAAGTTGAGCAGCTCTCAGATGTGAACTGTAGACTAAAATATACAAAGAGTATTGAAGAAAAAATGAAAGAGTTTGAGAACAGGAACCAAACCTTGGAGATTCAGTGGCAAGCCTTGATGAAAACCCTGATTGATTCAGCCAGAGAGGCATGTGGTGAGGTTGTCTGCAAGAGTAGAAAAATCAGAACTCCATGGTGGACACAGGAAGTTAAAGAGACAGTGAAGGAAAAGAAGAAAGCATATCAAAAGTTCCTGGCAAATAAGTCAGCTTTTGCTCTTAGAGAATACAGAGACAAATGTAAGAAAGCGAAACACTGTGTAAAACTAGCTAAACAAAAGTCATGGGAGAACTTTGGCGAGAACATAGAAAATAAATATCAAGAAGGTGGCAAAATATTCTGGAGGTTGTTGACTTACATGAAAACGGGAGAAAAAGATATCCTTGAAATATGGAATAATTACTTTGAAAAACTGCTAAATGAAACAAGCAGTGATGACAGCACAGTGGTAAAAAACACTGACCAAGCATGCAGTCAGGAATACACATCCATACTTGGAGTAGAAAAAGCCATCAGAGGCTTGAAATGTGGAAAGGCAGCAGGAGTAGATGATATTCGACCAGAAATGCTGAAGTATGGTGGTATTAAAGTCTTACAGTGGCTGCACTGCATAGTTCAGAAAGTCTGGACAGAGGGACGAATTCCCGATGATTGGAGTAGAGCTCTAATAGTACCCATATATAAAAAGGGAAATAAAACTGAATGTGAGAATTACAGAAGTATTTCCCTACTGAGTGTTCCTAGCAAGATCTATGCAAGTATACTTGAGAAACAGTTGAGAAGAATTGTGGAAGAAAAGCTTGGTGAAGAACAAGCTGGATTCAGGTCAAATAGAGGCTGTCAGGATCAGATCCTCACTTTACGACAAATAGTTGAGAAACAATGGGAATATAAGAAAGATCTGTATTTAAGTTTTGTCGATATGGAAAAGGCATATGACAAGGTGCCAAGAGAGCAGCTATTCAATATGCTACAGTTATATGGTGTCAATGGGGCATTATATCAAGCAATACTTAGTCTTTATTTGAGTTGTAAGTCAGCAGTCAGAATTGAAGGAAGTACAGCAAGATGGTTTAATGTTAAATCTGGTGTGAGACAAGGATGTGCATTATCCCCTCTGTTATTCATTATCTATATGGATCACATTATGAAGGAAAGTGGTATTAAACATGATATCAAAATTGGAGATGGATGTTAATGTCAGCTCTTTGCTTTATGCAGACGATGTTATACTTCTAAATAAATCTGCTAGAAGTTTGCAAGATTCCCTACTAAATTGAATAAATGTTGTAATATATATGGTATGAAGGTCAGCATTAAAATGACAAAGACAATGAAAATAGGTAGAATTGTTGAATATGTCAACTGTGTTGTGAACGAGGAACCTGTGGAACAAGTAAAACATTTCAGCTACTTGGGCACGATTTTTACTGAAGATGGTAAATTATATATAGAAATAGACAACAGAATCGACAAAGCTGGTATGGTAGGCAGTCAACTGAATAAATTCATATGGAATAAGAGAGAAATTAGTCGGAACACTAAATTAGCTGTATACAAGACAGTGTTCAAACCAGTTTTAACTTATGGATCTGGGAGCTGGGTCAGAAGTCAAACACTTGACCAAAGACCAGAGACTGCAGATATGAGAGTCCTGAGAAAGATTAGAGGCATGAACAGATGGCATCAATGGCAATATCATATTAAAAACGAGGATATTAGGAAATAACTTGACTTTGTCAGCATCCAGGAATGCATTAGAGATAATCTCAGGTGGTATGGTCACTTAAAACAGAATGGGCGAGGAAAGATTAGCAAAACAAGTGTTCTCTGCCAGGTTGGCAGCAAAACGACCCAGAGGAAGACCAAGATATAGGTGGATTGATACGGTACAAAGTGCCTTAGACGATAGAAATATAAGATCTGATAATGTTGGAGTCTTGACAAGTAACAGTCTGATTTGGAGGAAAATTGTAGATAGGAAGTTAATAATGATGTAAATTTTTCATGTAGTACTATCATATCCTGTACACCCCTTGAGGGTACATGTCAGGAATTTAATAATGATGATATTTTTTAAAATTTAATATAATGATGCACACAAATTATCAATCAATTCAATGACTTTGCAATCATTTTATATAATGGTGCTGAATATTACTGTTTACATAATGGATAGTTTCCATTCTTATTTCCCTCTACTTTATTTATTAAAGAAAAACATAAAACATTCTACAAGAAAATGATAATCATTGTTCCTTTTATAGCTGATCTCATATGGAGGTAGCAGAGTTTTTTCTTCAGAAAACTCAGGTTTTTCATCCTTCATACAGGCAAATTGGCTACAAGAAACACACATTTTACAGACAAAAAATACTGTTGTTAGTTGTAATGGGTGGTAGATGGCACTGATAGTAGTAGTAGTGTTGTTGTTGTTGTGTGTATTTGGAGAATTAAGTAGTAGGGAAGATGGTTGGATGTGTATAGTGGAGTAGAGTGCCCTCTTGTGATGAGTTCTTGGATCCTTGGAAGTGTCTTCAGAAAATGTGATATATTAATTGACTGTAATGTAAGACTGAGAATGAGAGCCAGGAGAGTGAACATGAGAATATTAGTGTGAAAATGTGATAGTGAATACTGAAATGATTGAAAAAGGAAATGAAAGTGTAAACATGGAAGTGAACCTGACTGGCAATGCAAGAGCTGGTGCAACTGCAAGAGCAGAAGAAAGCCTGACTGATGGAGCAATGGTGGGAACAATAGCTGTAATGAAAGAATTGAAGAATGAAATTATTAAGATGAGAAGTGAGATGAGGCATATACAAAATGAAATTACACATATAGCAGACATAAACAGAAAGTGAAAAAGAGCAAAATGAAAGATAGTGGAGAAAAGGCAGTAGCAAATGACTCAAGAGTAGTGCTGTACAGAGATTCTATTATGAAAGGTATGGTGGATGAGAAGGTGCACTAAGTCTGCTTTCCAATAGGGAGGATGAACAGGGAGACTGAGGCACTGGATATGAGAAGTAAGTATCTGAGGGAGTTAGTGGTTGTAGGTAGAACAAATGATTTAGTTGAGCATAGGAAAAATGTGAAGAGATTACTGAAGAGAGTGAAAAACAACAGTGTGGTAGGAAATGTAGTTTGTGTGTCACCCAGGTATGACAATGATGATTTGCAGAAGAGAACAAAGATCTTGAATGAAATATTAGCAGAAATGTGTGAAGAGAAAGGAGTGCAGTTTGTGAATGTGTTGGATGAGGTTGAGGGATGAATGGAACTGTCACTCTATTCAGTGATTTAGAAGTGAATCACCTGGAAAGGCTGCTGCTACTAGAAGGAAGTGCACTTAGTGACAAAGTATCAGTGGAAGTCAGAGATGATGCAAATGAACAGGAGAGTGGACTAAGCGAGACCAATGTGAATGAAGATGAGAATGTGAGAACAGGATTTCAAATAGAAATTATACAGTGGAGTTGCATTCCATTCAGATTGCACTTGTATATATAAAAGAAAATCACTACCAAAAGTGTGTAATTTATACAGACTCTTTGAGTTCTTTACAGGCTATCTCCTCTCCTATGTGTAATCCACATCTAGTGCTTTGTGAGTTGTTACAACTGGTGTACAAAATGAAGACCCTTCATTTTGATGTTCGGTTCTACTGGATTCTCAGTCACATTGGGATTAAGGGAAATTAGACCGCAGGTGCTAGATCTAGATCAGCTCATACTTTTCCATGTACTATTTAACGGTTTCCTATACAGACTACAGACATTTTATAAGATCAAAGCTAATTTCCCAGTGGCAATCATCATGGCAGGAAGCACTGGCCAAACAAATTGTATGATATTAAGCTGGAAATTGAGCATTGGCAGTCTAGTCAATGCAGAAACAGAAGAGAGAAAGTTGTTCTTGCTGGACTCCACATAGGTCACAGTCATCTTACACATTCTTATTTACTGAGGGCTAATGACCCACCTGTGTATGAAAAATTGTAACACACATCTTACCATTTGTCATACTCTGGTAGAATGACAATACTTCACACTAGAGAGAAATGAAATTTTACTTATCTGGCTGAGCCATATACACTCCAACAGATGTTATCAGACTTGACATTTTTAACTTTTTACAAATAATTAATTTATATATACACATTTGATTATAAATTCTATTTATATGTAGATATTGCAATCCTTGACTAACTTAATTTTTTGTACATACATGCTATTTACTAACTTATCCCTTTATGACTATTTATTAATATCTTGTGCACTGCTGTAACCTTTGCTATCCTTGAACCAATAAAACTTAACCAAGTCACCTTCCTGGTCTACTCCTTGCAACTGATTATTACCAACACTCATCTTGTGTTGTCTGCACATTGCCTTCTTATCCAGATTTCCCACTTCATCTCTTCATTCATCCATTTTACTCCTAATTTATTTAGCCTTTTCACCTTTGGAATACATTCAGATATTGCTGCTGTTAAATAGCTCTTGCTCAATGCCCAAGTAGCATCTGTCTTCTTTCCACTTAACTTCTCTTTCCGTGCTATAGATCCCAGTTATCTCTTAAGATTTTCATAATCACCTCCACATATGCCCATTATTCACAGAAGTGCTCATATGACTGGCTACGACCCAGGTGACCACTTCATAGTCGCTCTCACCAACCAGAGGAAGATTAGACACTCCATTCACAATCACTTACCCTGATAGTATAACCAGATCTAAGACTCTTAACCCATGTGAACCCTTCATTGCATACTGCCTAAGATTCTTGTCCCTTGAGAACTCAAGAGATTTATTCTCCTTATTCTCTTCATTCCAGTCAGTATTGCCATAATTAAATTCACCCATAATGATCATCCTTTGCTTGCTCAGTAAGCCAAGTTGTCTATATATTTCTTGGTCTCCACCTCCCCACATTCCCCAGCCTGTAGTAATATCCAACCAAATATCTCATTCCATCAACCTCACACCATACTGTGCAAAACCACTGTCACTTTATTCTCCTTGTATCTCAACCTTGTGTTGACATAATTTCCTCGCTATCATTAGCAGCACTTACTCTTGCTATCCTCATGAAAAACACAATATCCTTCCACTTCTATTTTCATCAAGATATCATTCTCATTCAATTTTGTTTCACTTATTTCAACTGTTTTTGGGCGAATAAATTTAATCAGTGTTTCATCTCCCTTATTCCTGATACTCCTAGCATTCATAAATAAGCATAAAAATAAATTTCTTGGTCTACCTATGCTGTCCTACCTATGCTGCCCCCTCATCTGTGACTTCTCCACACACTGCTGTCTACTCACCCTTACCATTTGTCCCATATACCCCTCAGATTCATCTACCCCCCTCCCCCCCATATTCCAAGCTGTTCCATTCCTATGCTTATCATACCTATACATGCATTACTGCTTTCAGAATCCACTCTCCTTACAGTGTTTCTTTGACTTTCTTGACCCACCCCCACTGTTGTCAACTTTCACACCAATAGCTTCCATAATCTCTTTAACACACATACCAAAAAGATGTATAGCAGTCTGCCGTGTGTGATATTGAGCTTACCACATACAAAAAAGAGACTAGTCCACATAGGATGCTCTAGGAGAGCATTAGCTACAGTGGGAGGAAGCTGTTTAGTAATTAAGTTAGCTCTGATAGCACAAAAAGTGTCACATTTAAGAAAGAGCCTTGGGAGCACCCTGTTCTTGGTGATATGACTGAGACACCACACTTCCCACTCTGGCTTGGAAAACTTGGCTATATAACAAAAAGGTTTTAGCAAATTATTATTATTATTATTATTATTATTATTATTACATGACACCTCCAAAGAGTCCAAAGACTCATTGAGGGAGGGAACCTACTCTACAACTCTCTGTCTCCACCACTCAATCCATCAACAGCAAACCGCACCATCTACTGCCCTAGTCCTGAAGATACTTCAGGTGCAAACTTTGTTTGCTTACACTTGGATAAAGGATTAAACTAAATATATAATTTATATTCTAGCAAATTATTTCAATATGTAGAGTAGAAGAAAATTTACTATGCAAAAATGATGTTAGTTGATGACATTGGCAGACTGGTAACTGATGCAGAGGATATAATTGAAGTAGTCAATGAGCAGTTTGTCAGTGGGGATGCAGAGGATAAGACCGAGGTTACAAATCATAGGCCAATCTGTCTGTCTGGAATTGTTGTTGTTAAGGTATCAGAGAAGATAGTGAGGACTAGGATTCAGAAATGGGTTGATAATAGCAGTATTCCCTATGATGGTCAGCATGGGTTTATTAGGGGGAAGATCATGCTTTTTGCTTACGTATTACAACAAGGTGGCAAATTCACTCAATAAAGATGCATATACAATGATATACTTGGATTTTTCAAATGCTTTGATAGACTGCTACAGGATAAGCTGGTAGCTAAATTGAAACAGTTGGAATTAGATAACAGACTAATGCGTTGGATAGCTGATTGGCTCTCAGATAGGTATGAGCTCATGTATGGAGGAGTGGTATCTCAAAAGAGGAAGGTCCCTAGTGGAGTGCCACAGGGATCATTTTTGGGACCATTATTGTTTAACTTGTATATTAATAACATTGGGACTTTCTTACCTGTAGATGTGCAGCTGCTTGCTGATGATACTAAGTTGTGAAGAACTATGAGAAGTAGAGCATATGTTGTGGCCTTGCAGGAGGATCTCAACAGACTGTGATTGGACAAATGAGAGAAGCTATCAGTTTAATCCCTTTTCCTCCTATCCACTAGAGTCTACAGACTGCATCATCTCATCTTTTCTACATATTCAACATTCCAGATATCAGAAACTATTTTGGTCACTTGCCTCTGAACCATTTCGAATAACTCTTCATCTTTTTGAAAACCAGGTAACCAAATCTGTTAACATTAGTCGATATGGTGCTTAATCAGAGCCTTATACAATGGAATAAGAATCATCATACTCTTACAAGTCAGTATCCTCTGAATCATTGCCAGAATTTGTTGTGTTGTACTCACAATTTTGGAAATATATTATTATTATTATTTCGTGACACCCCAAAAGAGTCTAAAGATTCATTGAGGGAGGACACCTATTCTACAAATCTCCATCTCCACCACTTTCACCCATGTCCATCATCTACACCAATGCCATCTACTTCCCACCACCACCACCACTAGTATTTTTTTTTTTGTCTGAAATTGTGTGCATCCAATTTAGATCTTTATCTGCCATCACTCCAAGATCTCTTATTTCCTGCGCCTCCAATAATATATCCCATGAAGAGTAAATTCTGTATTCCATCTTTGTTTTCCAAATTTTAAAACCTTACATTTTGCAACATTGAATTGTCATCTCCACACTATCTGTTATAGCTTGAATATTATTATTATTATTACGGGTATCTCCATGGAGTCAGCAGACTCATCGCGAGAGACCCAAGCTAGCAAAACAATATCTATCATATCTCTTCTTGAATACATTTACAGACAAAGAACTCACAACTGAGTCAGGCAATGAATTCCATTCATTCACCACCCTCCAGGCAAAAAACCTCATTCTCACACCCTTGTTAACCACACTTTTCCTTAATTTCCAGGGATGACCTCTTCCATCACTATCACACAACTGAAACATTTTACCTGCATCAATCTTATAAAAACCTTTTAGTAATTTAAATGTTTCTATCATATCCCCTCTTCTCCGCCTATCAACCAACCTCTGTAATCCATAAGCTCTCAATCTATCAATGTAGGGAGCATTTTTTACATCACTCACCAACTTAGTCACTCTCCTCTGAACCCCTCTCCACAACCTCCTCATCTCCAAGGAATCGAGGCGACCAGACCTGAGCACAGTAATCCAAATGTGGAAGTATCAAAGCTTTATAAAGGGGAATAATAACCTCTTTATCTCTGGATGTTAGTGTGTCCCTCAATGACCATGTAATCTTGGACACCTTAGCAATGTGTCCCCTGAACTTCATCTCCCTATCCACCAACACCCCTAAGTCCCTAGCCTCATCAATCTCTTGGAGTACCATTCCATCAATGTTGTACACAGCAGGTAATCTTTTAATCCCAAAATGCATAACCTTACACTTTTCCATGTTGAACTGACATCCATTACCCTTTGCCCATTTTGCCAGCTTATTTAAATCATCCTGCAAACTTGCAACATCAGCTTGATTTTTTATTGCACTACCCAACTTTGCATCATCAGCAAACAACTGAATATCTCCCCTCAAGCCATTTCCTATATCAGTTATGTACAAATTAAACAACAATGACCCAAGCACAGAGCCCTGAGGCACACCACTGGTCACCTGCCTCATCCTGGACTCTGCTCCTCCATACACCACCTTCTGGTATCTCTCCCAGAGCCATTCTCCTATCCATATCATCAGTTTAGTATCCATTCCCATCTGCTGCAATATCAACTTATCATGTGGCAATCCATCAAAATCCTTTGTAAAATTCAAGTATACTATTATGTATTCATCTCCCTTCATCCAATGCAGCTGTCAGTTTATTTTAATAAGTAGATAGATTATTAAACACAACCTCCCTTTAGCAAATCTATGCTGTCCATCAAATATAATACCACTGATGTCAACCCAGTTCTGGATCCTGATTTCTCTCACCAGTCTCTCCAACACTTTAACCACAACTGATTGGCCTATAATTTGATGCTTGAATTCTGTCACTTCCTTTATGAAACAGTACATCTTGCCATCCTTCCACTTCTTTGGGACTTGACCCAATGTAAGACTAATATTAAACAAATATGTTAAGGCAGGTATCAGCTCTCACACACATTCCTTCAAAATACATGGTGATATGTTATCCAGTCTCACAGTCTTATTAATGTCAAGTTAGCTTAATACCATGATATCATGGACAGAAAAAATTACCAATGAAGATGTCTTAAAATCAATTGGCAAAGCTACAGATCTTGTACAAATAATCAAGAAACGAAAAACATCATACCTTTGCCACATCATGAAAAACAGCAAATACCAACTTCTACAAACTATTTTGGTAGGAAGAATTGATGGCAAAGGAACTAGAGGTAGAAAAAGAATATCATGGTTTGACAACATCAAGACGTGGACAGGAAAGAGCAGAGCACAACTGCTCCGATTAACGCAAGAACGCAGTTTATTCGCTAATTTGTCACTGACCTTCGATAGAAGATAGCACCATAAGAAGAAGCTTAATACCCTTCAAATTTATACTTCACTGCTCTCAAACTCTCCATGCTTTCACATTCATAAGGGTGAAATACCTTTATGAACTGCTCATTAAATATCTCGACTATATCCTACACAGCAGTTGTCCTTATACTATTTTTTGCAAACAATGTCATCCTACTGTAAAAATTATTATTTTTTTTTTGCTGGCTATGCACTGAATAAACTCCCTAGGATTTTTTTTTTTTTTTGGCTTCATTTGCTGCTCATACTTCACTTTTGCTACACCCTTACCAACCAAGTCACTGTCTTCACCTGTTCTTTGTAATCCTCATGAAACTGATTATTATCAGTTTTCTTATGCTGCCTCCATAATGCCTTTTTCCTCTGTTTTGAATGCTTAATCTCTTCATTCATCCATTTCACACCTACCTTATTTAACCTTCTGACCCTTGGAATAGACATTGCTTCTACTAGACAGTTCTTGAATATCCCCCAAACTGCACTGATCTCTTTTCCAGCTAACTCTTCATTCCATGTTACACCTGCAAGCTGTCTCCTGAGCTCCTCATAATCACCAGTCTTGTAGTTCCACATATACCCTTTTCTCACAGAGATCCTCATGTTGCTGGCAACCACCCAGGTAATCACTTCATTGTCATTCTCACCAACTGGAGTGTGCTTACACATAGCATATGTGTAAGCACCCTCCAGTAAGCACACATCTTGATAAAGAAACAATCAAATAGTGTAAATTATCTATTTACAGAAAGCCCACAGATACTGGAAGATTCTTCATTATACTTCAAACCATCACAAGACACACAAACTGAGCATTATCCACATGCTGAAATATAGGGCCAGAAAGTTTATATCAGAAGAGGAGGCTACACAGACTGAACTCTCACTAATAGCCAACACATTATCACAAAATGGATATCCTCAAAACATCATCAAAAAATATCTATACAGTGACAACCCCAGACAAGAAGAATCACGCTCCCAGCACATTTCTACTATAGTGATCCCTTTCATCAAGTCAATTTCTTATCAAATAGCCAGAATACTAAGAGCCTACAACATCAGAGTGGTCTTCAAACCAACCACCAGCATCAGACAAGTTTTAGGATCTCCAAAAGATAAGGTGCCTTTCTACAAACATCCAGGAGTATATTATATTCCTTGCTCCTGTAGTCTTGCCTACATGGGACAAACTTCACGGAGTTTAGAAATCAGACAAAAAGAACATGTTTAGCACATCATTTCTGTACATCTAACCACACGACAGAGTGGCAAAACAGCTCCATGCCATATCTGGATGACGACTACAGACATCATTTATTCAAGGAAGCCACAATAGTGTTAATAACCGGTGGAAACCTCAACAGAAATTAGGGTGCAATCCTAAACAGTTTGTGGAAAAACCTGATCCTCTCTCTCTAAATCAATCTGAACTACAGCTAGCCAGTAATCACATTACACGTTTACAACAAACACGTATGCATGATAATGAATAAGAACAATAAGTCCTCTGTGTCACGCGAACTTGTAACATTAGCTACTAGTTGGTTTAGAACATTTTTTATGTTCCTTTCAATTTGCATTTACTAGTTTTTATGTCTCCATAAATGCCTTGAAAAAGCCAGACAGTTTGCTGGCGAAACTGGTAGGCTCTAATGTAAGTTTGTTTTGTAAATGGTCAGTAGTAAATAAGTTTGTAATTTATCTTAGGACATCATCAGAAGAGTTATTACAAACAATACTAGGAATAACATACAGTTAGAGCATATGCTTACAATGGAATCCCACTATGCATGCAGTAGCATGTTATAGAATTAAATTAAAATAAAAATATATCTGATAAAATCGGATATAATTAGAAATAAATAAAATAAAATAATATATATAAATATATTTTATACAATTGAGAATGACAATTTCCCAGACTTTAGGGGATAGAAAAAATGTCATTACGGTTTAAATTGGGTCTGTAACATAAGGCTTCAACAGTTTCTTTATATAAATGCTCATGTTTATATAAGGATCTGTGTAGAAGTTTGGTGTTTTTCCATTGGATTCTATGGTTTGGGTTTTCAACTGCATGTTGTGCAAGGCCAGATTTGAGCGGTTTGATAAGACGATATGGTCTTGATGTTCAGAGATGTGTTTATTAATAAATCTACCTGTCTGTCCATAGCAATACATCTTACAGGAGAATGGAACTTTGTAAATGCCAGGTAGCATCAAAGGTGAGAGTTTGTCTTCAGGAGAAGGTAGCAAATTGTAGATCTGGTTGAATGGTTTGTAGGTAGCAGCGAGTTTGTATTTCTTCATAATTTTTGACAGACGTTCAGAGATTCCTTTGACATATGGTGTGGGAGTCCTTCGGGCTTGTCTAGGTTGATGCATAAGGAAGTTGGCTGATGATATTTCGAGTTGTTTTAGATTTGTATCCATTTAGTATGGTTGTATTTTTGATGATTTCCAATTCTTGGTTTAAAGATTATTCAGAGGAACAAAATTTGTGGTGCTCTGGATATGAATGATTTTACGATGCCATATTTTTGAGATGGATGGTGAGCCAATGAATTGTGAATGTAACAACCCGAAAATGTTGGTTTATGATAGACAGAAGCAGAGATGGAACCATCCTGTTTTTGTTGGATGTATAAATCAAGAAAGGAGATACCTTGTAATGATTCTTTTTCTAGTTGTGAATTTGATGTGAGGATGAAGATTGTCGATCTTATCAAAAAAACGAGTAGTTTTTGTTCAGAATGACTCCAGACTGCAAAGACGTCATCAACTTATCATAGCCAAATTTTTGGTTTAGGTTCAAGCATGAAAATTTTTTATTCAAGGTGTTCCAGAAAAAGGTTGGCTAAGTTTGGTGATAAGGTAGAGCCTATTGCTGTTCCTTCCTCTTGCTTGTAAATTTTTTCTTTCCATGTGAAGTATCCAGATGTAATAACAAATTTGAATAATTTCACAATATCGGACTTGAATATCTGACATCAGAATTGAAAGCTCTTTACTCCTTAAAATGAAATAAAAACATAGTTATCACCAGAGCCAACAAGGGAAATACTACTGTCGTCTTAGATACCAATTCATATGACCAGAAAATTAATTTATTACTTCAAGATCGAAATACATACACCCAACTTCATTATGATCTAACAGAAAGACAGCTCAAGAAACTTAGCAAGTTACTCAATGAAACCATTTCTTTAGATCAAGAAACCATAAAAAAACTTGAAACATACCATACTAGAATATATGGTTCACACACAAACTACACACAAAAATAACATTCCACTCAGACCCATTGTGGATTCCATAAGCAGCTTGACTTACAAATTATCAAGATTTTTGTCTAACCTTCTCTGTCCTCTCATAGGCCACTCAGCTTCATCAATTAAAAATTCCACAGAGTTTCACACAAAAATAAGACATTCAACTGTCAGGAACAGACATGTTAATTAGCTTTGACATTGTCTCCCTCTTCACTAATATTCCCCACAAGGAGACAATAGAATTGTTAACTGAAAAATTTCATTCTGATATTGTGGAATTATTCAAATTTGTTATTACATCTGGATACTTCACATGGAAAGAAAAAATTTACAAGCAAGAGGAAGGAACAGCAATGGGCTCTCCCTTATCACCAAACTTAGCCAATCTTTTTCTATGGAACACCTTGAAGGAAAAAGTTTCATGCTTTAACCTAAACCAAAAATTTGGCTATGATATGTTGATGATGTCTTTGCAGTCTGGAGTGATTCTGAACAACAACTATACTAGTTTCTAGATAAGATAAACAGCCTTCATCCTTGCATCAAATTCCCACTAGAAAAAGAATCATCACAAGGTATCTCCTTACTTGATTTACACATCCAACAAAAACAGGATGGTTCTATCTCCACCTCTGTCTATCGTAAACCAATGTTTTCAGGTTGTTACATTCACAGTTCATTGGTTCACCATCCATCTCAAAAATATGGCATCATAAAATCACTAGTATTCAGAACACACAGATTTTGTTCCTCCGAAGAATCTTTAAAACAAGAATTGGAAATCATCAGCCATTTCCCTATGCATCAACCTAGACATGAACAAGTCCTTAGGACTACCACACCATATATCAAAGGCATCTCCAAACATCTGTCAAAAATTATGAAGAAATACAAACTCGCTGCTACCTACAAACCAATCAACCAGATCTACAATTTGCTACCTTCTCCTAAAGACAAACTCTCACCTTTGATGCTACCTGGCATTTACGAAGTTCCATGTTACTGTAAGATGTCTTGCTATAGAGAGACCGGATGATCTATTAATAAACACATCTTTGAACATCAAGACCATATCCGTCTTATCAAAGTGCATGAATCTGGCCTCACACAACATGGAGTTGAAAACCCAAACTATAGGATCCAATGTAAAAAACACCAAACTTCTGTATAGATCCTTATATAAACATGAGCGTTTATATAAAGAAAGTGCTGAATTATGTCACAGACCCAAGTAAACCGTAATGACGTTCTTACTATCCCTAAAGTCTGGGAAATTGTCATTATCAATTGCATAAAATAAATTTATGTATGTTATTTTATTTTATTTTATTTATTTCTAATTATATCCAGTTTTATCATATATATTTTTATTTTAATTTAATTCTATGACATGCTGCTGCACACATAGTGGGATTCCATTGTAAGCATGTACTCTAACTGTATGTTATTCCTAGTATTGTTTGTAATAACTGTACTGATTGATGTCCTAAGATACTTAGGACGAAATATTTACGTATTAAAAAATTAATTACTGTGGTTTACATGTGAATGTTTAGTTATGAATACTCCACAGGTTTCACTATTGCACATTAAGATATTGTTGTTCAGATGTATTTAGATGAGAAATCTTTCATATGGTAAGACGAGAGAAAGGAACAAGAAATCCTGGAAATGTTGTAAAAACAAGGTGACAAGCGACTTTTTTTTTTTTAATCAAGAGTGATAAGACTATAGAATGCATTACCTAAGTGGGTGATGAGAGAGTACACATTGTTGAATGAGTTTAAGGAATAGAAATATGACTGTGGTGTCTGAAATAGCCTTCCAGTGATGAGTCTTGTGACCTTAGGGAAGTCCTGAATAATAATATACACATAGTAATATATGTACATGATGATGATGATGATATATATATAACAATAAATAGATAGCCTGAACAAACTAATTCCTATAATATAGTTTATATTTTTAAAATTAAATATCCAGTTGACAACAAATATTTCTATGGTTTAGCAAATCTTCATTTCATTTTTGATATAGAGACCACATGTAAACTTAAATAGATTTATTAAAATAAACATTGTGGCATTTAGTATTTAAGCCGGATGATCTCTCCAGATGGTCTGGAGAGATATGAAACTCTAAACATTTAAAAAAAAATGCACATATCGTGATTAGGCTTCCACACAGCAAATACAGTCCACAAAGTATTTTGGGGAGAAAAAAAAAAACGAAAATACCATATATTGATCATAACTGTTATATAAGAAAATTTAAAAATCTCAGAAATGCTCCATAACCCCTCCCCCCCTACACACACACACACAATTTCTGCATTCATCAAAATTTAACAATCACAGAACTGGAATATGACATGCTTCATGTTACAGAACATCAAAGCAACAACTACCATTGCTCGAATGCTAAAAAAATTAATTACACATATGCTATGTGTAAGCACCCTTACACTGGAGGGTGTAAGCACCCTTACACCCTCCAGTATAAGGGTGTAACCTTAGCTACTAGTTGGTTTACAACGTTTTTTATGTTCCTTTCAATTTGCATTTACTAGTTTTTATGTCTCCATAAACGCCTTGAAAAAGCCAGACGGTTTGCTGGCGAAACCGGTAGGCTCTAATGTAAGTTTGTTTTGTAAATGGTCAGTAATAAATAAGTTTGTATTTTAATTATAAAATAACCAAATATGTTTAGTTTAAACATGTCCTCAGATACTTAGGTTTATGTGTGAATGTTTAGCTATATCTTTAGTCTATCATTCATAACCAACATCCGTCAGTCCTGTTATTGCATTTATTATTTTATTATTTGCTTTTGTAACCCTCAGGACAAATCAAGCAAAATATACTTTGACCAATAGATCATGTAGCCTCTTATCTGTGGGTCCAAAATTTCAATACATCACAATAGCATTAAATGAATATCCCAGTTTATCTGTCCATCTTATCAGCATATTCAAATCTTCCTGAAGAGTCACAATATCGATGCTGTTACTAACAATTCACTTGAGCATCACATCATCTGCAAAAAACTGAACATCTCTCTGCAATTCAGTAACAATATCATTAATATAAAGGTTGAGCAGTAAAAGTTCTAGTAATGAGTCCTGTACTAGGACCTTTACCTTGAACTTCCTTTTCCTGATACTTCTCCCTGATATTTGTGTATGGGAATATACACAACTCTTGATATCCATCAGACAGCTTAACCAACTCTGACAGTTAGTTAAGCTACCAAAATCCAGAAAAATAGTAGCATATGCCTTACTCTCATGTTACTTTATTATAAAAGACAACCATATTACTGAAACAAGAGCCTCCAAATCCATACTAACTCTCTTAGGTAACATTACCCTCAGTTCATCACAATTCTGTATACCATCTCTTATTACTTTCTTGAAAATCTTAACTACAGAAACAATAAAAACTATATACAAAATACTATATAGTATAAAATACAAAAGAGACCACTACAAAATATTGTAAGTTCTGCTAGGAGGACTGGGGTGCTCAGCCATTGGGAACAGCTTAGGAAAAGATGAGTTATTTGTGTAATAATTAGTGATACTACTTGCATTTTGGTAAAATTTCAATTTATTTTTGATAGCCCTACTACAGTGACTCAGTCATTACTGATTATCATCATCACGCCTCCATAGAATCAAGAGACTCATCCCAGGAAGTCCCAACTATCACATGCAAAGCTCATCATACCTTGATACAAATGCATTCACTGTCTATGCACTCACTACACTTTCAGGCAATGCATTCCCATCACCCACCATTCTCATACAAAAAATCTACTCCTCACTCCCTTGCTCACATCTTCCTTATACAGCTTCCAGGGAGCTGTATAACATAATCTGGTGTGTTGTCCTCACAATTTTAGCAAAATTTTCATGAAATTTCAAGTCCATAAACATCATCACCTCTGGATCTTTCATCTCCTCTACCTCCATTAAAAAATAGCCCCACCAATCCTATAATCTCCATTCCATCTTTCTTTCTCAAATTTTAAAACCTTACACTTTGGTACATAAAACTGATATCTCCACTCACTTGCCAATTCAAGTCCTCTCGCAAGGCTAGGCTACAACATCTGCTCTACTTCTCATAACTCTCTTCCACTTTGCATCATCTGCAAGCACTGTATATCACCATTTAAGCCCCTTCCAGTGTCATTTGCATAAAAAATTAAATAATTATAGCCCCCAAAGCAGACTCCCTGAGACACACCACTAATGATGTTCCTCTTCTGGAATTTCATTTCCCTATACACAACCTGACGATACCTATCAGACAGCTAATCTCCAATCTAATGCACTAATCTACTGTCCAACCCAATCTGTTTCAATTTACTACTAGTCTATCATGTGGCAGTCTATTGAAATCTTTGAAAAGTCTAAATATACTACTGTATATACATCCCCCCCCCCTTGTCTAATGCAGTCATCATCTTGTTATAATAAGTAAGCAGATTGCTAAAACATGATCTTCCTTTGACGAGCCCATGCTGCTCATTAAAGAGAATTCTGCTGCTGTCAACCAGTCTAAATCTTTGTTCTCACTGGCTTCTCCAACATCTTGACCACAACTCCAGACAAGCAGATTAACTTATAATTTAAAGCCTTAGTATTATCATCCCTTTAATGAAGCAGAAAAAAATTTGCTCTCTTTCCACTCCTTTGGAACTTAACCTAATCTAAGACCCATATTAAAAAGCTAAGTTAAAGCGGTTGTTAATTTCCTGGAATATTTCTCTCAAGATGCGCAGTGATATACCATCAAGTCCCATGGAGTTGTTGACATCAAGTTTACTCAATTCCTCATATAGCTCCTGTTAACTTACCATCAGTGGCTCCTTCTTCTTTCTAAATAATTGCAATTTCTTATGTTACTTTCACAAGGATGAAATACTTTAATAAATAATTAATTTAACATCTCCACTCGATCCTCCTCAGTGGTTATTGTTTTTCCATTATTATCATCCTCCAGGAATCATTCTTCCTTCTACTGGCCACATATCAAAAACTGCCTAGGATTCCTTTTAGCCTTGTTTGCTAATTACTGCTCTTTCACTACCCTTACCAAGTGAGCCGCCCCTCCTTGCTTGCTCTTTGTACTCTCATGTAACTGATTATCACCACTCATCTCGTGCTGCCTCCACAATGTCTTTTTCTTCGAGACTGCATGTTTGCTATTGACTGCTTATTGAACTGAGGACTACAGTTTCCATTCTGACCTCTACTCTTAATACAATCAAAATTTATGTTTAAAAACAAAACAAAAATCAATTATGTTGTGCTTGCATATAATAAAAGATTTAAAGCACTGTGTACAAGACATCACAATCATTTGTTATGTTTTATTACTTCTGTTTCTTTAATGAAAATCCAGTCTTTGGATTTGTTACCAAAAATTTAACACTCTGCAATTTCATATTTTACATATTATTTCATATGAAATACACTTTGGTGAATCAATGTGTTCTGAGCTGCAGATTTTGCATAAACTTTTGCAATTTCAAGTGATTTCTAAAAAATAAGATTAAAGAATAAGCAAGGAACTTCTTGGAAATAAACACCTAAGACAAAGGAAAGTTCTTTTCTTTTTTTTGTGGTAAATGAAAGAAAAAAATGAAGAAAGATGTAGCATTTCTTTCGATGTGTGTTTATTTCATTTTTATACAGCACAGTCAACTGTAAATTGTTCTGGGGATTAAGCACTGCACCAGTGAATATGTTGAGGATACTCACACCAGGCATTACATATTGCATACTTTCAGATGGATTTATACCAGTCATTTACCAACTAAGAATACACACCCACACACCACCACCACAAGAAAGCATGCAAGACAGTTCACCACTGATCGGTTGAACATGAATGCTAATCCCAGTCAAGAACTGTCTATAAATTACTTAACCAATACATAAACATCCATTTTAACATATTATAAGTGGATGCACATGATGCATATTTAAGAAGAAATTTTTCTGAATACTGTGAATGCAGAAGATATTACAGTCTGCTTTCTTAAATATTTTTGCTAAGTTTTTTGTAAGACTGCTCAAGATAAATCAAATCTAATTTTTAGAAGAGAAGTTCACTTGTCTCCTTTCTTATAATAAAGTATCTAAAAATAACACATACTTACTACAGGTCTATGAACATCCCAAAAAGCTCGCTCTTGACTGTCTAGGACTTTCCTTTCAAGTTTGTCACGTTTCTTATCTACCCTTGAGAGAGAAAAAAAAAAGACTTTTTTATACTACACTTAAATTTTTTCAGCTTAAAAAACTGTACATTACCACTACAGTAAATTTGAAAGTTATTAAAAATAATAATCATTATTAAATAGTTTAATATTCATATACCAAATATGAGTACCACACTATAGAGCCCAAAGAATCACAATGATAGTCTCACTTAACACACACAAACTATCATACATCAACTTAAGCAATTTGTTTACAAATGATATACTCAAGATTCACACTGGAAATCTATTTCAATTAACATAAGAAAAATCAAGCCTTATATCCCAGTCACTCATACCCAACTTTCAGGGATAACTCCTATCCTCACCTATCCTACCTTATAAAATTCCTTTTCCATTAGTGTGTTTGTCTCTTTCACTGCATATTTAGCAGGATTTGCAATCCATATTTACTTAATTTATTCACATGCTCAACATTCCATAGGTCCACTGTCATCTTGGTTATTCATCTCTGTGCCTTCACCACTACATTCTTGTGTTCTTCAACCATGAAAACCAGATCTGAGCACAGTAGTCCAAATGTGGTCATATTAAGACCTTGTGAAGAGGCATGATGACTTTTATTATGTATGTTTATAAACATGTAAACAAAATAGAAATAACATTGTTCATTGATAATATGGACTGAGCTTGCTAAGTGTTAGAATCTCTCAGACTATAGGTATGTAGGCTATCATTTTAATTTGAGGGATGATTCAAGGCCTAAAAGCTCCTTTTAACAAATATTCATATTTAAATGACTTCTATGAACCAAGTATATCTCATTCCAGAGATCCAATGTTCACAGAACTAGACAGTTTGTTGAAAGGAAAAAAAAAAACAACAAAACATAGGCATATGAAATGATGCCTCTTCAGGATTCTAGCAAAAGGTTCATATAGATTCCGGAAACAAAGGATACTAATTGACATTCAATAGCAGTATCCTAAGATTGAGAACTATAAGAATCTTACATGTTAAACCAATTGAACTGCACAAACAGATTTAATGATGTGGAATTCCTGTTGCAATGTTGAAACTGATAAGCATATAGTTTAAGTTCTATTAAGCAACGTCTTAATGATGCTTTTTTTTTTTTTTTTTTTTGAATAGTGTTGTTTGTATCTACTGGTGAAGGCAAATTTATGATTGGAGTGTTGTACAAAGTGCCTGAAGCAGTACGGATAAGCATAATGTAGAGAAACAGCCAATTAACTACATTCTCCTTTTTCATAACAAATTTGATTCTTATATGAAGGCTGTTCATTTACAGTGAATAAGAGATCAAATCATTATTTGGATGTGGCCAAACTGTAGATAATATTTTTGTGATTTGGCCACATTCAGAAAATTATCCAATCACCTTAAAACAACAGCCAGTTATGTATTCAAATCTCACTGCAGGCATTGATGATTGCAAATGTCTTTAAGTTAAAGATGAATTTAATTGTTTGGTGAGACTATCACCTTGCTTATTGTAGGCTAGAAATGGAGTGAGCAAAACTTCCAGATTACTTAACCATAATT
This sequence comes from Typopeltis vanoorti, assembly GCF_054136105.1. NCBI lineage: Eukaryota > Metazoa > Arthropoda > Arachnida > Uropygi > Thelyphonidae > Typopeltis > Typopeltis vanoorti. Next base: position 96,670,230 of record NC_143558.1, read on the forward strand.
CTTCCCATGGTACAAATATTAATGCACTATAAGTTTAAGGCTTTCTGGAATCGCATTACAAAAAAAAGATGCAACATGATTTTATCCATCATCAACAGATGATGGGTAAACTCATGTTGAGGTTATACTTCATGTTCATCTGCTTCATCATGAACAAGAATTCCATGCTATTAAATCTGTTATGCAATTAAATGGATTTAAAATTTTAATATGGCATAGAGTCCTACAGTTCTTACAATCCTACCTCTTGGGATACTACTGTCGAATATAGAGTATTTTACTATCTGCTATGTTTCTGGAATCTTTGAACCTGTAGCAGGAATCCTGATATCAGTTCATAGCTAATTTTTTTATTGTAAAGATGTTTAATACATGTTACCTAATTTATAAATAAAATGTGGTATATTTCATGCAGATATAACACATGTGAAGTATCTTTACAACTAAGCTACTCATTGACTTCACATCAACTGCCTCAATATCCCATAATACAAAATGGCCACTATCCAGACCGGTTTTGACCTTTAATAAGGATGAAAAGGTAATGAATAGATCCATCAAACGAAAAGAGCTCAGAAGCTTTTATTCATCTTATATTCCTATTCCTTAGTTTTCCTTACTTTGTTCTTAAAGGCAATAATAAGGTATAGGGGAGAAATATCAGTAGCTTTAATTCATCTCTTAGTCTTTAATGTCTTTAAGTTAAATTTTCCTGTTTTTCCTTAACAGAAACCACATGCTACTTTTATTGAAGTTACATCAGTGGGAGCCAGATCCAGAGAGAGACCCCAAAGTCAAATCAGCATAGAAATAATATTCTCAGTGTCCCATAATGTAAAACCATTCTAGAACACTAACTCCCTCTCCAACTATACTAGAAACAGGCTTAAAAACTTAAGAATGGAGTAGCTGGCTTCCGGAGGATCAGTCATTCTAGACTGACTGCCCAGTCTTTGCCCTCGCTGCCTTTGTTTGTTATCTCTCAAATTGGTTTATAACATTAATAAAGCAGGACCAAATTTTTAGAATAACCAAAGACAAAATTTAATTTTCCCCTGCTGAATGGTGCACGAGATGGGGGGGGGGATGCCATGCAAGATCCCTTCTATTGAGGTATCCTTGAAAATTTTGCATTATTTCCAAATAACTTATTGATGTCAGTACACAGTTTTTGTGGTTGACATAGGTAGTCGAACATGGTTTTGTACCATAGCTTATTGCTTTTTAAGTTTGAAGTGCTGATGCCTAACTGTGTATGTAACCACAGTATCTGGCATAAGGTACTGTAGTATACTGGTATAAGTGCTGCTTTTGAGCCCACATAATTTGAAGCTTTGAGCAAGTGGAGATAATATCCCAAGTATCATAACAGGTCTGCACATGAGTGGGTCAACTTTTAATATCTTGATATTTGTAGATGTATGTTTCCTTTAAGAACATAAATAAGATATTGTATTGCAATATCTTATTTATGTTCAGTAGGTTTCAGTAATCTAAGCATAATTTTCTATCTGCTTGGTGTTTTACAGGGTTTTGGAATCCTCTTAACATTCAAACTGGCAATTCTTAAGGAGAGTTGCATAATTTAATGTGATGCTTAATCTTTGATTTCTAGTTTTTTCACTAACTGTATTCTGTATGTGAGGAAGCCACACATCCAGTGTCTTGCAGATCTTTATTCCATGGTGAACATGTTTTTCATATCAAATTTGTGGTCTGCATTTATAATCATAAAAATGACCATGATCTTTTCATCTATCCTATAAAAGTAACTATTAAACTGGTTTTCAGTAATTAAAATTTTTTTCCCTCTGATTGTGTCTTCTGGGCTTTCCATTTCATTTGAGATAGTTGTTTCCTCGAAGTCCATGCTTTCTGCAGGATATGAGGAGTCTTCATCCTTTGGACCTTCATTCTTCTCCAATTTTGTATTCCTTTCCATTTCTTTTTTTTTGGGGGGGGGGATTTGAACTTTTTGTTTCTCCTGAAGTATTTTTGATAATTCTTTATATGTGAATGTCTTGTTCACATTTTTAATTGTATTTTTGTTTGCTTTTCTCTTATTTTCCCCTTCTTCTAATCCACTGTCTTCTATGTAGATGTCTTCTTCTATTGTTTCATGTAATACTGCATTGTTTTCATCTGCCACTGCAGGTTTTTCTGCTGTTGCAGATGTGGATGGCTTATGTTTTTACACACTTCTGGTTGTTCTTTCTGTGCCACCTAGGTGATTTTCCCAAGTAAGTGATGTTTGTGTGAATTCTGCTATTGCTTGGGACTGGAGCCTCTGGGGGAGTGTTCCTTATCTACTTCAGGTATCTTTGCTGATATCTCAGTGAATTCTTTGAGGGCACCTATCTGTTCTGCAAATGCTCTAAGAGAACAGGATGTGAAATTTTGCTTGGAGCTACTGCATTTTCTACATGCCTTGTCACAGTGGTTGGAGATATGCCCAGTCTAACAGCAATTGAAGCACTCTGACTTCGTCATGCTGCCTTTGAGATGCTCAGAGTCACAATGTGGGCATTGCTTATTAAACCAGGATAATTTACAATTTCTTCACAAATGAGGAAGTTTGGGACAGATTTCTCGTGAATACTAATTGTGGTACTCTGAAGTAATGCTCTTTTTAACATTAGTAACTTTGTCCCATTTAAAATAAGGTTTGCACTAGTATGTCATTAGTATCTGCCAAATGTTCCATCTGGAATCTCTCTATTTACATTGTCTTTATTTGGCTGCCTATCATTATCACAAAAACCTTCTAGATGCTTATCTCTTGTTTGAAGTATTTCCCCCTAACCCCTATGAAAAGTGTGAAGGAGAAAATATTTTATGTTCCCACTGCCTCTTTAAGAGCTTTTGTCGCCTACCTTGCTTCTTCACAGCTGTAGATCTCCTGATATGTCTTGCATTTATGTACAGACATAATTACCTCCATGCTACACAGTTACTTCTAGAATTCACCATACAAGTTTTTCTTGTATGGTGAATTCTAATCTGTATGACCCAAATGGACAGCTTTCAGATCTCTGTTTATATCTAATGCTTTACTTATACAAATATCCTTGCGTATACGTCTAAGAACCAGACAAACATAAATAAAATCATCCTTTGATCATAATCACATCCATGGTTAAGCATATTCATAACATTAATACAGTCGCATAATTTAGTCACTGTTACACAGATTATCACTACTCATCCATCCTGATCTAGTTTCCTTGGCTTTCTGTATGAGATCTCATACCAATAAATAATTTCTCCATACTCCTGATGCCAAACACATTCACATGTAGGACACCACTCTTATAAAGCTAGGAGACAGAAAAGTAATGTGACTGAAATTTATCAGTTGGTGAGAGAAACCTGTGAATGTGGAGAAGGTATTCCACTATTACAAGAATCACAGAGTCTGGAATTTAATCAATGATAACTCCAGTTGTATGTCAAATATCATTATTATTGCACAGGAACCTCCATGGATTCTGAAAATGCATAATGAGAAATTCACACTGTCACATAACATCCATTGTACTTCTCCTTGAATAAAATAACTAGAAGAGAACTCATAACAAACTCTGGCAACTTATTCACTACTTCTCAAAACAAAAAATCTAGTCTTCACACACTTGCTAGTCACACTCTAGTCTCCCCCCCCCCCCCACCAGCCAGGTATTGAAATATTTCCTCTGTATCAATCCCTGGTAGTAACAAACATTTCTATCATATCCTCTCTTTTCCAGAAATCAACTAACTTTTCCAACCCTTCAATCTGTCAATCATAGGAAGCATTTCACAGACCATTCACAATGTGGTCACTCACCTTTGGATCCTCTCCACCACTTTATCCCAAAGAATCCAGTAATCCAGATGAGGCTTTACAAATTTTCCTTATCTCTGCATGTTATTGTGCTCTTCAATAACACAAGTAATTCTATAAGTTACCTTGGTTACTTTTGCAATATGCCCTATGAACTTGAATTCCCTATTGACCAACATCCCAAATCTCTAGCTTCAGTTTCCTGAAGTAAGTTCCATCAGTGTCATACACAACTTGTAATCTTTACATCCCAAAATGCATAACTTTATATTTCCCCACTATCTGAACCCATTATCTTTTGTCCATACTTTTAGGCTATTTAAAGTGTTCTGCAAACTCTTGACATCATCTTGATTAACTATTACACACTATCGAATTTTGCTTAATCAGCAAACACTTGAATATTTGTCATCAAATCATTTCCAATATCATTTATGTACAAATTAAACAACAGTAGTCTAAACATAGTCTTGCAGCCCACCACTAGTCCATCAACCACCCTTATCCATATCATGAAGTTTGTATCAATTCCTATCTGTTATGATTTGCATAACAGTTTCATGCAGAAACCTGTCAAATGTCTTCACAAAATCCAGTAGTATCATCGTGTAGTTATTTTTCCTTTATCCAACTCAGCTGATTATTATCAAACTATCAGCTGAGTTGGATACAAAGTTCACAAAATTATTATCCAACTATTCCTGAATTCTGTATTTCAAGAGTTTTTTTCAATATATTTACACCACTAGAAAGATACTGACTGAACACCCCCCCCCCCTTGAGGATACATATCAGGATATGTATCCTCAAGATGATGAAAGATACTGAGTGAGTTATAATTTGCTAAACAGTCTTAGATCTCTTTTATGCAACAGAACTATTTTGTCCTTCTTCCACTTCTCTAGGACTTTATCAGAGATGAGATTTCAGTTAAACCCTTATCACCAACAAAAAGATGCTCCAAAAGGATTATTATTATTATTATTATTATTATTCGTGACACCTCCAAGGAGTCTGAAGACTCATCGCGGGAGGATGTGAATGCGTGTGTAGACAAAAAGTAAAGGGGATGACCTGGGATCAAGGGAAAACAGTTGGATTTGAAGAAGGTTCTAAGATGAATAAGAAGAAAAAGAAATGGCTTGAGTTAAACATGGAGAAGTCACATCAAAAAAGTGGTATCAGTGGAACTAGCTATCGATCCAGGAATGAGTTGCTATGTTTGTATACAAATGCCAGAAGTGTAAGAAACAAGGCAAATCAAATGGTTGCATTAATTGAGTCTGTTCACCCAAGAATTGTTGGAATAATTGAGACATGATTGGATGAGGATGACATCCTGACAGGAATAGAAATGGAAGAGTATGATGTGTTTTATGAAGATAGAAAGGGTAAAAGGGGAGGGGGAATGCTATTGATGATAGAGAAAGAGTTATGTGCATACAAAGTAGAGGTGCAAGAAAGAAACAGGTGCCAGTGGTTTTGATGCAGTATGGTGTGAGATAGAGGTAAACAGAATTAAATACTTAGTCAGATGTTGTTAGAGACCTGGTAATATGGATGGTAGTGACTATGAAATGTACAATCAAATTAGTAGTCAAGCAACTAAGAAAAAGGTGATTGTTATGAGCAATTTTAATTTTGGCAGTGTAGACTGGGATGATGAGATAGCAACTAGAAGTAAAGAAAATGAGTTTCTTGAGTTTTTAAGGGACAATTACCTCAGACAGTATGTCACAGAGGGCACACAAGGATTGAGAGGTCTTGGATTTGATCATCTCATCAGAGGATGTAATTATAAATGAGGTGTCAAATCACCCTCCAGTTGGTGAGAGTGACCATGAAGTGATTACCTGGGTGGTTGCCAGCAACATGAGGACCTCTGTGAGAAAAGGGTATATGTGGAACTACATGACTGGTGATTATGAGGAGCTCAGGAGAGAGCTTGAAGGTGTAGCATGGAATGAGGAGTTAACTGGAAAAGAGATAAATGCAGTTTGGGGGATATTCAAGAACTGTCTAGTAGAAGCAATGTCTAAATGTATTCCAAGGGTCAGAAGGTTAAATAAGGTAGGTGTAAAATGGATGAATGAAGAGATTAGGCATTCAAAACAGAGGAAAAAGGCATTATGGAGGCAGCAAAAAAGAAGTGGTAATAATCAATTCCATGAGGATTACAAAGAACAAGCAAGGAGGGTGACTTGGTTGGTAAGGGTGGCAAAAGTGAAGTATGAGCAGCAATTAGCTAATGAAGCCAAAAAAAGGAATCCTAGAGGGTTATTTCGATACATGGCCAGCAAAAAAAAAAGAATGATTATGGAAGGATGACACTGATTGGAGAAAATGGTATAAGAACAACTGCTGTGGAAGATATAGTGGAGATACTTAATGAGCAGTTCATAAAGGTCTTTAATTCTTGTAAATGTGACATCATGGAGAGTTTGAGAGCAGTTGGCTGATGAGGAAAAACTGACTGTAAGTAAGCAAGAGGTATATGGGGAATTGAGCAAACTTGATGTTAATAAGGCTGTGGGACTTGATAACATATCACCATGTATTTTGAAGGAATATGCGAGAGAGATGACATCTGCCTTGACATATTTGTTTAATATGAGCCTTACACTAGAACAATTCCAAAGAAGTGGAAGGAATGTAAGATTGTATGGCTTTATAAGAGGGATGACAGAACTCAAGCATCAAATTATAGGCCAATCTATGTGTCAGGTGTTGTGGTTAAAGTGAAAAGTTTAACCACAACATGATTGACAATAGTGATATTATCTTTGATGGACAGAATTTGCTTAAGTAAAGTCATGTTTCAGTAATCTATCTACTTATTACCATAAATGGCAGCTGCACTGGATGAGGGAGATGGATACATAATAGTCTACTTAGATTTTACAAAAGCTTTTGATGGATTGCCATATGATAAGTTGATATTCAAACTATACCAGATGGGGCTGAATATCTGATTAGTGCATTGGATTGGAGATTGGCTATCTGAAAGATATCAGCAAGTTGTGTATGAAGGAGCAATATTTCAGAAGAGGAAAGTCACTAGTGGTGTGTCTTAGGGATCTTTTTTAGGATCACTGTTGTTTAATCTGTATCTTAATTATATTGGGGAAGATTTGAATTGGTGAATAACTGAATAGGGATATTCAGTTGCTTGCAGATAATGCAAAGTTCAAAGAACTATGAGGAGCAGAACAGATGTTGGAGAGGAACCAGGCACGACTGACTAAAATAGTTTCTGGTCTCTGGAATGTTCAATATGAAGAAAGGCTGAGACGATGCAATTTGCAGAGGTGTATAAGAGGAAGAAGGATGATATAGATATGTACAAGTTAGTAAGGTGTTGTTATAGGATTAACATTGAAAGGTTTTTCATAAAATGGTGGAAGACTGGGGGGGGGGGAACAAGAGGCTATCCCTGGAAGCTATAAGAAAGCATGAGAAGCAGATTTTTTGCATGGAGAGTTGTGAATGATTGGAATGCATTGCCTGAGTGTGTGATGTCTGCAGAGAATTTAAATGTGCATTTAAGACATGAAATGATGAGCTGAGTTTATGACATAGGAATCTCCGATGAAGAATCTTTGACATCACGGGAGTCTGAGGATGATGATAATAATAATAATGTTTCAAATACATGTGTTCTCTGGTCAGTTTGTCTATTTTGTGAGGATGAAAATAATTTCTAGAAGTAAAACTGAAATTTCTACTACTGTAATCCTAGAAAGGAAACAAATTCCACCTTTTCAAGCTCAAGGGCTGATGTCACTTATCCTCACAATTACACTACAAAAGTGTTAATAGGAATTATTGATGCACAAATTGAATGCTTTCTATATATATATATATATATATTTGTAAAACAAATTATATATAATACAATATAATATAATATAACAAAATATAATATAATATTATATATATATATTGGAAAGTACTACCTTCACCAGAGATAGTATTTTCCAGTAGTGACCCCTACTGTTGGAAATTACATATTTTTGTGACTTATGATTACTCTCAGAGTTGTCATTATAACAAACATGCATCAAGTGCCATATTCAGAATAAAAAGTTATGAATAATGATAAACAATCAAACTCAATGTTCCAGCCTACATGTTCCGTTTATCTTCAAGAGTTCATCCATGAGTGGTCCTAACAGGCACTTAAGGTCACAACCTTCCAACTATTCTTGGACTTTGCACCTGCAACTGTAACTCAAGGATAAGGTGGTTAGCCCTATGCCTCCCAGGGTGTCCTATGTCTGTAGATGCGTGTGTTCACAGGGCTGGTTTGCCTGTTCTGGGGGACGAAAAACATGAGTTTCTGGGTGAAAAACCCTCTACCTCCATATTGGAGTTTTTGCAATATATGGTACATCAGTTTAAAACTTTGTGTCTGGAAAACTGGAAGAATTCTATTCATTAGCAATAGGACATATCTATCTCCTGATGAAAGTTAAAGAGAACTTTCAGAGCAGATGAGTGTTCATTATTATAGCAGAAATGAACATCATTGTGCATCCTGAGAGGCAGAAGGCAGTGTGAGGAGGAGGATCAATGCTCTCCTGAATGCTATTTCCTTATGGAAACTAACTAAAATACTGGAATTTTGTTTCTTTTGCAAGTGGATTGTTGATGTCATAGGGTACAGCTAAAGCAGCCATAGTTCCAAGTATATTATACTTTGTATTTTTTTTCCTTTAAGCAGCCATAATGCCAAGTATAATATATACAAAAAATACCAAATATAATATACTTGGTATTTTTTCCCCCTTTAATTATTGTGGATGAGCTAAGGGCTTAGACAATGCAGGAACTCAGCTTTAGAGACCAAAACTTGGCATTCTTTATCCCACCTCAGACCTCTAAATAAGTAAGGTGGTGAGACTTTCACAAACATCCATGCAATGATAACATTCAAAGCAGAAACTCTGTTCATTATAAAGTGGAGCATCTATCCAGTCAGTCACTCAGGCTGATAAAAGTTTCAGATGTTCTCCAGAAATTTTGTTTCAAAGGAAGAAACTGAGATTAATAGATATAAACTGAGGAATGGCTGCATGTTTTTCTTCCCCTCCTGCTATGTATATATGTTAGAAAAACTCTTCTAAATCTATATAATCTTACATAATCTACATCTCTACATAATATACATAATCTTCTAAATCTATTCTATAAAATCTCTTTAGTAACCTATATGTTTCCATCATATCTCCTCTTTTCTGGTGATCAAATTTTGTAATCCACATTCTTGTGAACACCATTGCTGTTGAATGTTATTGATTTATCCTCTTGCTATTTATCAGGAATTTTCCAGTTGCAAGGCACTTATTAAACAACATTCCCAGGTATTGTTAATTCTTTAAAGTATTTCTTTAAATCATTGTAAAAGTATTTCATTCATTCTATTTCAGTGTAAGGATTTCAACTCATCTTTCCTTCAACACATTAGATCAACTGTCTGTTACAGTCAACAGGTTAATGGTCTGGTTAGCTCAGTGGATAATATGGCTTCCTTTAGGTAGCTATATTATCCACTGAGCGTTTAGATGGCTTTTTTGTCACTGTCAGATGGCTGCATGTGGTGGTGACTTTTTATTAGAAGCCCAAAGTGGATTCTAATAAAAAGAACCTTGTGTAATTTGCAGTACTAATGTATGATAGATTTTGAGGATGGGATTCACATTTAAAAAAAGATATGCTTCACAATAAAGCTAATTAATATTATAGAAGGAAGTTTATCCTATATACATATATATATATACATACATATATATAATCTCACTGTGTCTGTCAAATAAATATATTCTTTGGATAGTTTGCCTGGTTTCTGTTTCTAGGGAGGAAAACCCTATCACCTCCATCTAACATAAACCCTATCAACTGGCCAGTCTGGTTGGCTGAGTGGTTACTGTATCCGCTCTCCAGCCAAAAGGCTGCGGGTTCAAATCCTACTGTGGGAATGGATATTTGTGACTGTCTTGAAAATAGTAGTGGTGGTGGTCAGCGATAGACGGCATTGGTGTAGATGATGAAAGCAGTTGCAGCTCGTTGTAGTTTGTGTATCGAGTGGTGGAGACGGAGAGTTATCGAAAGACTTATCGATTCCCTGCAGGGAATCGATAAGTCTTTCGATTCCCTGCAGGTGTCATGAAATAATAATAGCAATATGAAATAGGCTAATTCACTTTCAGTTGAAAAAAGTCATATAAAGATATTTACTAAAAAGAGCCAAAAGGTTTCACTTTGGCGAAATGATGTTTTAAATTTAAATATAAAATATTAGTCAACAGTAAACCTACTTTGCTTGAGCTTCAGCCTGCATGAAAATAAATTCCCACTTGCGAGAAAACATCTTCTGGAGCCTGGCCAGGTTCTCTGCCTCATAATCAGCCAGTTCTAATCTTGTTTTGTTCTGCATGGTACGTTTACATAAATATACAGCTAAGAATAAAGTACAGTGTGTAAGAACAACCTGAAAGCATTTATTAAGTTTAGCAAACACTATCTAAAAAAATGCAAATGATATTTCTCAAACATGTTTGTGTATGTGCAAAACAAGGATCAAGTTCTTTCATAGTGAAAATAAAACTATTTACAACTCTCTTTAATAAGTTACAAATTTGTCATTTCACATAAACTTCAAAGCTGTTATGTTCATTATATAAGTTACTTTAAGATTCTATAAACAATGTATGAAAATTGTAATATTCTTATTTTTTATTTATAATGACTCCACTTGCTAATATGTATAATATTAATATACCAGCAGTGTCATCACAACTACTATCCCTTTTCAAGTAACAGCTAACAGCTGAAATATAGTGTTTACCCTTACAAGCAATGTATGATTTATTATTATTATTATTATTATTATTATTATTATTATTGATAAATAATAATAATAAAATGCTTTTATTATTATTGATGTCAAGTTCTGGGAGTTCCGGTTGCAATACTTCATTAAAGCGTGGGGGAATGCTACTGTCTGTTCATTAGACATTTCCTTTAAATATGTGAATTTAAGGTTTTATTTGATGAACATTATGTTTGTGAGTGAAGACTCACAAAGACTCCAGCATAATAAGCCATTCAATTCCTTTAAGGTATAGTTCATCTGTAGGCATTTCCTAGCAACTATGATTAATTGCAGTCTGGATGGTCAAGTGATTATCTGCTCTCCAACCAACATGCTGTAGATTTGAATCCTGCTGTAAGCATTGCTTTTTGTGATTGTTTTTAGATAGGAGATGAATTTAACTGTCCAGTGTGAGGTAAAGAGACTGCTTCCCCCACTTGCTAAAGGCTTAAGATGGTTGGAAAAAAGTTCCATATTTAGTCTCTAAGCAGGTCTGGAATTTATATAAAAAATAAATACAAAAATACAAAAAATAAACAAAAATAAAAACTTTAAAAAATATTTAAAATGTACTCTGTGTAGCACTAATTTACTATAGGTTAACAACCTTTGGGAGTGGGAGATGCATGAAAAAGAAAAGTAATACATGGGTTTCAATATTGGGTTAGTGGACTGGATTGGAAATAGGCTGTCTGATCAAAGAATGTGATTGGCAGGGGACAGTATCAGGAAGGTAGTTCCACAAGTCTTAGTACTGGAACCATATCTCTTTAACCATTATGGCAAAGATATTGTCACTGTATTTCAGGAAAATATTCAATGTTTGCAGATGATGTGAAGCCTGGGAGAGTTATTAGTAACAGCACTGATGATGTGGCTCTTAATGATGTGTATGAATAAGCTAGAAAGGTAGTCTATATATAATCAATAATTTTTAGGGAGATTTTGAGTGGGCATTATCTATCCCATCTGTAAATAGATTTGGGATTTATAAAGTGTTAGGAATTAAAAAGGAAACAAGTGGTGCTTTCAATGAAAAAAAAGCATACTAAGATTATTAGAGAATGAGGAGGCTCCAAATGTGATATGTTTATGCCAGGATAATTTACATGTTAAAGTCAACCTAAGGAGAGAAAAGCTGATCCTGAGGAGACAGGAGCAAGAGTACAGAAATTAGAATATTATTAAAAGAGGGAAAGAAGCAGTATCTTTCTTTGAGGTAATATGACAGGCCAATTTTGATAGCAGTGAAATTCACTCAATTATCTTCACTCCACTTAGAAGTACTTGATTTGTTTGTTTGTGAAATACAAATGATTCAAGATTTCTTGAATGAAGAGTACTGCCATCAGCAAAATTATAGATATGTTTAATGTTTGAGAGAGAGAGAGAGAGATCAGTGATGCATGGGAGGAAGGGCATGGACAATAGTACAGAACCTTGGAGCAGTCAGCATTGATAAAGAAACCTAATGACAGAGAGCCATATACCATGACATGGATAAATAACCTGAGAGGAAACTTACAATCCAATCACCAAGGACAGGATGGAGACCAAAAGATGATAGAATGGTAAGAATGCTTTGATCTCAGACATGATGAAATGCCTTGGAAATATGAAAAGTGATGACAAGAATTTTTTCGAAAAGGTGAGAGGGCTACTCTAGAATGAGAATAATGGAATCCATACTAGTGATCACTAATTAAATGATTAGTCTCCAGGTAGGGTAGAAGTGGGTGTTGATGACCCTCTCCATCACTTTTAAGAGTATTGAGGTGAGGATAATAGAATAATAGCCTGATGGCTAATTTTTATTTCCCTTTCTATGGACCTGCTGTTGGGTAGATGAGAGATAAATATGACAGGCAAAGAGGCAATACAGGATCTAGAGGCACAAGTGTTTAGCACAATGGAGAGATACAATCTGGACCAGCAGACTTGTTGTTATCAAGGCTACTGAGAATTTTTCTGATGTCCTGAGGAAGGATCATTGAGCAAGAAGGCAAACTGTGGGTAGTTTGTCGAAGAGCTAAAGGAGATTTGCCTAAGCAATCTAAACAAGTTGGAGGAAAAGACTGCCAAGACATCTGCTTTATTTTTAGATGTCATCATTGTATTATCAGGATCAGAGAGAGAGAGAGAGCGAGAGAAGGAAATATGGTAGGGTAGAAGTTTTCTGGCCCATTTTTATTATTTAATACAATTTTTTCTTCTTTTTTTTTTGTTCTATATTTCATATCTTTAGATTTTTGTTACTTTTTATGGGAGTTTTTTTGTATCCAGAAGGCTTAAATGCCATTCGAGCAGCAGCAGGTAAACTTGGTGCATTTGGCCCTTATGAAGTCTGCTTTAGATTGTTAATGATTTTTTACAGTTTCTAGAGAGTGTAATGTAAGCTGAGTGAGAAGCCATAGTGTTTAGCTTGAGTCACTGAATGTATGCTAAATGTTTGTCTCAGACTTGTTTGGTACATTTGTAGGGGAACCTACAAATGTGCCAAATTTTTGAGTGGATTTTGAGTGGAGCAGAGAATAAATTTAGACACTCATTTCAGCAAGAATAATTTAGTTATATGATTGGAGCAAGCATTTGGATTAGGAGAGTGGAAACAGTAACCAGACCATGGAACAGAGGCTCAAAATACTAAAGGTCATTCCAACATGCACCATAGTAGTGGTAAGGATACAAGGCTGAGATTGGTCAGAAGGATAATCTGTAAAAGAGAAACACTGTTGCCAGGAGGCATTGAACTAACATCAGTGCATGTGAAGGAGAAGCTGATTAAGAAAAAGTCCAGGATGTAGAGAGAATGATGAGGAGTATCTGGTATTTTGGTAGGATGGCGAATGATTTGATTTGTGTATTAGATCGTTAATGAGAGCAAACAAATTCCAGCTTGGTCTGTTTTTGGTCTAGTATGAAATGCCATAGCTGCAGTTCAAAAAATTCTATTCATGGATGCAGAATGTATAGAAGAAGTTGATAAGTTTGAATACCTAGGCAGTATCCTTAAAGCTGACAGATCAAAACAGGATATTATTATTATGTGACACCTCCAGGGAGTCCAAGGACTCATCAAGGGAGGGCACCTACTCTCTGTCTCCACCAACTACAACGAACCACAACCACACCAATGCCATCTACCGCCCACCACCACCACCACTAGTATTTTCACAGACAATCACAAACACCTATGCCCAAGGTGGGATTCGAACCTGCAGCCTTTTGGCTGGAGAGCGGATATGCTAACCACTCAGCCAACCAGGCCGGATATCAGAACAAATCTCTCAAAAAGCAACAACTGCAGTTAAAAAACCAAAGCTACTATGGACAAATAGTAAAATTCCCATTTGCAAAAAAAAAAAAAGATTTCACCTCATGGACTCACTGATTTCTAACAGATCTGGAACTTGGATGCTTTTAAAAGATGTAAAGAAGTTTCTTACATTTGAAATACAGTGCTACTGATCAAGTGTTTATATAATATAAACACTTGATCAGTATGAATAAATGGAATGAATAGATGGCATTAATGGCAGATTTTTATTAAACATGAGGTTATTGGGATGGATCCTGACTTTATAAGTATTCAAAAGTGTATGTGTGTGAGCCTAATCTCAGGATGTATGGTTACTAAAAGAGCATAACAGAGGAAAGGTTAGCAAAATAAGTATTTGTTGACAGGATGAGAGAAAAAAGACCCGGAGAAGACCAAAAGTGGATTCATACTGAAAAAAGTGCCATAGAAGACCAAGATATAAGATTTGCCAACACTAGAGTTCTGACAAATAACAGATTCATTTGGAGAAAAACTGTTGATAGGATGTTAGTATTGATATAAACTTTTCATATAATAATATCCTGTACACCACTGAAGATATTGTTCTAAAGCAAGAATAGCCAACCTGTGGTGCACTGAATGATTATCTTCTTCTCCCTTCTATGTGTTAGGCCTACTGGCTTGTTACAGAGTTATCTTAAGCCCTTCTAAATCGTACCCATCCTGAGGATAAGGTGATTAGCCCTATGCCTCTGGGTATATTCAATGGCTGTAACTGCATGTGTTCACAGGGCCAGTTTGCCTGCTTACAGGAGGAAAACCCATAGATAAACTGGGGAGAAAAATCCTTAAGAAAAAGAAAGATCCTTAAGCTCCTCATGTCAGCGACAGGAATCGAACCCAGGATACTCTTTTCCCAGGCATATGGTTGCAAAGCAGATAGCCACTAGACTAACCTCACAGTGAATGATTAGAAGTGGCGCATTAAACCCAAAGATTATAATAAAACAAGTAAACCTATTTATGCAAAAGGTATTAAGCAAAAACTGATTTGTAGAATAAAAGCTAAAACTTAGTAATTATTTTCAGTGATAGTATTGTTTTGTACACATCTTTTGCACATTCACTTGTTTGATCCTGAGGTGGCAAGTGTTAGCAACAGCAGTGATTCGGTAGTTTTTGTCAGTCTGTTTACAATTGATACTCATGTGCTATGGAGCCTCAGTGCCAGACAACTGAATACCTTTGAAATACTGAGAGCAATAACATGGTCTCCAAATCTTTCCATAAACTGTTTGGATGAGTTTCTCTAAATCTTTCCATGGCCAAAAGTGGGTGAGATTAGTTAGGAGATTAGTTACAAGAATGGCAGAATCCATACTGGTGATCACTAATTGACTGTTGGGTCTCCAAGTAATAAAGAAGCTGGTTGTTTGATAACCTGCATGTCTTCTATGCTATTGGGTAGATGCCAGTAGAATATGATAGCTTATATAGGCAATATAAGATGGGTATTGATTCTGCAGCAAAAAGTTTGATCACAACTGGAAGAATACCAATTGGACCAGCAGCCCTTATTAGTATTGAGATTATTCAGAGTTTTCCTGATGTCCTATTGGCAAAAGTTCAAAGGAGACATGCAATAGGCAGTTTGTGGTAGTGTGATTTTCTTTGGTTGTCCAGGCAAGAGTTGAAGGAAAAAACTGATGCCAAGAGACCTATGTTTTCTTTGGGTGAGGTTACAATGGTGCCATCGGGATGCAAGAGAGGTGGGAACAAGGAAGGACAAAAGTTATGCCCAAAAACCTTAGCAAGGGACTAGAAGGATTGACTGCCAGTTGAGCAGAAGACAAGTTTATTGCATTTCATTCTTATGAAATTTGATTTGGAATCATTGATAACTTATTTTTATACTGTTTTGGGCTATTGCATAAGCTGAATGAGAAGCTAGAAATTTAATTTAAGCCATTAGACATAAGCTGCATTTTTATCATGGACTGCAGAGGCACATTTTTTTGAGAACCAAGGCTTGGATATGGGTTGAGGTTTGCAGTGACGTGGAGAATGAAGGTTCTCATTCCACTGAGGGTTATTTCAGTTATTAGTCCAACACAGATGTTTGGATAGGGAGAGCAATAGCAGTAATCTGACCATGGAAAAGAAGCATAATTGCTGGAGGTCATGCAACATGGAAATGGTTCATTCCAGGATGAACTGTAGAGAATAAGACTTCGATAAGATTGTGGTCAGAATTGCCAAGGGGAGAGCAGACATCCAGAGTGTATTTGGAGGGAGAACTGGTTAAGGAATTGTCCAAAGGGTTGGAAGAATGATGAGGATTGTCTGGTATTCTGGCTGGTAGATTAACTATTTGTGTTAGGTCATGACTTATGGCAAATAATTCAGCTTTCCTTCTGACTTGATGTGTGACTTGGAGTATGGGACCAATTTGCATTATGGACATTAAAATCCCCCAGGAAGAAAATCTCACAGTTTCGGTACTAAGTTTGTAAGAAATCAATTTTTACTAATAAGTAATGAAAAAAGATCACTGTAGGAATTAGGGAAGCAGTAAAGGCAGCAAATGAAGTCTATAAAGTAAGATAAGGAAATCTTGAACCAGAACAGATTGAAAAGCAGGGATTCCAAATTGGATATCCTTTGACAAGGGATATCAGATTTTACAAAAGCACATGTTCCTTCCTTTTTTTGCAGAATGCATCATGCATGATGTAGTTGGGATAGTTGAGATGGACTGTGGCCATGGAAGATGCAAAATGAATTGTGCTTCTATTAAGAAAAAAGAAAACAGGTTAAGATTGTTGATGAATGTTTTTCACTTTGTTATATTATAAATTAAAGATACCAAGAAATTATATACTTGGTTTAATCCATTATCCAAGTGTGAGCAAACAAAGTTTGCGCCTGAAGTATCTTTCAGGACTGGGGCAACTCGTGGCAAAGGTGGTATGACTTCACATCACTTGCCTTAGTATCCCATAATGCAAAGCACATCTCCTTGAGGACATGTATAATGCTATGCATTATGAGAAGGGTCATTACTCAGACCGGTTTCTACCTTTATTGAGGTCTCATCAGTGGGAGCCAGACCCGGAAGTGAGATACCAAGGTTGAAGTAATGCAGAAGTCATATTTTCCTATATGATTGTCAAAGGGTGTCACACCTTATTATTAAAATACTCGGGATTAGAGATAGATAGTTATTGAAAGTTTTTCACTTGGTTATATGATAAATTAAAGATACTAAGAAATTATATACTTGGTTTAATCCATTATCCAAGTGTGAGCAAACGAAGTTTGCATCTGAAGTATCTTTCAGGACTGGGGCAACTCGTGGCAAAGGTGGTATGACTTCACATCACTTGCCTTAGTATCCCATAATGCAAAGCACATCTCCTTGCAGACACGTATAGTGCTATGCAATATGGGAAGGGTCATTACCCAGACCGGTTTCGACCTTTATTGAGGTCTCATCAGTAAGGGTCTGGCTCCCACTGGTGAGACCTCTCAATAAAGGTTGAAACCGGTCTGGGTAGTGACCCTTCCCATAATGCATAGCATTATACATGTCTGCAATGAGAAGTGCTTTGCATTATGGGATACTAAGGCAAGTAATGTTAAGTTATGCCACCTTTGCCACGATTTGCCCTAGTCCTGAAGGATACTTCAGGCACAAACTTTGTTTGCTTACAATTGGATAATGGATTAAACCAAGTATATAATTTCTTGGTATCTTTAATTTATAACAGGTTATGATGTTTGTATGTGGTGGTGTATATCACTGATGTTTGTATTAATGCCTTGAATACTGGTGAAATGGATATGGAAGTGTTTTTTATTGGAAAAAGTTTTGGGGTTATATTTGGGGGAGAGACATATTTTTGTGATTTCTTTTATTTTTGCTGTATATTTCATATTTTTAGATTTTTTTTGTTACTTATAGAGAGAGTTTTCTTTCTGTATTAACAGTTAAAATGTTAGTATTTATATGATTAACTTTCATGTGTAGAAGGACTCATTCAGAAAATATAAAGTAGGTGGCATGATGATGGGGCAAGGGACTTGCATACATAACTCATCTACAGACTCCAGTCCAAGTGTCGCCTTGAATAGTGCCCCATGCATACTGTTGACCAGGTCTCCCTCCGGGCAAGGCTTGGCAGGGTAAGTAGCAGCAGGATTATTTGCCAGCTAATTGGGAAGCCCCAACAGATGCATTACCACTGAGTTTGGGTCTGTGTACTATCTGGCAGCTAGCCTGAGGAAAACTGCTTTACTGCTGCTGCCCTGAAATGGAGCAGAAACTGGCTCCCTAGTTGAATAATAACAACTGTGTGTTGAGCATGCCTGATAAGGCCATCGCTTGCACTGCATGGGAGAAGAACAGGGAGGGGACAGAAACCAAAGACCTTATTCTGGGAATGACACATGGCAGTAGCCACTTCATACTTCCAAAAAGAAAGATGGTGATGTTTCACCAGGTGATGAAAGACATTGACTACCTATAGGTCTAGTTGGCATTTCCTCAAAACTAGGGAAGATATGTGTCACCACAAAATCAATTTCAAGCAAACCACTTCCAGCAATGCAATCTTTTCATCCCAAAGTTCATAACCTTGTACTCTGCCATAAACTAGCAGCCATTATCAACAGTCAACATGTTGTCAGTCAACATAAATAATTCTTCATGTTTTCCACTTTATTAACTATTCCCATTACCTACTTTCTCATCTTCAGAAAACAGCTGGATATTCTCTCTGAAACTATTCTGAATATTATTAAACATGCAAATTAAATAGTAGCAATCAAGCAAGAGAACCTTGTGGTACATTACTAGTCATGCATCCAGTACCAAATTCCTCCATAAAACACTCTTTGATATCTGTCTGTCTATCTGTTAGCCATAAGCAAAAAAAAAAAAAAAAAAAAAGTTCCTCTAGTCAGAGACTAGAATCAATCACAATGTTTTTTCTTCTTGAGGTCTGAACATTACAGAGACAGAAACATTACCATAAAATTCTTCTTCTCTTCTGTCTAACACAGGTTGAGTCTTCTCTTGAGCAGGATCTTCCAGTCTTCTCTATTCCTTGCTGTTCGAAAAAGTTCCTTATATGTTCTGCATCCTGAGATGTTCTTTATTAATTTCAGCCAGGTAATTCTTGGTCTTCCGGGTCTTCTTTTTTCAGTTGGAAAAGTATTGATTAGGATGTTAGGAAGTCTGTCTGCGTCCATGCATACAGAGTGTTAAAACCATCTCAGTTGTTGTTTTCTAATTTTTTCTATTATTGTCTTTTTATACAATAGTTCATAATAAATTTAGTTTAATCCTTTATCCAAGTGTGAGCAAACAAAGTTTGCGCCTGAAAGTATCTTCAGGACTGGGGTAAGGTGGTACAACACCAGGGCACTCCTTGCAAAGGTGGAGCAAGCTACCAACACTCCTATCTCAGTATCTGCCATAATGCAAAACACATAACACATCTCCTTGCGGATATGTCTAATGTTATGCATTAAGGGATGGGCCACAACCTAGACTAGTTTCGACCTTTACTGAGGTCTCTTCAGTGGGAGCCAGGCCCAAGTGGAGATATCAGGCAGAAGCATTAGCAGGTCATCTCTACCTATAGGAGTTGCCAAATGGTGTGCCAACCTTTTTTTTAATAAATTACTCTGGATTTAGAGAAAGATGTTGAAAGTTTATTTTTCACTTGGTTAGAGTATAATAAATTGGCACACCATTTGGCAACTCCTATAGGTAGAGACGACCTGCTAATGCTTCTGCCTGGTATCTCCACTTGGGCCTGGCTCCCACTGAAGAGACCTCAATAAAGGTTGAAACTAAGTCTGGGTGGTGGCCCTTCCCTTAATGCATAACATTAGACATATCTGCAAGGAGATGTGTTTTGCATTATGGCAGATACTGAGATAGGAGTGTTGGTAGCTTGCTCCACCTTTGCAAGGAGTGCCCTGGCATTGTACCACCTTACCCCAGTCCTGAAGATACTTTCAGGCACAAACTTTGTTTGCTCACACTTGGATAAAGGATTAAGCTAAATTTATTATACTCTAACCAAGTGAAAAATAAACTTTCTATACAATAGTTCTTGTCTGACTGTGGTGTTTGTTTTCTTTTCTATCTAACTTGTTCTATTTATTTTTCTTAAGCATTTCATTTCAAATGCCAGCAGTTTTTTCTCCTCTTTTTTCTTAACTGTCCATGCTTCTGCTCTATAGATGACTGTTGTATAATTATTGCTTCATATAATTTGATTTTGGCTTGCTTAGATATCTTGTTTGTTTTCCAGATTTTCTGTAATTTTCCCATGATGGTCCATCCTCTTGCTATTCTGTGTTTGATTGTTTTGAGTTCATCTATTGTTTCTGTTAGTTTTGATCCAAGGTATATGAAGTCGTCTACTTGCTCTATTTGTTCTCCGTTTAGGGTGGCTGAGATGGTAGTTCCGTTCCTCCCTATTTTCATCACTTTTGTCTTTTGTATATTTATTGTCATATCATATGTTTTACAGGTTTCATTTAGCTTGTTGATCAACTTTTGTAGTTCATTTGGGGTTCTTGCAAGAAGGACGAGATCATCCGCATATTTGATATTATTTATGTTTAAACCATTGACATTGATTCCAGGCTCATTGTCTATTGCCTTCTTTACAACTTCTTCTAGATATATGTTGAATAGGCATGGGGATAATGGGCATCCTTGCATTACTCCTTTTTGGATCTCTATGGGTTCTGTTGTGAATGTGTCCTTTTTTAATTATTGCATTTGTCTTTGTCTTAGAGTAATATTTTATCAGAAACATATTATATATTTGTATATTGCTTTTTCTAGTAGAATTTTAAGAAGGATTTCTCTGTTGATGCTATCGAAAGCTTGTTTAAAGTCTACAAAACAACAATATAGTTCTTTATGGTCTTCACAGCTGAGCTCTGCTAGTTGGTGCAATGTGAAAATTTGGTCTATTGTTGAATAGTTTCCTCAGAAACCAGCTTGTTCTATGCCTATCATTTCTTCATAGATGTTTTTTTTATTCTATTTTGTATAATTCTTATGAATATTTTATAGGTGTGAGGGAGTAAATTGATTGGTCTGTAATTTCTGAAGTCTCTTTTGTCTACTTTCTTGTATATTGGGATGATCTTTCCAGTTCTCCAGTCATCTGGGATCTCTCCTGTTTGTAGTATTTTATTGAATAGGGTTGTTAAATATTCTATTGATATGCTGCCTCCATATGACCACAGTTCAGTAGGGATAGTATCAATGCCTGGTGCTTTATTGTTTTTCATCTGTTTTATTGTGTATCTAACTTCTTCTTGAAAAATTTTTGGGTGATCATTATTTTCTTCTATTGTTAGCATTGTAGTTTTGTTTCCTTGGTGGAAGATAGTCTTAAAATGGTTTGACCAGATTTTTCTTATATCTTCAATATTCTCGGCTTCAGTCATGTTGTTGTTTATCATTGTTACTGCTTTTGCTGAGAATTCCTTTGTAATTTCTCTTACAGTATCATGGAAGACTTTTAGGTTATTTTGTTGGTATCCTTCTTGGCATTTCTTAGCTTTTTCTTCTAACCATTTTTCTTTGGCTTTTTTGCATAGGTTATCAACTTTATTTTTTAGTGCTCTGTATTTTTCTCTATTCTCTTCATTGTTTTGTTGGTTTACATAAAATTACATAGTTTACCATAAAATTACATAGGCAAATCCCTCGGTAAAAAATTAATGTTCAGTAATACCTCAAGTTTCGTAAGCAATACACAGTGTGCCATTAAGTAATGAGATTTATTCAAAGGGCTCTCCTGTAAAAAATCAAAGTAACAAATGCATTCATAGTTGTCTTGTAATCAGAGATGCAACTTTTGAGTCAGCTAATGCAGTTTTCAAGTGGCAACCATTGAAGTAAGAGTATGTGAGTGAAGTGTGTCAGAAGTTGTGTCATGAAGCAAAGAGCTGTGATAAAATTTTATGTAAATTAGGAAAAACTGCTACACAAGTGTACCAAGACATAAAATAAGTTCACTGCAATGATTGTCTGAGCTGATGAAAGTTTATTTTTCATTTGGTTCGACTATAATAAATTTAGTTTAAACCTTTATCCAAGTGTGAGCAAACAAAGTTTGCACCTGAAAATATCTTCAGGATTGGGGTAAGGTAGTACAACACCGGGCAACTCGTAGCAAAGGTGGACCAAGCTAACATCACTCCTATCTCAGTATCTCCCATAATGCAAAACACATCTCCTTGTGGATATGCATAATTTTATGCATTAAGGGAAGGGCCACTACCCAGACTAGTTTCGACCTTTATTGAGGTCTCTTCAGTGGGAGCCAGGCCCAGAAGTGGAGATATCAGGCAGAAGCAATGCCAAGGTCATCTTTACCTATAGGAGTTGCCAAAAGGTGTACTACCTTTTTTTATTAAATTACTTTGGATTTAGAGAAAGATGTTGAAAGTTTATTTTTCACTTGGTTAGACTATAATAAATTTAGTTTAATCCTTTATCCAAGTGTGAGCAAACAAAGTTTGCACCTGAAAATATCTTCAGGACTGGGATAAGGTAGTACAACACTAGGCAACTCGTAGCAAAGGTGGACCAAGCTAACATCACTCCTATCTCAGCATCTCCCATAATGCAAAACAAAGGTGGCACACCTTTTGGCAACTCCTATAGGTAGAGATGACCTCGGCATTGCTTCCGCCTGGTATCTCCACTTTTGGGCCTGGCTCCCACTGAAGATACCTCAATAAAGGTCGAAACTAGTCTGGGTATTGGCCCTTCCCTTAATGCATAACATTATACATATCCACAAGGAGATGTGTTTTGCATTATGGGAGATACTGAGATAGGATTGTTGGTAGCTTGCTCCACCTTTGCTACGAGTCGTCCGGTGTTGTACTACCTTACCCCAGTCCTGAAGATATTTTCAGGTGCAAACTTTGTTTGCTTACACTTGGATAAAGGATTAAACTGAATTTATGATTGTCTGAGCTGTGCACAGGTGTTCTGCTGGTTTTCAACATTTAAACATGGGAGGAAGGGAGTCCCCAGAGGATGAACCATGATGCAGACAGCCAGTTTCTGCACCGACAAATGAAAATGTGATGAAAGCTAAGGAAATTGTTGCCCATGACAGGCAAATTGCCACTAGGCTATTTGCTGTTCAGCTTGGTGTTGGTAAAGAAATGGCCAGATTAATCTTAGAAAGAGATTTGCACAAAAGGAAGATTTGTTCAAGGTTTGTGGTATTATCTTTAATGGACAGCACAAATGTGCTAAAGGGCGGTCATGTTTTAGCAATCTGCTTACTTATTATAATAAGGTGAAAGCAGCACTGGACGTGGGAGATGGATACACAGTAGTATACTTAGACTTTGTAAAAGCTATTGGTAGATTACTACATGATGAATTGATACTCAAAGTATAGCAGTTGGGCTGAATATTAGATTCGTGCACTGGATTGGAGATTTGTTGTCTGAGATATCAGCAAGTTGTGTATGGGGAAGCAATATTCCAGAAGAATAAAGTCACTAGTGAAGTACCTCATGGATATGTTTTAGTGCCATTGCTGTAAAACCTGTATGTTAATGATATTGGGGAAGATTTGAATGGAGATATTCAGTTGTTTGTAAATGATGCAAAGTTGGGACAAACTATGAGGAGTAGAGCAGATGTTGTGGCCTTACAAGACTTGAATAGACTGACTGAATGGATATGGGAGTGGGAATGCCAGTTCAATGTTGTGAAATGCAAAATTTCAAAATTTGAAAAACAAATATGGGATGCAGAATTTACTCTTGGTAGGGATATATTGTTCGAGGCGAAGGAAATAAGAGATGTTGGGGTGACGGTGGATAGGGATCAAAAATTTAGAGGACACATTGACAAAATTGTGAGCACAATACAACAAATTCTGGCTTTCAGAAGTCAGGAGATTCTAGTTCCATTCTATAAGGACTTCATTAGGTGACATATGGACTACTGTGCACAGATTTGATTATCTGATTTTCAAAAGGATGAAGAGTTATTGGAAAAAGTTCAGAAGCGATTGATTAACGTAATTTCTGATCTCTGGAATATAGAGTATGAAGAAAGGTCGAGAAGATGCAATTTACAGATTCTAGTAGACAGGACGAGGAGGGGTGATATCATTTGACAGAGACATGCAAGGTAGTAAGTGGTTGATATTAGGATTAACATTAGAGAAGTTTTTCATAAAATGGTCTGGGAGGGATTGGGGAGGATCAAGAAGTCATCCTTGGAAGATGTAAAAGAAGGGTGTGAGCAAGGGAGTGAAAAGCTGGCTTTTTGCATGGATAATTGTGAATGACTGGAATGCATTGCCCGAGAGCATGGTATCTGCAGAGAATTTGAATGTGTTTAAGGCATGGTATGATGAGCTGTGTATGACAAAAGAGACCTCCTAGATGAGTCTTTGACTCCATGGGGGGGGGGGGGGGGGCTCTTAAGATTATAATAATAATAATCATAATAATTTTTTCCTTCCGAACTTCTTTTTAACAGATGTGCCTCCTTTATCAGTCTTGAAACTTTCAATGGAAAAAAAAAAAAAACATTTCGTTGAGCACGTGTTTCCAAAATGCAATAGTTTTATCTAAATTAAACACTTGACTGGATTTATAATTTTAGTAATCAATTAAGACTTTCAATATATCTGTGAAATTTCATCAACTTCTCTGCTGTTTTATACTTTAGAAACCATAACAGTCTTTGAATTTGTGGAACCATCTGGTACTAGTGTTAAATGTTTTAACATCAGGATCATTTTTTAAAGACTCGAATGTTTCATTCTTTTACTTCAATCGCTCAAGTAGAAATTATTATAATTATCTCTTATTATTATTGTGCCATTTTATTACTGTTACACCTCCATGTCAGAAAATTCATTGCAAGAGACCCAAACTATCCACACAATCTATCATACCTCTCCTTGAACCCATTATCAGACAAAGTACTCACAACTGACTCTGGCAACCCATTCGGCTTATTCAAAACTCTTCATGCAAAAAAATCTAGTCCTCACACCTCTACCACACCCCTAAAACAAGGGATGACCTCTTGTTCTGGTCCCTTTAGCTAAGTGCTGAAACATTTCCCCTGAATCAATGCTATAAAACCCTTTAAGCAACTTAAATGATTCCATCATATCCCCACTTTTTGTCCCATCAACCTACTTCTGCAATCCGCACACCCTCTATCTATTCTCGTAGGAAATATTCCACAGACCACACGACATCTTGGTTGCTTGCCTCTGAATCTTCTCCACTGCTTCCTCTTCACTAAGAAACCCAGGAGACCAGACAGAGCACACTAATCCAGGTGTGGAAGTATCAAGGCCTTATAAAGTAGAATAACATTTTCCTTATCTCTACCTGTAGTGTGTTCTTCAGTAAGCAAGTCATCATATGAACTGTTTCAACAACCTTAGCACAATATGTCTTCTAAACTTTAACTCTCTATCTACCACCACCCCTAAATCTCTAGTTTCATCTATTTCATGAACTATAGTTTCATCAATATGGTACACAGCTTGTAATCTATTTATCCTAAAATGCATAACATTACATTTCCCCACATTAAATTGACACCCATCATCTTTTGCCCATACTGACATCCTATTTAAATCAACCTGCATTATTATTATTATTATTAGTGTATGATGATACAGAGGTCATGAGTCCCATATGGGATGTATAGCATCATCTTATGTAACCAACATGAAACTATTGGTTATAATGTATTTTTGTCTGTAACGTGCATGTGTTCTCCTGGCCAGTTTGCCTGTTCTGAGGGACAAAAAAATCCCCGAGTTTCCAGGAGAAAAAACCATCTACCACTGTATGAGACCTGCTAACTCACCTTTAGTCGAAAGAGACTAGATAAAGGTTCCTCACGTTACTGACAAGAATCGAACCCAGGTCTTTCTGACCAAAGGACTTCGCCTATCAATCATCCTGCAAGCTCTCCACATTGCCTCAATTAACCATTACTTTAATTTTAATCATCAGCAAACAACTGAATATTACCTTTCAGGTTATTTCCTATATCATTTATGTACAAATTAAACAGTACTGGTCCCAGCACTGAACCATGTGCAGCACAGTTCAGCGTGCTGCACTTTGATACTGTCCCTCCAAATACCACTTTTTGATATCTGTTCAGCAGCCACCCTCTTATCCACATAACCAGTGTCATATTGATCCTCATTTGTTCTAGTTTGCATAACAGAGTTCCATGTGGTATTGTGTCAAATACCTTTGCAAAATCCAGAAAAATCATTGTGTAGCCATTTCCTTTATGGAACTCAACTAAGGCATGTTGACCCTCATATAGTATAATATTCTTATTTAACTATTCTTGAATTCTCTTTCTGACCAATTTTTCCAGTATGCTTTTACCACCACACATGAGATACTGATCAGTCTATAATTTGTTACTGCAGCATTAGAACATCCATTATGAAAGGGAATTATTTTAACCTCTTTCCACTCCCTTTGAACTCTACCAGAGCTGAGGCTTAAATTAAAGAGCCTAGTCAGAGGCATTGCTAGTTCTATTGCACATTCTTGCAAAAGCTGAGCTGATATTTCATCTCATCCCACAGTTGTATTTACATCTAGATTCTGTAATATCACTAAGAACCTCCAATTAATCCACCTCTGTTCCCACATCAGTGTCTGTCACATATGTTACAGCAGTAACCTCAATTGGATGATATATCTTTGCTAGGTGGGTCACTCAGTAACCTAACTATTTGATTCTGTCACCTTGTGACCATCAGAACTCATTAAGGTTACTCTTCCATATCATTCTTCCTCTTACTTGTCATCTTGGCTTACTCAGCTAGATTCTTCTCATTATCTGATTTTGTCTTCCTTACCATGCTGGTCACCTTTCTCCTTATATACCCTCCACAGAATTTTCTTCATCTGCAGCTCATGCTTAATGATATTACTCATCTGTCTAAACTCCTATTTGATTAACCATCCTTACCATGGGTATGCAATTTAATATAGCTTCCTCTAAATACCCACTAATTATCTCCCATGCACTATTAACATTCTTCCCTTGCAGTGTTTCATGTCATTGCATAGACTGAAGCTTCCTCATAAGCTTGTCATAATCATCTGCCTTATGGTTCCACATAATACCCCTTCTTGAGAGAATATTCCTCATGTTTTACAATCTCCCAAATCTGCTTCAAATGAGCAGCTACCCTCCCACATATCTCCTATTCTTTTTGGCTGCCATTCATCTGTTATCATCAGCAGTATCCCTGCCCCTATCCTAGGGTTCCCATAATGTTTTACTAAAATCTGGGACATTCTGAAATTTTTACTTAAAAAACCCTGGACATTTCATAAAAAAAAAGGGACATGTTTAAAATTAAGAAAACCAAAAATAAAACTATTATATATGTTGCACGTTAAATTAAATATTGCTATAAACATACATTAACATAAATCCACTTTAAAAAAGGATTATTAATCACAAACATATTTAATTAGAAAAATATTTATCAGAATTATGGACCTGTTCAAGATTTTTTTTTCTTTTGATATTTGATCACAGAACTCAGCACAAGAGAAATTCTTAAAATATGTCTTTACAACGATTAAAGCTTTTACTGTCTCAATACTGTCTCTAATATTGCTATAAACATACATTAACATAAATCCACTTTAAAAAAGGATTATTAATCACAAACATATTTAATTAGAAAAATATTTATCAGAATTATGACCTGTTCAAGATTTTTTTTTTCTTTTGATATTTGATCATAGAACTCAGCACAAGAGAAATTCATAAAATATGTCTTTACAATGATTAAAGCTTTTACTGTCTCAATTTTAAGTCTGTTTTTTCCATCTGTCCAGAGCGCATTTAGCATTTATTAATGAAAAAACATGCTCAACAGCTGCATTAGTTCCTGGCAGTGCTAAACAAAAACTAACTAGGCATTTAATACTCCCAGAATTTATACCCTGTTTTGTAAAATGAGCAAACATTTCGCATCATTTATCACTGACACTTTGATCCTTCTGTTCACTCCACACTTCAAATTTGCTTTCACAATATTTTTTCACACATACAAACTCGGCAAATAAGTCCTCTTCATTCACAGTAAAACTTGGTGACACTGTCTGCATGAATATGTTGCTTTCTTGTATGTTCTTCCAAGTCACAGGATCCTTTCCCTTCACATTAATCCAATCCATAGACTGAAGAGGTATGAGAAATGGTGTACACCACTCCTGAATCTATTCAAGGCAGATGCAGTAGAAATCTACTGCATAGCTTTCGATTTTTTCAACTGTTATGTGTCCTTCTTTTTCTAATTCTTGCAATTGTTTTCTCACAGTAGTTATAAAAAACTTTTCTGCCTTCCTACAATTTAACCTTTCCACCAGTTTGTTTGTTTCATCCTTCACTTCAATTACTGTTATATCTTGCTTTTCAATATATTTAATGGTATCATAAAAGGTTTTTAACTGGCTGGCAAGGAAATGCAGGAGTGTAATTGAAAGTGGATTTTCAAAGAAATTTTTGAGACTGATAGGACATTTGTCAATAGAAAGAAAATATGACTTCAATGAAGGAAACATGTCAATAACCCTCTGGACTGCAGGCAAAAGAGAGAGCCATCTTGTCTTGCTGTTATCCAAAACAGTTTTATACTCTGTGTTTGTGAATTCACAAAATGATTTAAGTTCCTCAACTCATACACAATATATGTGGAAATGTTGGTAAATCTCGTTAATTATTAACTGAAGATCAACAGGTAAGCAATCTGAAGCAGTCTGTACAGCATTATGTATCACATGTGCAGATCAACCAATTCCAATTAAATTGTTCACAGTGTTTTCTTGCATTTTGAAGTACAGATTATCCTTTCCCTTTCTCTTCTTTCCACCAAAGTTTGTATTAGTATTATCTACTAATATAGCAATAACTTTTTTTCAGGAGATCTAACTTCTGTAATACTTCCAGCACATAAAAAAATAAAAGTTCTGAAGTTTCACCACCTAAATTAACTAATTCCAACACACATTTACCTTCATACCTTTTTCTGGATGATAGTATCTAATGACCAGAGGCACTAATTTCATGTCAAAGTGGTTTGATGAATCGATTAGTACTGATATAAAACAAACTTCTTTTAGCTCTTCCCCAATCTGCTTTGTTGCTAATGGTGCAATAACATTGGTTATTATTGCCTTGCGCTTTGTTTGCGAACACCTTGTTTGTGAAAAATTTATCATTGAAAATTTTTTTCATGATGGTTGTTGTGCAGTCCATGGAGTTAAAGCTGTGGTTATGCACCGACCACCATGTGAAATGCAAAATTTATAGTTACATAAAGTTCATTCCACATTTTCACTACACCTTTAATGAAAGGAAATTCTCTTCTTGCAGTAAAATTATAACATGCAAAGTATTGATCAAGTAAGATACTGTTATAACAGAAGCATCAGAAAAAAGAACATCGCCATTAGTTACTATTAGTTAGTTATATTATTTATAATACTAATGATTATTATTATAAATAATAAATAAGTAAAATTTATTATCATCAACATTGTAATAGAAAGTGGTACTATAAACTGAGATAAAATCCATTTATCCATTTTTTCCTGAAGGATACTTAAAAAAGCGGCACTTTTGGAATTAACTCGGGACATTTTTATAAAAAAACGGGACTGTCCTGGGAAAAACAGGACGAATGGGAACCCTATCCTATCCTATCTTCTCTATCTTCCATGAAGATACTAAACCCTTCACATTCTATCTGTGTAACTACATCATCTGCAGTAAGCTAAGTCTCATAAATGCATACAACTTTTGGTGAGGTTGAACTAACCAATGCCAAAAAAATCCTCCCTCTTATTCCTGATACTTCTGGCATTAGTATATAGAAACTGCAGGAGCCCTTGAAGACCTCACCCACCCTTACTTCCTAAATTGACTAACCTATTCAATATTTTTGCCTGAGAGGCAATATCACTTCCTCTAAATTCCACACTTGGTCATTCTCATGCTACAAATGGAATGCTTTTTTTTTATTGTTATTCTTGATCCATGAAGCTATATTCCCTTACATGTTTTTCAATAATTGATGGCCAAATAGCAAACTTGAGATGCTTTCCATAAGCATGCCACTTTTAAATGATTCTTTAATTTTCACCTTCCCCCATGGTCTCCAATTATATGAAGTGTTAATTCAATAAATCCATTCACTAATTTTATATCCATCATTTTCTCATGTTTTCTCTCATAACAGCAAACAATCTTTTAAGATTGTTTTTAATGTTAATAGCATTTCTTTTCTTTGAAGCTTTATTATAATTCACTGAACCGGAAGAAACAAAAACAGTTTGATTATAAAATGGGATAAATTAAAATCTGAAGATATGTAGCATGAAATCAGCTCTGTTCAAAGCTGAAGCTGATCTAACACTGTAAGGCTTTGACATCATCACAAATGAATTTCAGGTATAAAGAACTGGAATGTGCCATGGAATTTTTTTTTTTAAAATACCACAAAGAAATAACGTTAACACAAATTTGAGTAAGTTGAACATGTGTAACTTGATTTGTTATTATAGTTAGAAAATATGTGATAGATTTTTCAAATGGTATGGAGATTTTAGAGAATTAATATGAAAAAGTAATACGAATTATATATAAAGTGGAGAATGAGAACAAGGGACCATCCTGAAAGCTATATAAGGGTACAGTGAATGCTAGGATGTGGTGAGTGATGAGTGGGATTGCTAGAAGCACAAATGATTGTAAACTTCAGTATGGTAGATATGTTGCTTGTTGACAACTTCTTGCAATGAGTCTGTTGGTTCCATGGAAGTCTGCTATTATTAATAATAATTTAAAAACTAAATCACTAAATACATACCATAATCAGTGTTTTCAGGTTCCCAGCAGTTGGAAGGCCAAAAATAAGGAGTCTAAAAAATAAATGTCAATAAGTAATGTTTGCAACATATTTTAATGTGTAATAATTTTTAAATTATTTTTCTATGATAATTTTATGAGATACATGCACAGTTCTTTGTATGGTTAAAATATTCTCTTCTGATCTAGTTTGATGAAAAATTATTTATCTTCAAACAAGATCACGACAGAACTTGAAACATTCTTTTTGAACTTCTATCCAATGGTCAACGTTTTATTAAAAGCATAGCATGCACTTTATATCAGTAATATCTTTTTTTTTAATGAGGTCCTAATAATGAAAGATAATCATTCAGCAGTAGGACTCTCATAAATACCCAACTCAAGGTACATATCACCATTACTTGCATTAAGGGTTAGATAACCCAGGAAGAACCTTGTTATTATTAATAAATGATAACTCCCAAGGAGTTCCAAGGTCTCATCATAAAAGGGCACTTCTCCTCAACAACCCTCACCTATATACAACAGCACCTACTACCGAGCTAACAAAATACATTTTCAAGTACTACTTGAGATACTAATTCAAGCTTCCAACATGCAGGGTGGTGGTCTCATTATTATTATTGTACCCTCCATGGAGTCGGCAGACTCATCGTAGTAGGTTCGTTCAACTGAAAACATATTTATCATAGTAGATCTTAAAACTCCTTAACATTCCTTGCATTAACAAGATTTTCTAGTAATGTGCACTATTCACTGACAATTCTCCATGTAAAAAATCTACTAATCACACCCCCTTTTCACCACACTCTTACATAACTTCCAGGGATGGCATCTGGTTCTTCCCCTCTCACTTTCTATTCTTTTTAGAATCCCCTCTGGATTAATCTGATAAAATTCTCTCACTAACTTAAATGTCTCTATCATATCACCTCTTTTCCTCCTATCCACAGAACTCTACAATCCACATTTCTTTAACCTCTTTCCATAGCCAGCATTCCAAACTCCTGATATTGTCTTAGTCACTCATCTCTAGACCCTTTCCAATATTTCCAGATCACACTGGAAACTAGGTGACTAAATCTGAACATAATAGTCCAAGTGTGGTCTGACCAGTGCTTTATACAGTGGCACAACAACTTCCTTATCCCTATGTGTTAAGAGTACTTCTCATCATAGTAGAACTATGATATGGAGTCTTTGCAACACTTGCAATATGCCCTCTGAAATTCAATCTTCAGTCAACCATTACTCCCAAATCTTGAATCTCATCCACTTCCTGCAGTACGGCACAATCAATATAGCACACAGCCTTATATTTCTGCATTCCAAAATGCAACACCTTGCACTTCTTGATATTAAAACTGGAACCCCACTCCTTTGTCCAAGTGTCAAAAGTCTATTCAAATCTTCCTCAAGGGAATTAACATCAGCAGTGCTATTTATAATTCTCCCCAACTCTGCATCATCAGCAATCAACTGAAGATCCCCAGTCAGTCCACACGATATATCATTTAAAAACAAGTTAAACAACAGGGGCCCAAGAACAGAACAACAGAACCCTAGGGCATACTACTGGTCACCTGCCTTTTTTTTTAGACACTCCATCATACACAACTTGATGGTATTGTTCATACAATTTCAGATCCATCTAACCAATATACTATCTATTCCCATCCTCTGCAGCTTGCATACCAACTCATCATGTGGTAATCTATCAAACACCTTTGTAAAGTACAAGAATCATTGTATATGATTCTCCCTTATCCAAGGGAGAATCATATACAATATAGATCAAGTATATATAGATATACTATATAAATATAGATCGTATTTATATAAATATGTATATATGTATACATATGTATATATAAATATAGATCAATATAGTACAAGAATCATTGTATACGATTCTCCCCTATCCAAGGGAGAATCATATACAATATAGGTCATCATAAAGAATGCTATGTCTATCAAGCCAATCCTGTATTCTATTCCTAATCAATCTCTCCAACACTTTGACTACAACTGCAGTTATACAGACAGACTGGTCTATAAGAGATAAATGCAAGGTGAATCAGAGTATGAGAGAGAGAGAGAATTTAGGGAGTATGAGTGAGAGGTATGGGGGTGCTAAAAGAGGAGAGAATGGAAACAGTAGAAGAGAGGGAATGAGAGAGAGGTATGGGAATGCTAGCAGACGAGAGGATGGAAACAGTAGGAGAGATGGAATGAGAGAGAGATATGGAAGTGCTAGAAGAGGAGAGAATGGAAACGGTAGGAGAGATGGAATGAGAGAGAGGTATGGGAATGCTAGAAGATGAGAGGATGGAAACAGTAGTAGGAGAGACAGAATGAGAGAGGGATATGGAAGTGCTAGAAGTGGAGAAAATGGAAACAGTAGGAGAGAGGGAATGAGAGAGATGTATGGGAGTGCTAGAAGAGGAGAGAATGGAAACAATAGGAGTGAGGGAATGGTAAGAGGTATAATGTATGGTGACTCAATGATCCGTGGTGTTCAAGATAGGATGCGTGAGGAGTGTTTGCCAGGAGGAACAATAGAAAGGGTGGCTATGGCAATTAAGAGAGGTGAAAGGGTGGATGAGATGATTGTGATGGTAGAAACGAATGACTTGAGTGGTAATGTAAGTCGGGCAGCGAGAGATATGAGATTTTTGCTTGAGACTGTACGGAAGAAGACAGAGAGAGGAAAAATAGTGTGCGTGTTGCCTAGGTATGATAATGATGAGCTGAGCAGAAGAGCGGTGATATTGAATGGCATAATAGCGAGAATGTGTGACAAGAGAGGACTGGTATATGTGGATGCTTGGAGTGCGTTTGAGGAAAGAGAGGAATTGTATGCGAGAGACCATTTACATTTGAATGAGGAAGGACGTAGGCATCTGGAGAGATTGCTGTTCTGAACGAGTCAGTGTGTCCCAGGGAGGATGATAGCAGGGGTGGCCTCTTGTAGGAATGGATACTTGGGAGAAGGGAGACAATGTCAGTTAACACTGAGCCCAGTGGAGTCTAGAAGGGATAATGCTGGGTATAGAAACAATGGCATTTATATGCTTTATACTAATGCCAGGAGTATCCGGAATAAGGGAGAGGAATTGGTGGCGCAGATAGCATCAGCCTGGCCAAAAATTATTGCGATCACTGAGACGTGGTTGACAGAAGGGGATATAACAACAGGAATAGAAGTCGCTGGGTATAACATTTTTCGTCAGGATAGGAGGGGAAAGTGTGGTGGTGGGGTACTGCTTATGATAAGTGATGACCTATGTCCTCTAAGAGTGGAGAATTTGGAAGGAAGTGAGACAAATGATTTTGAGAACGTATGGTGTGAGGTAGAGGTAGGCAAGACAGGATATTTAGTGGGGTGTTGCTACAGACCCAGGAGCACAGAGGATGGGGACCAGGAGATGTTTAGACAGCTAAGTTTGGCAAGTACAAGAAGAATGATTGTTATGGGAGATTTTAACTTCAGTAGTATAAATTGGAGAGAGGAAGATGCATGTAGCAATAGGGGAATGGAATTTCTAGAATTCTTGAGGGACAAATGTCTTAGGCAACATGTAACAGAGGGAACAAGAGGTTCAAAAGTTTTGGATTTGGTTATAGCATCAGAAGAGTTGATAATAACTGAGTTGATGTCTCTCCCACCAGTTGGAGAGAGTGACCATATGGTGTTGACTTGGAAAATGAATAGACATGCAGGAGTATCAAAGAGACAGGAACTTATGTGGAATTATAAGGCAGGTGATTATAATAGTCTTAGACGTCAACTTCGGGAAGTTTCATGGAGGCAGGAATTGGAAGGCCAGGATATCACTAGTGCGTGGGAAATTGTGAAAGAATATTTGTTATCAGCAATGGTAAGTTGTATACCATGAGTGAAGAAGAGGATGCAATTTGGAGTAAAGTGGATGACAAACAATATTAAACAGGAATTGCATGCGAAAAAGAGGCTATGGAAGAGATATAAGGAGACAGGTGAAGAGATGCATGAGGAATATAAGACACAGGCCAGAAGAGTAACTAGTGTGGTAAGGAAAGCGAAACTGGAATATGAGAGGAGACTGGCCCTAAGATCCAAAGAAAATCCTAGGGAATTTTTTAGCTATGTGGCCAGTAGGAGGAGAAATGACTGTGGAAGAACGATATTGTGGGATAAAAATGGGAATAGAGTGACTGATGCACAGGACATAGTGGAATTGTTCAATGAACACTTTATTGGAGTATTTCATCCTAGAGGAGTCAGTTTTAATGCTAGAGGGATAGGACTGGTTCGAGGTCTAGAGGTGTAGGAGGAGAGTGTGTTTCAGATACTGAGTACTCTGGATGTCAGTAAAGCTGTGGGACTGGATGGTATTTCACCACGAGTTTTGAGAGAATGTGCTAGGGAATTGACAGTGCCTTTAACGTGGCTTTTCAATGAAAGTCTGGCTTTGGCAAAGGTGCCCAGGGAATGGAAGGAAGGTAAGATAGTGCCATTGCATAAGGGTGGTAACAGACTGGAAGTGTCTAATTATAGGCCAGTCTGTGTGTCATCAGTAGTTGTTAACATCTTGGAGAAAGTAGTGAGGGACCGTATACAGCATTGGGCAGATGAGGGTAATGTTATCTGTGAGAATCAACATCGATTTGTGAAAGGACGCTCTTGTTTTAGCAATATGCTAGCCTTTTATAATAAAGTTTCAAGAACATTAGATGAGGGAAAGGCATATACTGCAATTTTCTTAGACTTGGCGAAGGCATTTGACAGGGTGCCACATGATAAGCTGATATTTAAGTTGCAGCACATGGGTCTAGATGTCAGATTGGTCAACTGGATTCAGGATTGGCTGTCTGATAGGTATCAGAGAGTTGTGTATGGTGGAGCAGTTTCCAGGAGGCAGAGGGTTACAAGTGGGGTCCCACAGGGCTCAGTACTAGGACCTATATTGTTTAACCTTTATATCAATGACATAGTCAGTGGATTGCAGGGGGATATTCAGTTGTTTGCGGATGATGCGAAGCTGGGAAGGATTATTAGTAATAGTGCAGATGTGGTAGCCCTGCAAGAGGATTTAAATAAGCTAGATAGATGGGCAAATGAATGGGGGTCTCAGTTTAATGCAGCAAAATGTAAGGTCTTGAGGTTTGGGAAACATCGATGGGATGCTGCATACTCTATGGGAGGAGTTATACTGGAGGAAGTAGGGGAGACAAGAGATCTGGGGTTGATGATTGATAGAAACCTGAAGTTTAGGGGACATATTGCAAAGGTGGTGAAGGTAACACAGAGGATTGCTGCTATTATGAGAAGGACACTGACCTGCAGAGATAAGAGGGTTATCATTCCGTTGTATAAGTCTGTGATCAGACCACACTTGGACTATTGTTCTCAGATTTGGTCCCCAGGATTTGAAGGGGATAAATTAACTGTGGAAAGGATACAAAGACGGATGACAAAGATGGTTTCAGGACTGTACAAGGATAGTTATGAGGATCAGCTGAGAGAATGTGGACTGCAGAGTTTGGTGGATAGAAGAAGGAGAGGTGATATGATTGAGACTTTTAAACTGTTGAGAGGTGGTTACAGGGTTGACACTGGAGAGTTCTTTCGCTTGGTTGAACAGCGGGAAGGAGTGATGACAAGAGGCCATCCCTGGAAGTTACGAAAGGAAACTGTGAGCAAGAGGGTAAGGAGTGGTTTCTTTGTGTGGAGGGTGGTTGAGCCGTGGAATGCATTGCCTGATGGAGTGGTAGGAGCGAGAACGGTCAGTGAGTTTAAAGAGTGGTATGATAGACTTTGTGTTTCTCAGGGGAGGACCTCCCCTCGATGAGTCTTGACAGACTTTATGTCTTAGGAAGGACCTCCCTCGAAGAGTCTTTTGACTCCTTGGAGGCCTGAATAATAATAATAATAATAATAATAATTGGAAACTTCTGTCTTAGAACCATGCTTGTGGAGTGGTACTATTTTGCCTTCTTTCCACTCCTTAGGAATCCTACCCACCACAAGACTTTCATTAAACAACCAGGTCAAGGACATAGCTAATTTCCTTCTATATATTGCAGAGCATCATTTACGCCAATATGGTATACACTGATAAAGTGCTCATTCAATAATTCCACTATATCCTTTGCAGCTGTCTCTCTTCCGCCATGGCTATTGACCACTGCAGCCTGCCATAATTATTCTTTCTCTTGCTTGACATATAGTGGAAACATTCCTTTGAATTAACCTTGGCATGACCAGCCAATCAAATAAAGAAAGAAAGAAAAGGTGCAGTATGACCAGCCAATCTTCTCTCACACTGCACCTTTTCTTTCTTTCTTTATCATGCTTATTACCTTCCTAACCTGCTTTATATGCTTAATGGATTCGGTCATTACCAACTGTCTTGTAGCTCCTCCATAGCATTTTCATTTCCAACACAGCTTGCTTGATATCACTATTCATCCATTTCACTTCCACTCTGTGTACTTGCTTAACCCTTGGTATGCAATTCATTTCCAACACAGCTTGCTTGATATCACTATTCATCCATTTCACTTCCACTCTGTGTACTTGCTTAACCCTTGGTATGCAATTATACATTGCTTGTGTCAGATACTACCTTATGAATTTCCATGCACTGTCAACATCTTTTCTGCTCAGATCATCCAGCCAATATACTGATGCAAACTGCCTACAGAGCTTCCCATAATAATCTGCTTTATACTTCCACATATACCGTGGAATGCATTGCCTGATGGAGTGGTGAGAGCGAGAACGGTCAATGAGTTTAAGGAGTGGTATGATAGACTTTGTGTTTCTTAAGGGGGACCTCCCTTCGATGAATCTTGACAGACTTTATGTTCTTAGGAAGGACCTCCCACAATGAGTCTTTTGACTCCATGGAGGCCAGAATAATAATAATAATAATATCCATTTTTGGCAGTAACCTCTTCTTGTTTCACCACTTCCCAAAAAAGTTCCTCATAATCACTCTCACCAACCAGCAGCAGTGTTAATGCCTTATTAACAACTAAATCTTGTGAAATTATCACAAATTCCAAAACATTTAAGCCTCTAGTTGCTTCAGTCACATGCTGCTTAAGATATTTATTTCTCTGAAATTCAACAAACTCACTCTCCTTTTTCCCCATACGCTATCTCCTCCTTCCATTCTATATTACTGTAATTAAAGTCTCCCACCAGGATCACTTTCTTTTTACATGCCCAACCAATTTGGCTAAACATTTCACAATCGGTATTCTCTATATTCCTGGCCTATAACAGCATCCTATCAGATATCTTCTTCTTAGCCTTTCTTCATTCACTGCAGGACATAGGCCTCCCCCAAAATCTTCCATTTTTTTCTTTTCTTTTGTCTCTGACCACCATTTCACTCCTCTCTTATGTCTGGATATCATCTCTTCATCTTTTTCTCCATTTACTCCTTTTCCCCTTTCTTGGATGCTATTCCGTTATCAACCTTGTCTGCCTTTTGTCTCTCATTCTCCCTACATGACCAGCCCATCTCCATTTTGAATTTTTTATCACTTCTGTTATATCTCTTACTCCTGTTTATCTTCTTGAAAGTTTATTTTTCACTTGGTTAGAGTATAATAAATTTAGTTTAATCCTTTATCCAAGTGTGAGCAAACAAAGTTTGCGCCTGAAAATATCTTCAGGACTGGGGTGAGGTGGTACAACACCAGGGCACTCCTTGCAAAGGTGGGGCAAGCTACCAACACTCCTATCTCAGCATCTCCCATAATGCAAAACACATCCCTTGCGGATATGTCTAATGTTATGCATTAAGGGAAGGGCCACAACCCATACTAGTTTCGACCTTTATTGAGGTCTCTGTGGGAGCCAGGCCAAGTGGAGATACCAGGCAGAAGCATTAGCAGGTCATCTCTACCTATAGGAGTTGCAAAATGGTGTGCCACACTTTTTTTATAAATTACTCTGGATTTAGAGAAAGATGATGAAAGTTTATTTTTCACTTGGTTAGAGTATAATAAATTTAGTTTAATTTATTAAAAAAGGGTGGCACACCATTTCGCAACTCCTATAGGTAGAGATGACCTGCTAATGCTTCTGCCTGGTATCTCCACTTGGGCCTGGCTCCCACTGAAGAGACCTCAATAAAGGTCGAAACTAGTATGGGTTGTGGCCCTTCCCTTAATGCATAACATTAGACATATCCGCAAGGAGATGTGTTTTGCATTATGGGAGATGCTGAGATAGGAGTGTTGGTAGCTTGCCCCACCTTTGCAAGGAGTGCCCTGGTGTTGTACCACCTCACCCCAGTCCTGAAGATACTTTCAGGCGCAAACTTTGTTTGCTCACACTTGGATAAAGGATTAAACTAAATTTATTATGTTTATCTTCTTATTTCTTCATTCCTAATTTTATCCTTTTTAGTGATTTTCAGCATTCTTCTTTCCAGTTTTCTCTGGGACATCCTCAAATCCCATTGCTTCGCTGTTATGCTCCATGTCTCGCTACCATATATAAACACTTGTGTCACTCAGCTATTGAATATTTTCCTTAGCATGTTAATTTCTACTTCACACCACACACATTCAAAATTTGTGCATGTAATATCAACTTCCACACTCTGTGGACACAATTCCTCTGCAATCATTACAGTAATCCAATCACATTCCTATCCTTCCAAAAAATTATATATTCTTCCATTTATATTCCCGACACTACATCCTCCTCAGACAACCAAGTTTCATTATTCCAATTATCTTTGGGCATACTGACTCAATCAATGCAACAAACTCAGCACTCTTTTTTCAAATACTCCCTACATTTGTGTACAAACATAACAATCCCTGTGTCTTTGAGGAAATTCTACCAGCACCAGCATTCTCCATTCAAGCTGCTATACCACACCTCTCTCTCCAATCTGATAATTCCCGTTTCCCTGATTCTGATCCTGATTTTCATTCATATCTGTCTTATCCTCACCTTTATGTATTCCATCACCTTGTG
This sequence comes from Typopeltis vanoorti, assembly GCF_054136105.1. Lineage (NCBI taxonomy): Eukaryota > Metazoa > Arthropoda > Arachnida > Uropygi > Thelyphonidae > Typopeltis > Typopeltis vanoorti. The sequence goes on from NC_143558.1 coordinate 96,710,165, forward strand.
CTGCCAACCACATCTTCAACTTTGTATCCATCTTTCTCCTGTTGTATAATCTGTTTGGCTGTGTTATCCTGCTTCACAAGTAGACTGATTGTTTACTACATTAACTTCTTGACCCTGTGCCTTTTCAGAAAACAACAGCCTATCTAAATATGCAGCACAAAACCCATTCAAATGTAATCCATCAACTTTAAACCATTCCAACTTTCTTTCAAATACAATCTATAGATTTACAAACTGAACCCCCTTTGCCTCACACAACTCAGACATCTTATTATTCATTATCCCTGCTCTCCTTCTGAAATCATTATCTGATATCTAGGCAACACTAATGACTTTTCCATCAACCTGCCATAAGAACTTCCTCAAGTCTCTATCAACATTCTTGTTTTTCCCCCAACTATGTCATTTGTGCCGACAACTACGACTAATTTTGATGACAGCTCTTTCCTTTTCTGCAACAGATCGGATATTTGTTTCATTGTTCTACCAGGAAAGCATGTTATGACCATTTTATTAGTTATCACACCTCTAATGATCGAGTCCCCCATACAATGATATATGGTGATCATTTGACTCTTTTCTTCATAATACTAGCTTCCTCCTTCTCAATCTCATCAGCTAATCTCTTCTTTAGATGCTTAATATCATTTTCCAAATGCTTCATTTCACTTTTCATTTTCACTAATTCCTGCCTAAGCTCTTTTACTACGATCCTGACTCTTGCTCCCATTTTTAATTGCTCTAAATTATCAACGCACTTTCCACATACATTAATGCTTTCCTGCTTTTCATTTACCCTGACAATCCATAAATCTTTCACATTTTTCAGTGCACACATTAACAATTTTTGCAAAGCATTCACTGGGAAAAATCCAAGGCAGAACTCGATCTTCATGCTGAAGCTTTCTGTGTCTCTGATGTGAGTTGCTTTACAGATATAAAGCACCAACCTAAAATAATTATCCTAAGCAATAATATCTTCTAAACAACCATGAGATGACACATAAAATATTTCATTTCTCAATATTTGAAGGGTACAGTACTCAAAATGAATGCTAAGGGCATGAGGCCAACGTGTTCATCAGTTTATTTGCTTTGCAGAAGAAAAATCAAAATCTTCATAAACAATCTATCACCTCTATTTAGGATTGACTGATTTAGCTGGATTTGGAGTATAATTTATAATCCCAGATAATGACTATTTAGACACTTTCATAGCTTTATTTTTTTATATATATATTTTTTAAATGAAGAAAAGACAAAGTGCGTAATTTTTATTGTTTTGTATTGGCAAAGTTTCACCACACAATCACTTGATTAGGAGAGAAATCTAGATTAAAGGTTCAAATTCTGTATGTAATGAAAATAATTTTCTGTCTTTGTCAAGGAATGAACACACACACACACACACACACACACACACACACACACACACACACACACACACACACACACACACACACACACACACACACTGTGGTTGCATACAGACCTATGCAACCCAATCCAGATGTAAAGCCTTATAAGGACAAATAATTGCCTTCCTATCTCTGCTTATAATGTTTCTTCAGTATCCAAATAATCTGATGAGCTCTATGTTCTTGAACTTCAACTTCTAGACTCCCCCAATCCCTAGTCACATCAGTTGCTGACGAGGAAGAAATCACACTAAAGAAACACTACAATACTGATGTTTCCTCAGTATATTTATTCACATGAATAGTGATATGGGAACATAGTGGAAATATCAGTTCTGTAATATCCTATTCCTTTTAAAAGTACTTCTAATAAATTGTGGTGTTAGTAATCCCTGCATCAAAATGAGCTGGGAATTTCGCTGAAATCAATGGATAAAAACTTGCAACCAGAATAAATCATTAGAATTTAATACAAAACTATCTCCTTCTTGCATTTATACAATTTGAGAAAATTCATCATATTGATTAGTATCAATCATAAAATACACGAAATAATTTATTTCTAAGACTAAGATGTTAACTGGAAAAAAAAAAAAAAATAGCCTTTAAAAATTTAAGAACTTAAATAGAATAAGTTCTATATTCACACAAAGTGGAAAACACAAGAAAGTTTTATATTATTGTTACAAATATAGACAGGGAGTCTATTATTTGTGGAAAACACAAGAAAGTTTTATATTATCATTATTATAAATATAGACAGGGAGTCTATATTTATATTCCCTCGATGAGTCTATGGACTCATCGAGGGAGGACACCTACTCTACAACTCTCTATCTCCACAAATGCTATCTACCGCCTGCCACTACCGCTACATTTCCACAGACAATCACAAACATCCATGCATATGGCAGGATTCGAATCAGCAGCCTTTTAGCTGGAGAGCGGATACACTAACCCCTCAGTCAATCAGGCTGGCAATATTGGATATAGATAAGATATAGATATATAAATTAAAAAAAAATATTGGATATAGATATGTCAGCCAACCAGGCTGGCATATCTATATCCAACATTATTTTATTATATTATATTACATTATTTTTTTTATGTAAATTTGAAAGGAGTAAAATTGTTACTTATTATACTAAATCTTGGTATTTCTCTAAAAGCATACAGAATTACATATGCAAAGGAAGAACAATAATACTGTAAGATCTACCTAAGTGCATTAAATATCAGTCATCGTATACTGATGCCATCTTCAATTCTTAAGCTACAACCATAAAACCTAGTCAGCCAAAATATTAATGGAGCACTACTATACAGTATAATCCTTTACAAAACTTCCATTGTTGGAAAACTGCCTGAGAATTTTTTTGAAATGGATATATCACCTCTGCACAGAAAAGGCCACAAACCCTATAACATGAGTGCCACATTTGAGAAAGCGACTAAGGAGAAAGAACTGTTCATTCATTTTTTTTTTTTTTAATAGCTAGAGGTTGCAGTCTTTAGAGAACACAGTATGTAGAAGACTATTCCAAAGAGGCAAATGAATCAAAAAAGGAGGATGATAAGATTGTTTACTAACTTGAAAGTAAACTGTGTGTATATATATATATATATATATATATTGACCAGCAATTGCTTTTGTTTTTCCACGCTTCAAGGAAAGGAGATTAATGATGGGCAACCAATTTAGTGAAGCAGTACTCATGAAAATACCAGTAGAAAAGGCAGAAAAATGTCTATCAGAAAGTGAACAGAGTGAATCTGTAAAAGCGAAGTCATACTATTCTCTTCTAGATAACACCAAGCATTCTTTGGAAAAAATTTTGATGCGCCATCCCAAATGCAAGACTAAGGCTGATTGAATTTAATTGGAGTGAGTCTGAGAGAGAGAGAGAGAGAGAGAGAGTAGGATCTTCTATTAAGCAGCCCACCTCTTCTGGAAAGCATCAAGAATTTTCAGGGAGGTTTTTGTTGAACCACCCCAAATGTGAGAATAGCATTTTAAAGATGGATGGATCTGGGATTTGTATAGTGTGAGCAGTTATCCAGATGAGAAACAGAAGCCTGCAGAAGAAAATAAGATTTTTTAAGAAGAGACTATGGATGTAATGTGTTCATGCCAAGAAAGGTGAAAGGAAAAGTCAGCCAAAGAAGAGAAATGTGAGCTAGACTAGTGTTTTTAATATTATCAAACCTAAGGGAGAGTGAATCGAGAGCTTATTAGAAATAAGGTAGGACTGTGATTTGGTAGCAAGTGATGTTCACTGGGTTATCCTGATCTCACTGGAGAATGGCAAGGAGACCATGTTTAAAAACTGATTATGAAAGATCTTGAAGTTTGAGTCATTTGAGCATTACAATATTTGTCAAATGAAGAAGTAGTGTGTTGTCATTAGCAAAACTATGGGAAGGATTTGAGGTCAGTAAGAAAAGATCACTATCATATAGGAGGAAGAATGCAAGAAAGTACAGAAACCTGGGGTACCTCAGCACTGGTGAAGCAATCTGAACAGAGGAAACCATTCACCATGATTCAGTGACTAACCAGATTAGACACTGATGATCAAGTTACATAGGTGAAAGCAGGCTATGACATGGTAGTTTAACAAGTAGGCTGCACTCAAATTATATTATCATTATAATGTGACATCTCCAAGAGTCCAAGGACTTGCCACAGGAAGGCACTATGCTCTATCCACTATTTACACACAATAATGCTATATCCAATCCATCAACTACACCCAACAGCATTTACTGCTGCTAACAGTATTTCTGTCTGTAAATTCCATGTGTACTAGGCCTAATTTTCCTCATGTGGGATAAAAATTCCAAGCTTCCAAGAGAAAAAAAAACAACAACTGATATCTCCTGTGAGATAAGCTAGCTCACCTTCAGTTGAAAAAAAGCCCATATAAAAATTCATCTCAGCATGACAAGAATTGAGCTAGGCCTTTTCAGTTGAAGGGTACAACATCTCTTTGTTCTTAAGTGCTTAAGTGCTCTGAAAATGCGAAGAGAGAAAGAACAATATGAGTTTCAAATTTGTCCATTTCTTGTGTCCAGTGAAGATAATGTTGGTTAGAAGATCAGCTGTGGAACAAGAGTGAGAACTCCATTATAGAGTTTCAGATTAATTAACTGGTTAGGCCTCCAGATAGTGAACAAATTTGTTGTCATCTCCATTATTTCCAGGAGAACTGAAGTAAGAGCAATAGATGACTAGTATTATAGGTGACATCATCTCCCCCTTATTTGGGGATGGATTCTATATAAGCTTACTTCCATGCTATTAAGCAAAATGCCGGAAGAGCATGAGAGTTGGTAAAGACAACGTAGGGTATTAATACATAAATTGTGATCATAACTTGCAAATACTCTGGACCAGAAGACTTGACTATTAAGAATTCTTTTAGTGTCTCTCTGAGAGCAGATAGGCTAACCACTCGACCAACCAGGCAAACAATTTAAGGGAAAATATTCAGTTGTTTGTTGATGATTCAAAGCAGAGAACAGCATTGGTCAATGAAGATGATGCAGAGATCTGCAGGATGGCTTAAACAGACTGGAATATGGACAAAGGTAAATGGTTAAACAAGTTTAACATAGCCAAATGTAAAGTCAGATACTCTGAGATGCAGAGGTCACAAGCTGTGATCTTTACATTCTGATAGTGACAGAAATAAACTGCAGGAAAGTGATGAGGCCAGGGATTATTACAAAGAGGATACTGAAAAAAAAAGTGCCTACAACAGCACATCAGATTAAATATCCTTGCAGACAATCAGGGATAAACAGGTTATTATTCGTCTTTATATGGCTTTTAAGATCACATCTGGACTATTGTGTGCATATCTGGTCTCCTGAAATCCATGGGGGGGGGGGGATGAAGAAGTGATGTAGAGGATCCAGAGGCAAGTGACCAAGATTGCAGTAGATCTACAGAATGCTTCTTATGAGAACAGATTGAAGGTCTACAGCCTTCAAAAACTAGCTAATAGGTGAATAAGAAGATAAGATAAAAGCATATAATTTATTAAAGGGAATTTATAATGCCAAAGACTTTTTCAGTAAGCTTCCGCAAAGGAGAGAACAACAGAAGGTTCTAATAAGAAGATTTTAGAGAATATAGTGGAACAAATATAAAGGCAAAATGCTCCTTGAACGTAATGATTGCTAAACAGAAGTTAATATCCTTTGGGCATATCATGAGAGCAGATGAATCATTCATGAGATACGTATAACTGCATATCTCATGCAGAAAAGGCAGTTATGTTGGAGAAGATTGAGGGCATGAGAAAGAAAAGACCATATGTTCCTTTATGTTGGATGAACAACATAAAGCAAACTTACCAACTTGAACTTACAAATGAAAGAAAAGACAAGAGACAGAATGAGATAAAGAGCCTTTCTTCATAAGATCAATACGAAATTACTTGCTGGCCCACATTTGGTCATAGCATCAGAAGAGTTGATAATAACTGAGATGACATCTCTCCCACCAGTTGGAGAGAGTGACCATGTGGTTTTGACTTGGAAGATAAATAGACATGCAGGAGTATCAAAGAGATGGGAACATATGTGGAATTATAATGTAGGTGATTATAATAGTCTTAGACATCATCTTAGACACAAGTTTCATGGAGGGAAGAATTGGAAGGCTGGGATATCATTAGTGCTTGGGAAATTTGTGCATAGTGAAGGAATTTTTGTTAGCAGCAATAGTAAGCTGTATTCCACAAGTGAAGAAGAGGACACAATTTGGTGTTAAAGTGGATGACAAACAATATTAAACAGGAACTGCATGTGAAAAAGAGGCTATGGAAGAGATATAAGGAGACAGGTGAAGAGCAGATGCATAAAGAATATAACTCACAGGCTAGGAGAGTGACTAGTATGGTAAGGAAGGCAAAAGTGGAATATGAGAAGAGATTGGCCCTAAGATCCAAAGAAAATCCTATGGAATTTTTTAGCTATGTGGCCAGTAGGAGGAGAAATGATTGTGGAAGAACGACATTGTGGAATAAAAATGGGAATAGAGTGGATGCAGAGGACAAAGTGGAATTGTTCAATGAACACTTTATTGGTGTATTTCATCCTGGAGGAGTAAATTTTAATACTAGAGGTATAGGGCAGGTTCGAGGTTTAGAGGTGCAGGAGGAGAGCGTGTTCCAAATACTGAGTACTCTGGATGTCAGTAAGGCTGTGGGACTGGATGGTATTTCACCACAAGTGTTGAGAGAATGTGCTAAAGAACTGACAACTCCTTTGGCCTGGCTTTTCAATGAAAGTCTGGCTACAAGAAAGGTGCCCAGGGAATGGAAGGAAGGTAAGATAGTGCCATTGCATAAGGGCAGTAGCAGACTGGAAGTGTCTAATTATAGGCCAGTTTGTGTGTCATCAGTAGTTGTTAAGATCTTGAAGAAATTAGTTAGGGACGGTATACAGCATTGAGCAGATGAGGGTAATGTTATCTGTGAGAGTCAACATGGATTTGTGAAGGGGTGATCTTGTTTTAGTAATATGCTAACCTTTTATAATAAAGTTACAAGAACAGTAGATGAGAGAAAGGCATATACTGCCATTTTCTTGGATTTAGTGAAGGCATTTGACAGGGTGCCACGTGATAAGCTGATATTTAAGTTGCAGCACATGGGTTTCGATGTCAGGTTGGTCAACTGGATTCAGGATTGGCTGTCCAATAGGTATCAGAGAGTTGTGTATGGTGGGGCAGTTTCAAGGAGGCAGAGGGTTACAAGTGGGGTCCCACAGGGCTCAGTACTGGGACCTATATTGTTTAACATTTATATCAATGACATTGTCAGTGGACTGCAGTGGGATATCCAGTTGTTTGCAGATGATGTGAAGCTGGGAAGGGTTATTAGTAATAGTGCAGATGTGTTAGCCCTGCAAAAGGATTTGAATAAGCTAGAGAGAGAGAGATGGGCAAATGAATGGAGGTATCAGTTTAATGCAGCAAAATGTAGGTCTTGAGGTTTGGGACACAACGATGGGATGCTGCATACTCTATTGGAGGAGCTATACCGAAGGAAGTAGACAAGAGATCTGGGTTGATGATTAATAGAAACCTGAAATTCAGGGGAAATATTGCAAAGGTGGTGAAGGTAACACAGAGGACTGCTGCAATAATGAGAAGGACACTGACCTGCAGAGATAAAAGAGTTATCATTCCATTGTATAAGACCCTGATAACACCACACTTAGACTCTTGTCATCAAATTTGGTCCCCAGGATTTGTAGGGGATAAATTAAATGTGGAAAGGGAACAAAGGCGGATAACAAAGACTGTTTCAGGACTGTACAATGTTAGTTATGAGGATTGGCTCAGGGAATTTGGACTGCAGAGTTTGGTGGATAGAAAAGGAGAGGTGATATGATTGAGACTTTTAAACTGTTGAGAGATGGTTACAGGGTTGACACTGGGGAGTTCTTTCACTTGGTTGGACAGCGGGAAGGAGTGATGACAAAGGGCCATCCCTGGAAGTTACAAAAGGAAACTGTGAGCAAGAGGGTGAGGAGTGGTTTCTTTGCATGGAGGGTGGTGGAACCGTGGAATGCATTGCCTGATAGAGTGGTGAGAGCGAGAAAGGTCGATGAGTTTAAGGAGCGGTATGATACACTTTGTGTTTCCTAGGAAGGACCTCCCACGATGAGTCTTGATAGACTTTGTGTTTCTTAGGAAGGACTTCCTGCGATGAGTCTTTTAACTCCTTGGGGGCCTAAATAATAATAATAATAATAATAATAACAAGAAGAACTGGAAGGGGATTATAAGGGTTAGTGAAATGCAAAATAAACCCTCTCCTAACCAAATGCCAACCCTGCCTGCATGTGGTATATCCTACTTTAACAAATGGAGATATGATGACTGAATCACAGCAGAATAACTGATCCAACATTTATAGAAAATGTTGAATGTATGTATGCATGTATTATTATTATTATTACGTGAAACCTCCAAGGAGTCGAAAGACTCATCAAGGGAGGGCACCTACTCTACAACTCCATCTCCACCACTCAAATCCACCAACTACAATGAATTGCAACTACCATGATCATCTACACCAATGCCCACCACCACCACTAGTATTTTCACAGACAATCACGAACATCCATGCCCACATCAGGATTCGAACCTGCAGCCTTTTGGCTGGAGAGCTGATACGCTAATCACTTGGCCAACCAGGCTAGCATATACAGTATATACATACATACATATAGTTTACTAGTTTCATTGGATCAACTTCTTCAGGTATCACAATCAAAGAAAATACAAAAAATAACACACTTAAAAATTGCATTAACAGTACTAGTCCAAAAAAACAGTAGTACATTTTGAAATCAGTAATGCGAGCTTGAGTTCAAAATAAAAGTTGACTATGTGCTGTCACGAGTGCGCCAGTATTGAACAGAGGCAATGTGTGCATCAGAAAGATTGAAACTTAGGGAGTTATTGATATGGGAAGAATCTAATGCAATTTCTCTGGACTTGACAATCTTTCTTTCAAGTTCATCATAGCACATATGGATATTAGAAGTTTGTGTCTAGTCCACAATGTGTTGGCGGCCTTCAGACTTGCTGATGACAGGACTACTGTCCGTGGCCTTCAAATAAAGGCATATATATATATATATATATATATATATACACACACACACACACACACACACACACACACACACACACATACATATATATCAATCCTCTTATTTGGTTACCAGCAAATAAGAGGATTGATATATTTTTGGCTGGTAACCAAATAAGAGAATTGATCTATTATACATCTCACACATGTAGAAAACCAAATGAACAAACTCAAAATGAACCATGTACCAAAAAAGGATATGAACCCTGTATGGAAAAAAGATAGGATTCCCAAAACCAAAAAAAAAAAAGAAAAAAAAAAGGTACAACCAGAATATCAAAATTTTACCATGGAACATTAGAGGAATAGCACATAAAGATGAAGAATTATAGAAAATACTAAAACAGTATGATATAAAAATAGCACCCAAACAAAAAGAAAACAAAAAAGGAGTTAAAGAATTATATTCAAATATACAGTGAGTAAAGAAATCTGAAAGAGCGAAAGAAGACACCATGTTAATGATATCTAAAGATTGGAAGAATAAATATATAAATACTATAACTACTGGAATGAAAGAATAAAAGCGAGATTAAAAATATAAGGAGGACACATGAAAATATTTAGTGTTTGTGTCCCTGAAGAAAATAAAGAGGAATCAGAGGAATTTTAGAAACAACTTCAGCAAATAATTAACAATACAAACAAAATGAATACATATTTATATTAGATGATCTAAATGCAAGAACAGGTAATAAACTAATAAAAAAAACTGTATGGAAAATAATATGGAACCACAAACCAAATAAGAATTGGCTAAGATTAATTAACTTTGTTTACATTCAATAATTTGAAAATAGCAAATTCTTTTTATAGGCATAAAGAAGTACACAAATATGCACGGCAAGCAAGAGGCCATAAATCTAATTAATTACATAAGATGAAATTAAAAAAAAATAATAAATCTAACAGATGTCAGAGTCAGCATAAGCTTAAATTTAGATATAGATCATTATGCAGTTATTGCAAACATATGAATACCCCTGAAATGGCTGAAGATGAAAGAAAATTAAAAAAAATGGAAAGTGTATTTAAAAAAAAAATTGTAATATTAGAAAACTGTATGAAATAAAATTAGAACATAATTTACTGGAGATAGAGGTAAGTGAAAATAGTGAAAAAGACTGGAAGAATATATGCCACATAATAAAGAAAACAGCCAATGACAGCCTAGGAAAATAAAAGCAAAAATGGCATCAGAAATTTGAATGAAAATGCTGAAAAAAAATAATAAACGAGAAAAATTAAGCTTATAGAAAATGGTTTTCATCTGATACAGTTGAAAATGAACTAAGTTATAAAAGAAAAAATTTTCTAGTTGAAAGGGAAATTAGAATCTTACATATAAAAACCTGGAATAGTTATGTTAAAGAACTCTATAGAAAGTGTTAAGTGGAACACAGTCATCAATATACAAAATCAAAGTTCCTGAAGAAAGAAATTAAAGAAAAAAGTAATATAGATATAAGTAAAAAGGACTGGATTAGGAAAATCTATGGGAAGACAGTGATTTTAGTAATCTTAACAAAATAAGTAATAGTCACAAATTAGAAACCAAAACTGAAATTCTAAAGAAAATATAAAATAAAAATTATTATTATTATTATTATCCTAAGACCCCGTGGAGTCACAGACTCATCTAGGAGGTCCCTTTTGTCATACACACATCATACTATGCCTTAACACACATTCAAATTCTCTGCAGATGCTGCACTCTTGGGAAATGCATTCCAATCATTCACAACTCTCCATGCAAATAACCTGCTTCTCATTCTCTTGTTCACACCCTCCTCATATGGCTTCCAGGGATGACCTTTTGTTCTCCTCCAATCTCCACCATTTTATGAAACACTTCTTCAATGTTAATACTAGAAAAATCCCTTACCAATTTGTATGTCCCTATCATATTACCCCTCTTCCTCCTATCCACTAGACTCTGCAAATTGCATTGTCTCAACCTTTCATATTCAACTATCACAAACTATTTTGGTCAACTGCCTCCTGAGCCCCCTCCAACACCTCTTCATCCTTTGGAAAACCAGTTGACCAAATCTGTGCAGTAGCCCATATGTGTCTAATCAGAGCCCTATACAATGAAACCAGAACCTCCTTACTTCTACAAGTCAGTGTCCTCTGCATCATTGCCAGAATTCATTGTGTTGTCCTCCCAATTTTGGCAACAGTCCTCTAAATTTCAGATACTTATCCACCATCACTGCAAGATTTCTTATTTCCTCCACCTCCTACAATATATCCCCACCAAGAGTAAATTCTACATCCCATCTTTGTTTTCCATATTTTAAAATCTTTATATTTCGCAACACTGAACTGGCATCTTCACTACCGTGCCCATTCAAAAAGGTAACAACCTCCAGACAGATCTGAACCATCAACCTTTCAGTTAACAGCAAATTGTGCCATGGAGGCTGTGAAAATGTGTTAGGAAATGATGGAATAAACACGGAGCTATTTAAATATGCTGGCCTGCAACTGTCTGTATAACCAACTATTAAATCAATTAAATAAAATTTTGCATGATGACTATAAGAAATCCCTTATTTTGCCTATTTTCGAAAAAAGGATAAATAAAAATGTTCAAATTATAGAGGAATAAGTCTATTGGATTTTGAATGCAAAATATATACAGCAATATTGAAAAAGAAAATAAACAAGTATATAGCAAAAAGTTTTTCACACTTGAAATAAAGGATAAAGGATTAAACAAGAAAACACCCAGCCTGGTTGACCGAGTGGCTCTCCAGCCAAAAGGCTACGGGTTCAAATCCCGCCATGGGCATGGATGTTTGTGACTGTCTGTGAAAGTACTAGTGGTGGTAGTCGGCAGTAGATGGCGTTGATGTAGCAGTCAGACGAAGAGTTGTAGAGTAGATGTCCTCCCTTGATGAGTCTCTGGACTCCCTAGAGGTGTGATGTAATAAAAAAAAATAATAATAATAATATAATTTCTTGGCATTTTTAATTTAAGGATATAGAAAAATATTTAGCAGAAGAAAAATGGATTTAGAAAGGGTCACTCATGTACTGATACAGTATTCACTTTAATCAATAAACAAAGGGAAACTCATATCCTATTCATAGATTATGAAAAGCCTTTGATCTAATAAAAAAAAGTAACTGTTTCATATATATTTGCAACTGAAAAGCAGTTGGCAATATATACGAAAATAATGCTATGACAGAAAAAACCTCTAAAGAATGAATAAAAATAAATAGAGTAAGGCAGGGATGTAGCATGTCTCCAGTCCTTTTTAAAACATGCTTTATTTTATATGTTGCTCCCACCTATGAAAGGTTATTTGCAAACCTTCAGCACATTTAATACCATGAATACGTCAAGGATTTTTTTCAATTTTTTATAATTTTTATATTTTTTTTGAATTTTTGTTAATCTATTTTTTTACACAGTCTGGAAATCTTACTATAAAAATCAAACATAGAACTTTTTCAATTAGTGGAGAAGTCATCTCACACCAGGAAAAGAAATTCATCTCCCACCTAAGCACAATCACAAACATCCAAGTCCACTGCAGGATACAAACCTGCAGCCTGCTGGTTGGAGAGCAGTATGCTAACTACTTGGCCAACCAGGGTGGCAAATTAATTACTGTATATATATTGGAAGTTTTTTCACTTGGTTAGACCAGTGGTCTCCAAAGTGTGGTACGTGTACCCCCTGGGGTATACGAGTCGATACGTGGGAGTACGTCAAAAATGTTTTATATTGATAGGAAAAAAATGAAGTAATTAATTAAAGATAAAGAATATTACTTTCTTTCATCAATTAAACATATATCTAATATAGACAAAGATGTCAGAAATATTCTGTAAGCTTAAATTTGCGAGTAGCGCACATTGGGTGACTTTGCACACATAATCGTCCGTGGCAAAGCTGTCGTGTTTTTTAAAACTAGGGAGTAAATCTCTTACTTCTTATCATTGCCATTGTTTGTAGAGCATCCTAATGTTGACAAGGCAAACTAGAGAAGGAAAATTGCTTAGTTATCCTGCTATCTACAGATGACACCATAGTTGTATTAATTATTCGACTATTTGTAGTGAGTTTAACGATATTTTAGTATATATTGTTTCTGTGCAATTCCAACACCTTTTTGTGCTTACTTTTACGTTTACGCTGGAAATAGTGAATTAATATTATCAAAATTGCTTACATTTTTTAAAAAAGTGTTTGATATTATCAATAGTAAATGAATTATATTTAAATTTTACAAATTAACCCTTACAAAATGGATAAATGGTTAAAAAAATTTCCTCCAAAGAAACTCTCTCAATCAATTGGGGGTACGTGCTATTTATTTTTTCTGTCTTAGGGGAGTACGCGACCAAAAAAGTTTGGACACCACTGGGTTAGACTATAAATTATATATTTAGTTTAATCCTTTATCCAAGTGTAAGCAAACAAAGTTTGCACCTGAAGTATCTTCAGGTCTGGAGCAACTTGTGGTAGAGGTGGCATAAGTTCTCATCACTTGCCTTAGTATCTCCCATAATGCAAAGCACATCTCCTTGCAGACATGTATAATGCTATGCATTAAGGGTAGTGGCCCTTCCCTTAATGCATAGCATTATGCATGTCTGCAAGGAGATGTGCTTTGCATTATGGGAGATACTACGGCAAGTGATGAGAACTTAATACTTAATACCACCTTTACCACGAGTTGCCCCAGTCCTGAAGATACTTCAGGCACAAACTTTGTTTGCTTACACTTGGATAAAGGATTAAACCAAATATATAATTTATATTACATATATTATTATTATTATTATTATTATTATTCGTGACACCTCCAAGGAGTCTGAAGACTCATCCGGAGACATATATTAACGAGATTATAAGAATGGCAATGTAAAAATAACACACAAATTCAGTTAGAACCAAATTACCAACTAAATGAATCATCATTATTATATTAGCACCTCTATGGAGTATGAAGACTGATTGTGGGAGACCCACACTCTCCACATAATCTATCACACCTTTCCTTGAACCCAATAACAGACAAAGTACTGACAACTAACTCCAGCAACTCATTCCATTCATTCACAACTCTCCATGCAAAAAATCTAGTCCCATTAACAGACAAAGTGCTGACAACTAACTCTGGCAACCCATTCCATTCATTCACAACTCTCCATGCAAAAAATCTAGTCCTCACACCCTCCTACTAACCACACCTTTATTCAACTTCCAGGGATGACCTCTTGTTCTGGTTCCTCTAAGTGCAGAAACATTTCCCTTGTATCAATGCTATAAAACCCTTAAGCAACTTAAATGTTTCTATCATATCCCCTCTTTTTCTCCTATCAACCAACTTCTGCAATCAAAACACCCTCAGTCTATTCTCATAGGGAACATTCCACAGACCACTCACCATCTTGGTTGCTCTCCTTGGAATCTTCTCCATCACTTCCTCATCTCCAAGAAACCCAGGAAACCAGATCTGAGCACAGTAATACAGATGTGGATGTATCAAGACCTTTTAAAGGTGAATAACAACTGCCTTATATCTACTTGTTAATGTGTTCTTCAATAGCCAAGTAATCTTATGGGCTACCTCAGAAACATGTACACAAACTTCAACTCTCTGTCTACCATCACCCCTATTTCTCTAGTTTCATCTATTTCCCAGAGTACAGTTCCATTATTGTGGCACACAGCCTGTAATCTATTTATTCCAACATGCATAATTTACATTTCTCCACATCAAACTGAACCCATTATCTTTTGCTCATACTGACAGCCTATTTAAATCATCCTGCAAGCTCTCCACATTGACTTAATTAAACTATTTTTCTACCTAATTTTGTATCATCAGCAAACAACTGAATATTTCATTTCAGGTTATTTCCTACATCATTTATGTACAAATTAAACAGTACTAGTCCAAGCACTGAACCTTGTGACACACAACTAGTTACCTGTTTTTGCATTGATTCTGCCTCTCCATATACCACTTTTTGATATCTGTCCAGCAGCCCCCCCCTCTTATCCACATAACCATGCATCCATTCCCAATTGTTCTAATTTGGGAACAGATTTCCATGCTGTATTCTGTCAGATGCCTTTCAAAATTCAGCAGAATCATCATGTAGTTATTTCCGTTATCAAACTCAGCTACTGCTCTATTATAATAAGTTAATAGATTACTAAGGCATGACCCACCATTCACAAATCTATGCTGCCACTTACACAGTATCATATTTTTATCCACCCATTCCTGATTTCTCTTTTTGACCAATTTTTCCAGTACTTTTATTCCCACACCTGAGATACTATTGGTCTATAATGTGCTACTACAGTTTTAGAACCTGCCTTATGCAAGGCAATTATTTTACCTCTTTCCACTTCCTTGTAACTTTCCCAAAGCTGAGACTTAAATTAAAGAGCCTAGTCAGAGTTAATGCCAGTTCCCATGCACATTGTTGCAAGACCCGAGCTGATATCCCATCTAAACCCACAGATGTATTTACACTAAGCTGCAATATACTAAGAACCTCCAAATCATCCACCCCTGTTCCCACATTAGTGTCTGTCACATATGTTAAAGCAGTAACCTCGCTTGAATGATATACCTTTGCAAAGTGGTCACTCAGTAACTCAACTATTTTATCTGCTTCTGTCACTTTGTGACCATCAGCACTCATTAAGGTTACTCTTCCATAGTCATTCTTCCTCTTACTTGTCACCTTGGCCTGCTCAGCTAGATTCTTCTCATTATCTGATTTTGTCTTCCTTACCATGCTGGTCACCTTTCTCCTTATATACCCTCCACAGCAATTTTTTCTTCTTCAGCTCATGCTTAATAATATTACTCATCTGCCTAATTCCTACCTGATTAACCCTCCTTACCTTGGGTATACAATTTAATATAGCTTCCTCTAGATGCCTATTAACTATCTCTCATACACTACTAACATCCTTGCCTTGCAGTATTTCATGTGTGGCAGAGATTGAAACTTCCTCTTAAGCTTGTCATAATCACCTGCCTTGTGGTTCAACATAATACCCCTTCTTGAGAAAATATTCCTCCTGTTTTTCAATCTCCCAAGTCAATACTGCCTGGTCACTTTTGCCAATAATTGGCAATGTGGACACCTTGGTTATGGATAGTTCTGATCCTATGACCAGGCCTAATACTCTCACACACCTACTGCCTCAAGTAATTATCTCTCAATAGGTTTATAAATTTAATTTCCTTCCTGCCATGTGAGCTTTCTTTCTTCCAGTCTATATCTCCATAGTTAAGCCCCCACATAATAATCACTCAACCTGTACTCATTGTACTAATTTGCTAATGAATGTCTTCCAGATCATCTGCAGAACTCTGTGGCATGCAGCAACAACCCAACTGTATATTTTATCTTACTGGCCTTGATCTCACACCAGAGCTATTTTTTTTTGGCTGCAATTCATCTGCTATCATCAGCAGTACCCCTCCCCATCCTATCTTTTCTATTTTCCCTGAAAATACCAAACCCTTTACATTCTATCCCTGTAACTACATCATCTTCTATTAGCCAAGGCTCACTAATGCCTATAAATTTTATTGAGGTTGCACTAACTACCAAAAACTCCTCCCTCTTGTTCCTGAAACTTCTGACATCGGTATACAGAAACTGCAGCATCCCTTTTGTCCCTCACCCACCTTTACTTCCTGAATTAACTACCATATTTAATATTTTTGACTAGATTCTGCACTTTGTCATTCTCACACTCACTGGCATCATGTATGCATTCATACATACTTACCTGCTTCTACCCTAATTGCTTAAGTTTTCTTGAATTTGCAGTGTGGCGTGTTCAGTGAACAAAACTCTCCCTAGACACCTAGCACCAAACCATTTATATGTAATCCATCAGCATTATACAAATCCTTCTTTCTGTCAAACACAGACCACAGATCACAAATCCTACATCATTCTTTCTGCACAACCCATGTATTGCTTCATATGCTACCAATGCCTTCCTTCTCAGTTTGCCTCTGTTAAAGTGTGGCATGAGACTTACAATCTTCACTTTCTTGCTCTTCAGTTTGCCTCTTCTATTAACTCCTTTACCTCCTCCCCCACAGAATACTTCTTACTTCTCAAATCATTTGTACCAACCAAGATAATCAGTTCCTTCACCTTACTTTTTTGCATCTGAATGGTGTGATTGATATGATGATTTTTTGCACCAGGGAAACATGATTTTGTCACACTTTCATTAAGTACTCCCCTGATTACTGAGTCTCTGTTCATAATTTTCTCCTGTTTCACCATAATTTTTTCTTATTTGTTCACTTGGTCTTTATTATTACTTCGGACCACCTGCTTCTTTCTCTTCTCTGCCCTGCTAATCTCTTGGCACTTCTGCAGTTTTTTAATTTTGCGCTTTGTTCCACATAACATTCAAACATGCTATGTCTCTTAGGATAACATTCAAACATGCTATGTCTCTATTTATGCCCATTTCTTTCTCCTCTGTTTTCATGCCGCACGTTCAACATTTTTTATCCTACCATCGATACTGTTCACTCTACTAATATTTGCTGTATTTTTGTCACCTAAAAGGTACTCACTTTTGAAACATTTAATACACAGACTCTCTCTCTCTCTCTCTCTCTCTCTCTCTAGGTTCAA
The DNA here is from genome assembly GCF_054136105.1 of Typopeltis vanoorti. NCBI lineage: Eukaryota > Metazoa > Arthropoda > Arachnida > Uropygi > Thelyphonidae > Typopeltis > Typopeltis vanoorti. Next base: position 96,727,923 of record NC_143558.1, read on the forward strand.
TTTCCTTCCACATATCCTTTAATTTTCACGATGAATACATTTCACACACACTGCACTGCACAAGATCTCGCAAATTCAAATAACCCAACTTACCAAAAAAATACAAGGTTACTTATAAATTAAATAACTCAGTCAATCGCATACCAGTTTAAAGGAGGCCGATCTTGATTCTGCTTTTTGATCCCGGGTGATCTATCGATTTGATCTGAGTTGTTGTTGTTTTTCAGTGAGTTCAGACGTGTTTATCAGCGTTCCTTGTAGTAGTACAGCGTGAAGTTAAGTTTTGTTTTTAATTGATTTTAATGTTTAATTCAGAGTTATTTCAACACTGAAATTAAATAGTGATTATTTGATGCGCCACCAGCGTGCTCGAACATCAGAGCAGGTAAGACTTTTTCCTTTCAACTTCAAAAATATTTTCCAGGTTCTCTCCTGTTTCCCGCCCAGTACAACACTCGGTGGTTGAAGGGACAAGGCAGGTCCTTTCCCCCACTTCAAGTCTACATTATGGATTCACCATATGAAGATCTCTCCTTCAAGGAACTTCTCGCTATCTTTCGGCAAATAGGCAACATCTTGCACACAAAATGGCCAGGAAAGGTAGAAATTCACCAGATTATGGAGGTCGAGAATGAAGACCCTCGAACCTCCGAACTTTCTGCTCGCCCTACACATGACAGCGTCAATTCCACCGCTACAGCTGACACAGACGATAACGATTACCAAGAAGTCAGCTGAAAGAAGAGGAAGAAAGAGTCTCTTGCTGCAGAACAAGAAATTGTCGCTCAAATGGACACATCAGCACAATCTAGTGCAAGCACTGAGACAACTATACCAATACAGCCCAAAGAGAGGATCCCACCAGTAGTACTGCGATCTAAAGAAAAGTGGTCGTTGCTTGCAGAGACGATGAAGAAAAGCAACATCAAGTTCTCGTCAGCCAAAAACACAGATGACGGAGTACGTATACAGCCTGAAGGAACAACGGACTACCGCCAGTTAACCAGACTTATGGACGATCATAAATTTCCATACCATACTTACCAACTTAAGAGTGAAAAGAACCTCAAGGTAGTGATCAGAGGTTTGGTAGAAGACATAACAACAGACGAAATAGCTACTGACCTCAGATTACAAGGCTTGGAGCCAGTCAAGATTTCGCGAATGTATCGCGCAGACAAGCGTCCCATGCCTCTGGTCTTAGTAGAGATCAGTAAAGACCAGAGGGAAATTTACGATCTTAAAATAGTCTGCAACTTGGTCATCAAGACCGAACCACTACAAAGAAAGGCATCGGCTGGTCAATGCCATCGCTGCCAAAAATTTGGGCATGCGCAAATGCTATGCAGAGCAGACTACAAATGTGTGAAGTGCGGTGGCAACCATCCCTCGCACACTTGCGTCAAGCCAAAGACCACACCTGCTAAATGTGCGAACTGCAGTGGCCCACACCCTGCAAACTACAGGGGTTGCACTCTCCACCCATCCAACCTTCAAAAGCCTAGACAGGAATTAACTCAGCCCACTCAGACAAATATTATGAGATCCGTGCCTGAATTCCAAGGGCGGAAAGTTACACCAGACAAATCCTATGCTTCTGTGGTTTCCTCGAGTAACACTAAGGTACTCCCTACAACTAGCAGTCCAAATTCTTCAGCAATACTCGCTGCCTCACTTGGGGAGATGCTAATGGCCTTCAGCAAAACAAATCCAAGCCAGGCCGACACCAACAAATTCCTTCGGAATACTCAAGTCATCTTCTCCATGATTAATGACTAATCCGGCTTTAACATCAAATTCTATGCAGATAATATTCTGGAACGCAAACGGTCTCAACAGCAAAATTTTGGAATTACAGGAGCTTACAGATCATTTACAAATTGATATTCTCCTCATTAACGAAACACACCTACGTCCCTGCGATAATCCCAAACTCAGAAACTACTCGTTACTTAGAAATGACAGACTTAATGCCAGAGGTGGAGGCACTGCCATCTTTGTCAGAAGAAACATTCGCTATAATGAGACTAAGAAGATTACTACATCCAACCTCGAGGAGACGGGCATAGAAATTCTTACCAACAATGCAGGCAGCTTAAAGATTTTTTCTGTATACAACCCCCCTGGCAAACCTCTACTCCCCTCTGATCTCTCTCAGCTACTAGATACAAATGAAGCAGTAATTGTAGCTGGAGACCTCAATTCCAAGCATCCTTTATGGAACAGCAAAAGCTTTAATAACAACGGAATGATCCTCTATAACTTTTCCTTGAAGAGAAATATCGTTATTGCAGGCCCGATTGAGCCAACACACTACGGAGCGATCGGCAGACCTGATGTTTTAGATATTGCTATTTTTAACAATATTTCTCATCATTTCCGACTTCAAGTGATTGACGAGCTAAGCTCAGATCACAATCCAGTACTCTTAAGTTTAGGGGAGGAGCCTGAGCTCATTCCCAGCCATTCCCACACAAACTTTGCAAAATTCAAGACTAAAATGAACACTATCATAGACTCAGTACCGACTATTTCCACCCGTGAAGAAATTGACGCGGCAGTCAACAATCTTGAATCTAAAATACAGGCTGGCTTATCCGCAGCCTGCTCTACTTCTACCCCAGCTCAAGTCAACCTACTTCCTGCAGAAATCCTTGCTCTGATAAGGAACAAAAACAGGCTCAGACGCCGCTATCACAACACGCTATCTCCGCAAGACCGTCGAGAACTAAACAGAGCGTCCAACCTAGTCCGTTACGCTTTAAAAGATCACAGAAACCAGCAATGGGAAAGAAAACTCTGTTCTCTCAAAACTGAAGATAATTCTCTGTGGAAGTTGACTAAAGCTCTCCGTACAGATCGCTCTAACATCCAGCCCATTCACGGAGAAAGAGGCCTTGTTTACAGAGATAACGAAAAAGCGGAAGCGCTCGTTCAAGCCCTGCAACTTCAGTGCCGTCCTAATTATGCACAAGCGGATCTAGTCTTCATAGAAAAGATACATCGTAGGGTACGTTCTGTACTTCGGCGATCTTGTAGCTGTGAAAATATCTGCCCCACCTCACCTAAAGAGGTCTATTCAATTATTAGGAAGCTTAAAAACAAAAAAGCCCCTGGCCCGGACGAAATTACCAACAAAACAATTAAAGCCCTCCCACACAAAGCTGTCATGCATTTAGTAGCGATTATCAATGCAATTCTGAGAATTCATTATTTCCCCTCAAGATGGAAACAAGCCGATATTTTCCTTATTCTCAAGCCTGGTAAAGCGCCTCAGATGCCACAGAGCTATAGACCCATCAGTCTTCTATCATGCCTAGGAAAAATAGCAGAAAGAGTCATTCTCAACCGACTTAATGAGGAGGTGAATAAAAATCACATAATTCCGAAAGAACAATTTGGCTTCCGTACTGGACATAGCACTACACAGCAAATTCACAGACTGACTGAGTTCATCACTACAGGCTTTAACTGGAAACAGCACACAGGAGCTATCTTTCTTGATGTTGCAAAAGCTTTCGATACTGTATGGCACAAAGGTCTCATCTACAAATTAATTGCAGCCAACATCCCTCTTTATCTTACCAAAATTATTAACTCCTTTCTACAGGACCGTAAAATTCAGGTTAAGTTGCGTGGAATTAGATCCTCACTGAAAAAAATCACTGCTGGTGTCCCTCAAGGTTCGCTGCTCTCACCGCTTCTTTTTAACATCTTTGTTTCTGATGTTCCTAGCACATCACTAACCACTATAGCTAGTTATGCGGATGACATGGCTATTCTCAGCAGATCTCTCAGGCCTAATATAGCTACTCAGCGATTACAAACTGCAGCAACAAATTTAGAAGACTGGTTCAAAAAATGGAGAATATCTGTAAATGCCGATAAAAGCACTGCCATTCTTTTCACAAGAAGACAAGCATCTCATGTTGGAGAAGTTAAACTTTTTAACACAGCCATCCCATGGAGATCTAGCACCAAATATCTAGGCATTCAACTTGATAACCGTTTAAACTTTAACTCCCACATAGTTTATGCATGCAAAAAAGCAAACTCTGCAATAGTACAACTCTATTCTCTGCTCAATAGAAGAAGCCAAGTCAGTACTGATAACAAACTACGGATCTACAAAACAATTATCAGACCATCGTTAACTTACGGATCGCCGGCCTGGAGTCACACTTCCGCCACTAACATCAAAAAGCTACAAGTTATACAAAACAAGTGCCTCCGTATGATCTTCAACGCTCCGTGGTTTGTAAGAAATACTCTCTTACATCGAGATGCCGATATTCCAGATATTTCCACTTTCCTCCATAACAGTGCTGCTGCTTATTTTGCCAAAGCAGCTGTTCATCCAAATCAACTCATTCAAGAGTCATCTAATTATGACGAACACGATAGGTGGAAACATAAGCGCCCGAAAGCTGCTTTGCTTATCGATTCTGGTACCTCCGTACAACCCTAAATAGGGTGAGCCAGGTGCTCGCTAACACTTAATACAAGACTATTCCATACCGATTAAGGGATAGAAGTCCAAGGGACTGTAATCCATCAAGCCATATCAGGTTATCAGGTTATCAGGTTTACCAGTTTAAAACCAAAACTACAATAAATTAACCTAATATTATCAACTAAAATTTGAAAAAGTTACTTATCCTTCAAGAGTGCTAATAACCACTCTGATAACCACTACATTATATATAGGTGATCAAATCTTAATTACTAATACAGAAGATGTAACACAGTTAACTCTATACATCCTTAACAAGATTGCTATTAAATATGATAGCAATCTTTTCAAAAAATATCTTATGTGGGGGAAAAAATGTCATTTAAAGGAAGGGAACCAATAAGAAGCAAAATTGTTCTGAATGACAAACTAATTCGACTAGTTAATAATTTTATTTAAGCTGGTTGCAATATAAGCTACACTGAAGAAACAAAACATAAAATTAATAAATTCACTAACATTATACATGTGATTAATATCTGTAAAGCAAATTTAGTACAAAAATACAAGATTCAGAATATTCAATGTTTTAGTTAAACCTGTTATGTTATATTATGTAGAAGTGAAATGCAGACAATTTAAAAACAGACCAACAAAGAATAACAGAAGCAGAAATGAATATATATATATATATATATATATATATATAAAAGAAACACAGAAATTTAACAAAAATTACAACAAGATCAACATTCCAAACAGATAATTATAGAAATAGATTTAACATATGAACAGAATGTCACTGAAAAAAACTACCAAGAAGAGGATTAACTAAAGTATGAACCAAAAGGAAAAAAGAAAGGATGATGTGAAGTCAGAACAGGCCAGTAGGCCCAGCACTATGAAATGAAGAAGATTATTGGAAAGATAACATTAATGAAAGTTGTGGTAGGGAGGTAAAAGAAGCAAACATAACAGTTGGGTTACTGAGTGATCACTTTGCAATGGTGTAACAACCTGGTGGAAATGCTGCAGTGCCTTATGTGATGATTGTGATGATATGGAAATAGGAGTAGTTGAACTGGAGACAGTTACCATGGGAGGGGATGGGATACTGGAGTACATATTAAATATGCAAAGGAATTGGCACATTCTTGTATGTGCCAATCAAGTTAAATAGCTGACTAACTGTTTACTTAAATCTCAGTCCTACTAGGGTCCCGTGGGCATTGAAAAAAGGGCAAAATAGTTAAGTTGCATAAAGTAGACTCCAAAACAGAGGTTGCAAATTACAGATCAATCAGTAGTTCAGGAGTAGTCATAATGATATTGGAGAAGTGGCCTAAAGGAAAATTCAGGAATGGGTGGATAAGAATATGGCACACTATGAGTGCAGCATAGCTTTGTGAAGGGTAGGCTATAACTTAGTAATTTACTGATTAATTTTAATGGAGTGACAGTTGAGTGATGGTAGGATACCATATGGAACTCTGTTACATGAATTGGAGCAAATGATATGGATATAAGGGTGATATTAATAGATATCAAAGAGCAGCATGAATGAGAATTCAGAAAGTAGTTGACTAGTGGTGTACTGCAGTAGTCTGTGCTTGGATTGACATTATTTCATTTATACATTCATGACATAAGAAATGAAGTGAATAGGAATATTTGGTTATCTGCTGATGCAAAAGTGAGTAGCATAATAGTTCAAAAAGATGAAGAGAGCCTGAATGATTTAAATAGGCTGACAGCATGGGTTAAAGAATATCAGTGTAAGAAAGGTGCAAAATTATGCCTTTTAGGAAAATTACAAGCTACGTATTCATCAATTTCCTGGAGTACATTGATGGAACTGTACTCCAGGAAATTGATGAAGTTGGAGACATGGGGATGTTGGTGGTTAGGGAACTGAAGTTCAGAGGACATATTACAAAAGTATCCAAAAGGATTACCTAACTATTGAAAAGTAGAGATAAAGTATAAATCCTCTTTATAAGGCTTGATACAGCCAAGTCTGGATTACTGTACATAAAGCTGGTTAGCTTTGGTTTCTTGATGGATGAGGAAGTAGTGGCAAAGTTCCACAGGCAAATGACTCAGATGGCGAGTGGTCTGTGGAATGCTCACTGGAAGGATAGATTGAGGGTCAGTGATTTGTAAAAGGATTTTAAAGGATTGATGGACAGGAAATTTTTCAGTACTTGACTAAAGAGAAGAACAAGAACTTCCCAGGAAACTGAATAATATGAGTGTGGTTAAAAAGAGCATCATGACTAGACTTTTTGTTTGGAGAGTGGTGAATGAGTAAAGTGAGTTGTCTGTTGTGAGTGCTTTGTTAGTGAATGTATGAAAGGAGAGATATTTTTTAATTTATTTATATATTTGCATTACCCCAAAACCCTATTTTAGAGATCAAACATGGAAATTATTCAAGCCATTTCAGGACTAAAAACAGGGAAATGGTCTCACACTGGGTGATGAAAATTATCTCTTTATTTATTTATTTATTTATTGCATAACCTAGAAACTCTAATATAGAGAAAATGCTTAAAAAAGTTCTTCTGAACATGGAACTTTTTCAAGCCATTTCAGGGCTCAAAAAAGCAGATGTGGTCTAACATGAGGTGATAAAATGTATTGTCCACCAAAAGACAGTCCAGGCCAACCAGGTAGATGCCCATGTAAAAAAAAAAAAATAAAAATTATCCAAGCATCACTATTACAGAAGGTCTATACTTACCATTATTCAGACAATATCTGTCATAGTATTCCATGAACTCACCAACAGAGCACTCACAAATGACTGTAATATGCTCTTGATAACCATACTGTTCTACAACTTCCAGAGTTGATCTCTTGTTCTCTCATTTCTTGTCCTGTATTGAAAATTTTCTTCTGCATGAATTTTATAAAACTCCTTTAGCAATCCATGTTTCTATCGCATCATCTTTTTCGCTCATCAACTAAACTTTGTAACCCCATGCTTTCAATCTATTCTCACAAGGAGCATTCTAGACCTTTCATCATCTTGGTCATTTGCTTCTGAATCCTCTCCAACATTTCCTTGTCTCTAAGGAATGCAGACAACCAAATCTGTGCATGGTAGTCAATATGTGGAGGTAAAATTGGTAACATCTATTATCTCTATTTTTCAATATGTTCTTAAATATTCAAGTCATCCCTTGAGCTATTTTGTCCACATTTACATTATGCCCTCTGAAGTTCAACACCCTGCCCACTATCACCCAAAATCCCTAGTCTTATCAGTTTTCCAAAGCCCAGTTCTGTCAGTGTAATATTCAACTTGTAGTCTTTTCAGCCCAAAGTGCATAAATTTATACTGTCCTACATTAAACTAGCAGCCATTATTCTCTACATAGATGGTTTATTTAACTCATCATGCAGAATCTTTACATTGCCTTTATGAAACTATTGCCCTCCTAAGGTTTGTATCATCAGCAAACACCTGAATATCCCTCCTCAGATCATTACCTACATCAGTACACAAATTACATAGCACCATTTCAATACAGAATCCAAGAAACCACAAATGTTCATAATTTTCTCCTAAATTCTCTGCTACCCGCTAATCTTTAGTTGCCTTTAAGCAACTTTTTGAATATACATCTTAAACATCACTCCCGAGATACTGACAGAGCTATAAAGTGCTACTAATGTGCAAATGGCATCATTTTAGACTGCGATTTAAACATATGTTTGGTCAGAGGCAGTGCCACGTCAAATTTTGGTTAATTCTAACTATTGGCAGTTGGCAATCATAATACAAACCAAGAGTTCACTTTTTCTTGAAACCACCTATGTGGTGAGCTGAAGTAGGAAATTAAAGATAGTGTCAGAATAAAGCTACAATTATACTGAAGACAAATAACTGCAGTCCTGTTCAGGAACATTCGTAGAATGGACTGGTATTGCATTTAGTTAGTAAGCTGGGGGGTTTACAATGGTAATCAAAGAATTATATCTCAGATTATATCACTTACTTTATAAAGATGACAATGCCTAAATAAGATTTTAAAATATTATATTAAAATAAAGAATGAATCTCCAGATCATCTGAGAGATAACATCTGGCATGTCTCTCAGGACTGCAACAGTTACATGTATCAGATCTGATTGTAGTATTGGAGAATATTTATGTATATTATTTCTGGGAAAACTCCCATGTTACTCCTCATTATAAACTATTATAATTACAGCTATTTTGCTTGCTTCAGTTTAGGAGTACCCCTGTTTAAATGTCATTGGCTATTTACTCATGGATTCTTAGGGCATTATGAGTGTAGATGTACTAAAAAGTATATGTAGCCTAAGGAATAGAAAATTGCACATACCTTTTTCTGGGTGTTGTGGCTTTTCCTCAGTCTGCGATGTCGAAAACTGCAGAGTGTGAGTGGCGGGGGGGGGGGGGGGGTAGGCAGTTTGGTAGAATAAGTTAGAAAAACCCGGTTTTTTTTCGTAATATATAGAAACATATACTTTTATATAGGGTGGGGAAAAAGTGAAAGGGTTAATTTTTTCCCCTTTCCCCTTCCCCCCTCCCTATTTTAAAAAAATTAACCCTTTCACTTTTTCCCCACCCTATATAAAAGTATATGTTTCTATATATTACGAAAAAACCCGGGTTTTTCTAACTTATTCTACCAAACTGCCTACCCCCCCCCCCCGCCACACACACTCTGCAGTTTTCGACATCGCAGACTGAGGAAAAGCCACAACACCCAGAAAAAGGTATGTGCAATTTTCTATTCCTTAGGCTACAGTGTGTCCCAGGGAGGATGATAGCAGGGATGGCCTCTTGTGGGAATGGATACTTGGGAGAAGGGAGACAATGTCAGGTAAGACTGAGCCCAGTGGAGTCTAGAAGGGATAATGCTGGGTATAAAAACAATGGCATTTATATGCTGTATACTAATGCCAGGAGTATCCGGAATAAGGGAGAAGAATTGGTGGCGCAGATAGCATCAGCCTGGCCAAAAATTATTGCGATCACTGAGACGTGGTTGACAGAAGGGGATATAACAACAGGAATAGAAGTCGCTGGGTATAGCATTTTTCGCCAGGATAGGAGGGGAAAGCGTGGTGGTGGGGTGCTGCTTATGATAAGTAATGACCTATGTCCTCTAAGAGTGGAGAATTTGGAAGGTAGTGAGACAAATGATTTTGAGAGCGTATGGTGTGAGGTAGAGGTAGGCAGGACAGGATATTTAGTGGGGTGTTGCTACAGACCCAGGAGCACAGAGGATGGGGACCAGGAGATGTTTAGACAGCTAAGTTTGGCAAGTGCAAGAAGAATGATTGTTATGGGAGATTTTAACTTCAGTAGTATAAATTGGAGAGAGGAAAATGCATGTAACAATAGGGGAATGGAATTTCTAGAATTCTTGAGGGACAAATGTCTTAGGCAACATGTAACAGAGGGAATAAGAGGTTCAAAAATTTTGGATTTGGTTATAGCATCAGAAGAGTTGATAATAACTGAGTTGACGTCTCTCCCACCAGTTGGAGAGAGTGACCATATGGTTTTGACTTGGAAAATGAATAGACATGAAGGAGTATCAAAGAGACGGGAACTTATGTGGAATTATAAGGCAGGTGATTATAATAGTCTTAGACGTCAACTTCGGGAAGTTTCATGGAGGGAGGAATTGGAAGGCAGGGATATCACCAGTGCGTGGGAAATTGTGAAAGAATATTTGTTATCAGCAATGGTAAGTTGTATACCACGAGTGAAGAAGAGGGTGCAATTTGGAGTAAAGTGGATGACAAACAATATTAAACAGGAATTGCATGCGAAAAAGAGGCTATGGAAGAGATATAAGGAGACAGGTGAAGAGATGCATGAGGAATATAAGACACAGGCCAGAAGAGTGACTCGTGTGGTAAGGAAAGCGAAACTGGAATATGAGAGGAGATTGGCCCTAAGATCCAAAGAAAATCCTAGGGAATTTTTTAGCTATGTGGCCAGTAGGAGGAGAAATGACTGTGGAAGAATGATATTGTGGGATAAAAATGGGAATAGAGTGACTGATGCACAGGACATAGTGGAATTGTTCAATGAACACTTTATTGGAGTATTTCATCCTAGAGGAGTCAGTTTTAATGCTAGAGGGATAGGATTGGTACGAGGTCTGGAGGTACAGGAGGAGAGTGTGTTTCAGATACTGAGTACTCTGGATGTCAGTAAAGCTGTGGGACTGGATGGTATTTCGCCACGAGTTTTGAGAGAATGTGCTAGGGAATTGACAGTACCTTTAACGTGGCTTTTCAATGAAAGTCTGGCTTTGGCAAAGGTGCCCAGGGAATGGAAGGAAGGTAAGATAGTGCCATTGCATAAGGGTGGTAACAGACTGGAAGTGTCTAATTATAGGCCAGTCTGTGTGTCATCAGTAGTTGTTAACATCTTGGAGAAAGTAGTGAGGGACCGTGTACAGCATTGGGCAGATGAGGGTAATGTTATCTGTGAGAATCAACATCGATTTGTGAAAGGACGCTCTTGTTTTAGCAATATGCTAGCCTTTTATAATAAAGTTTCAAGAACATTAGATGAGGGAAAGGCATATACTGCAATTTTCTTAGACTTGGCGAAGGCATTTGACAGGGTGCCACATGATAAGCTGATATTTAAGTTGCAGCACATGGGTCTGGATGTCAGATTGGTCAACTGGATTCAGGATTGGCTGTCTGATAGGTATCAGAGAGTTGTGTATGGTGGAGCAGTTTCCAGGAGGCAGAGGGTTACAAGTGGGGTCCCACAGGGCTCAGTACTAGGACCTATATTGTTTAACCTTTATATCAATGACATAGTCAGTGGATTGCAGGGGGATATTCAGTTGTTTGCAGATGATGCGAAGCTTGGAAGGATTATTAGTAATAGTGCAGATGTGGTAGCCCTGCAAGAGGATTTAAATAAGCTAGATAGATGGGCAAATGAATGGGGGTCTCAGTTTAATGCAGCAAAATGTAAGGTCTTGAGGTTTGGGAAACATCGATGGGATGCTGCATACTCTATGGGAGGAGTTATACTGGAGGAAGTAGGGGAGACAAGAGATCTGGGGTTGATGATTGATAGAAACCTGAAGTTTAGGGGACATATTGCAAAGGTGGTGAAGGTAACACAGAGGATTGCTGCTATTATTAGAAGGACACTGACCTGCAGAGATAAGAGGGTTATCATTCCGTTGTATAAGTCTCTGATCAGACCACACTTGGACTATTGTTCTCAGATTTGGTCCCCAGGATTTGAAGGGGATAAATTAACTGTGGAAAGGATACAAAGACGGATGACAAAGATGGTTTCAGGACTGTACAAGGATAGTTATGAGGATCGGCTGAGAGAATGTGGACTGCAGAGTTTGGTGGATAGAAGAAGGAGAGGTGATATGATTGAGACTTTTAAACTGTTGAGAGGTGGTTACAGGGTTGACACTGGGGAGTTCTTTCGCTTGGTTGATCAGCAGGAAGGAGTGATGACAAGAGGCCATCCCTGGAAGTTACGAAAGGAAACTGTGAGCAAGAGGGTAAGGAGTGGTTTCTTTGTGTGGAGGGTGGTTGAGCCGTGGAATGCATTGCCTGATGGAGTGGTGGGAGCGAGAACGGTCAGTGGGTTTAAGGAGTGGTATGATAAACTTTGTGTTTCTCAGGGGGGGGACCTCCCCTCGATGAGTCTTGACAGACTTTATGTCTTAGAAAGGACCTCCCTCGATGAGTCTTTTGACTCCTTGGAGGCCTGAATAATAATAATAATAATAATAATAATAATATACTTTTTAGTACATCTACACTCATAATGCCCTAAGAATCCATGAGTAAATAGCCAATGACATTTAAACAGGGGTACTCCTAAACTGAAGCAAGCAAAATAGCTGTAATTATAATTGGAGAATATTATTATTATTGTTGTTGCTACTGAAAATGTATGGGGTTAAGGATCATTAGAGGAGGCTCATATCTAACTACTATAATAGCAATCATATCACATTTTAAATACACTGACTGACTGTACACTTGCAAAAAAAAAAAAAAATCAATCATACTCCTCAATCCCTTTCTCATCACCCCTAGCACAGTTTCTAGGGATGATCCTTATTCTTATTTCTCCCTTCCTCCTTATTTCATACGGAAGATACAGCAGAATTCCTTCAGTAGACTCCTCCACCTTTCTCAGCTTTTTCTAATAACTGAAATCTCACGTTCTGGATATTGCCTTCAATACTCACCTCTAAACTCTCTTTCTCTCTCTCTCCAACATTTCTTTAATTAACCTGGAATATACTTAATGAAAGTCTGATGATGATGATAATAAATGTTAAGATGTTTTATGTAATATTTTTGGTATCACCTGGCTAAAATACTGATGTTCTATATTTTTAAAATATTACTTGCCTGAAACCTGTAGAATGTGCCATCAGCCTTAACAGTAAGCACATGATCATCAATGGGAAAAAAGTACCCATGAGCTGCCATCAAATGAGCTAAGTGAAGAGCTTCAACTGAAAAACAAAGATCAAAAGTGCGAAAAAAAAAAAAAGGTAAGATAAACTGACTTGTGTTTATTTCTATTTAAAAGAATGACAATTTGTTATTATTCCTTAAAAAAATGACAATTTGATAGCGATCTTCAATGCTGAAGTTCTGAATATCTTTATAACTACAACTTTTTTATTTGTACAAAGATTTAAATTTAAGCACAAATTTTCAGACTTGATAAAAAATTTATGAATTAATTACACTTTGCTGAACTTAGATGATAGTAAATAAATAATAATAAAGTAATAATCATTCAATGATCACTGTGGTAACATGGAAATATCAAAATAGCAAAATGGAAACCACTAAGGGGGGGGGGGGGGAGATCAGAATTAAGCTGTTGATAGGAGCATCAGTACAAAAAGGTAATTTTTATTGTTTAATGAGTAGGGATATTGCATTAATTTATGCTAGATGTACTTTTCAAGAGAGTTGTGAGCGAGCTGTGCAGCTGTTTTGTGGATTTTTTTTTTTTTTTTCATGTATCTTGTTCATCATAGTAGTCCTTGTAGCTGTCATGACAGCTACAAAGCCCACTATGATGCCTGGAGCGACAGGAGAGAGAGAGAGAGGGAGAGAGGTGATTAAAAGCAAGAAAAAAACATGCAAAAGGTGTTCAGATTTAATGAAATGGTGTGACTGAGGAAAATGTAGCAACAGATGGATAGCTTTGACTTTTGTGTGTGTATGTAGCTTCAGTGGCATAGCTGGGGCGTCAAAGTGTCCATCCCAGGCAGCACTTTGAACCTTACCCTGTATGTCGTTTTGACTTTTTGTAGTATTTTTAGTGTGCATTGAGAGGGGCGGCAAAAGCTATAGCAACACCGGTGTGTGGCTCTCACAAATACCATAATACATTCTGTAATACATTCCTGCTGTTTGTAGAGGGGAAATCAATGCCATGTGATGAATGAGCACGGGAGAGAAAGTGGAAATGATTTCCAAAATATGAAAACATGTTTTGGAAATAATACATAGGATTTTAGAAGGAAAAAGGTATTGAAGTCGTAGCAAATACTGATAATAAGCTTATTTAAAAAAATCTATACATTTATCCCAAAGTTGTATTAAAAACTTATGGAAGAGCATGCCTTCATTTATAAAAGCTTCAGTCATAGGATCAGTTCTGCAAAAACGCGAATCTATTTTCCCATTCCCTATCAATCCTATCCGTAAACAGACAAATTCAAGTGCAGTGTTAAAATTTTCAACTAAGTTCCCGGTTTTCTAATATCAAAACTAATTAGCGCTGACAAAATCTGATTTATTCTTGAGATTCAGGAGTAAATTACGATTCGGCTGAGAAGGTACAAGTTGTCACGATAAGGGATTCCCCTCCCCCCTTTCTTATTCTAAACTACGCGAAGAATCAACGGAAAGACAAGAGGACCGACCTAGTTAGAAAATGGCGGCTCGCGTACGCGTATCAGTTTCGCGTTTTCATGAGTGTGATATTTTTGGATTTCCGAATGATATAAGGTAAGCGTTCTTCATTTTGTGAAATATTTGCTACCTATGCTGGTAGATCGATTTGATCTACGGGATATTTACATTGGGCTCTAGGACCCATTTCTCAAACTTTATTCTAACAGAGTTGTTGTCTCGTTGTCTCCGATCAGATATGTCAAAACCTCTCAATGAAGGCATATTCGAAGAAGTTTACAGAGAATTCCTAAGATTTGGAAAACTATTGAGCGACAACTGGCCAGGGAAAGTAAAGCTGTTAAAAAAATTCCCCCCCCTACAGCAGTCACAGAGGATAGGATGGATGATTTAAATGATGGAAGTATGTTGACTGAAGCAGAATTAAGACACTCCACGAATATAGAGGATGCTGCATCCTTGGATAATACTCCGCAGTTTTTGGAAGCCAACACAGAATTCCAAACGGTCAAAAAGAAAAGGAAAATCTCCTCTACTGCAGATACACCCAAAACAGTGGAGATAGAACCAGATAATGAAATTAAAGAAAGGGTACCCCCAGTCGTCCTAAGGGCCAAGGAGCACTGGACGTCCGTTGCATCCACACTGATATCTTCAGATATCACCTTCATTAAAGCCACAAACACAGAAGAAGGGATTCGCATACAATCTAAAACGTCATCAGACTACAGAAAAATAACCAAACTTCTAGACAACAACAACCTACCAACCACACTTTTGCACTCAACAGTGAGAAAAATTTAAAAGTAGTATTAAGGGGAGTAACTGAAACATTACAAATATAAGACCTCACTGCAGACCTCCAATTTAAGGGATTTAGCCCAATTAAAGTCAGCCGAATGCAGAGAGCTGATAAAACACCCTATCCCCTAATTCTGGTGGAAATAAGTAAAGACCAAAAACATATATACAATCTCCAAACCATCTGTGATCTATTCATAAAAGTTGAGGCATTGAAACATAAATCAACTACAACTCAGTGCCATAGATGCCAGAAGATTGGGCACGCACAACGATGCTGCAAGGCTGAATTTCGTTGCGTGAAATGTGGTGGCAAATACACATCAAATGAATGCCATAAACCCTGCACCCTTCCAGCAAAGTGTGCAAACTGCAGAGGACCACACCCTGCAAACTATAGGGGCTGTACAGCATTTCCCCAAAACCAAAAGATACAACTCAAAACCAGTAAACCTCTTCAAGAACACACGTCCTCCCATCAAACCATAGTCTCCACAACGGATGGAAGATCGTATGCTGAAGTTACAAGATCAACCTTCCAAAAAGACCCAAAACCAAATCAGTCACAGCAAACCAACAAACCTATCCTACTGAACATAACAAGCCACTTAGGTGAAATGCTTGCTGAACTCTGACAAACCAACCCAACTCAAGAAGCGAAGGATATCATCTTAAGGCATACACAATCACTCTTTATGGAAATTCTTAATGGATAAGTCTAAAAGAAAACCGAAATCGTTACAAATTGTTTCATGGAACGAAAATGGTTTATCTATCAAATTACAGGAGCTGCAGGAGTTTGCAGCAGAAACCCAGACATCATCCTCATAAATGAAACACATCTTCGTCCAAGTGACAAAATCAGAATTAACAGTTATAGCACTTACTGTACAGACGGATGCTTTGCTAGAGGTGGAGGCACTGCCATCTTTGTGAAAAGAAACACAAAACAAAATTCAATAGCTGAACCTCAAACAGAACACATGGAAACTACAGGAATAGAAACACATATGGAAAACACAAGCAGCATTACGATATATGCAGCCTACAACCCCACAAATAAAAAAACTCCTTGAATCTGACTTAGATGTGATACAAAATACAGGCAGAGTAGTGATTATAGCCAGAGATTTTAATGCCAAACATTCAGTCTGGAACAGCAGAAGCTCAAATATTAGCGGAAGAATACTCAACTCTTACACCACTTCAAGAAATATAACAGTAATAGGACCCACTGAACCCACACATTACGGAGCAACCGGACGTCCTAATGTACTAGATATAGCTATATTAAAATACATAGCGCACAGCTATCAGATACAAGCAATCAACGACTTAAGTTCTGATCATAACTCCATCATATTACAACTAGGAACCATACAAGATTTAACGGAAAACACCACCATATTTATAAATTGGAAACAACTTCCCTCAGCCTTCCAGGAAAACCTTGGTCCAATACCGCATATAACATCTGCCGAAGATGTAGAAAAAGCAGTGAAAACTCTTGAAAATCAACTACTGACAGCTATAACACAGGTAACAAATACAACCAAATGTACACCATCAAATAAACTCCTAGAGGATATAAAACGTCTTAACCAAGAGAAAAACAGATTAAGAAGACAATATCAGAGAACAATGGACCCAGCAGATAAACAAGCAGTCAATAGAGCAACAAACTAGGTTCGATATGCCCTAAAGGACCACCGTAACCAACTCTGGAATAACAAAATTCACCAATTAAACACAGAGGATCAATCAATATGGAAAATGATGAAATCACTGCGTTCAAAGCGTTTTACATTTCCTCCAATCCAAGTGAATCTAATGTTGTCTACAACGACGAGGAAAAGCTGAAGCATTTGCTGACAGTTTAGAAAAACAATGCAGCCCCAATTATATAAATACAGATATAAATTTCATAAGTAAAATTCACACCGAAGTGCGTAAAATAACTCAAAATGCCTCACTCCAATCCAATAACAAATCCGTGTCACCAACAGAAATATATGAGATTTTAAGAAAACTAAATAGCAAAAAGGCTCCGGGTCCAGATGGAATAACAAACAAGGTACACAAGTTACTTCCCCGCAAAGGGGGTTATGCATCTGGTAGCCATCATTAATGCCATCCTCCGGCTAAATTATTTCCTAGAGCGATGGAAAATTGCCGACGTTTTCCTAATTCCCAAACCTAGAAAAAATACACAGTTTCTTGAAAATTACAGACCAATCAGCCTTCTTTCATGCATAGGTAAGAAAGCCGAACGTGTTATTCTCACACGGGTTCAAGAGGCAACAGATATCAACCATGTCATTCAAGATGAACAATTCGGCTTTAGGAAATATCACTCCACAATGCTACAAATTTATAGAGTTATCGAACACATAACCCAAGGTTATGAATGGCACCAACACTCTGGCACAGTTTTCCTGGACATCACTCAGGCATTTGATAGAGTGTGGCATCATGGACTAATTTTTAAACTATACAAAGTTGGTATTCCATTACCACTAGTTCTACTTATCAAATCATATCTAAATAACAGAAAATTTTAAATAAAACTCAACGGTATTAGATCCACAGAGAGGAGAATCACGGCCGGACTCCCTCAAGGCTCTCTGCTATCTCCCCTACTCTTCTTCATATACATGGCAGATCTCCCTAAACTGTCCCCAGCTATCACCGCTCTATATGCCGATGACACAATCATTATAGCCAGATCCCTCCGTCCACACCTGGCCACAATCAAGCTGCAGAGAGCAGTCAATGAATTGGAGGATTGGTACACCAAGTGGCATATCGCAATTAATCCAAACAAAAGCTCTGCAGTATTTTTCACCAGATGAAAAGCAGAACCGAATACAAGCATACAAATGTTTGGTAAAATCATCCCTTGGCGTAATTCTACCAAATATCTAGGAGTTCATCTTGATAGACGTCTAAACTTCAAGTCATATATGGATAGTGTCGCCACTAAGGCAAGTCACACTATAGCACAGCTATATCCACATTTGAATAGGAACAGCTTCCTAAGCATAAGCAACAAAATCTTCCTTTTCAAATCGGTAATCAGACCGCAACTAACTTACGCCTCTCCAACCTGGGGTCACACGACTAAAAGCAATATCAACAGACTTCAGATAATACAGACTAAATGCCTAAGAATGACATTTAATGCCCCATGGTTCATCAGAAACATCCAGTTACATGAAGAAGCCAATCTTCCAGATATTAAGACCTACATGACAAATTCTTCACAATCACAGATAATCAACCAAATCAGCTAGTTCGACAGGCAGCGGACTCCAAGCCCTCAGATCGTTTCAAACATAAAAAACCGAAATCCTCTATTGCAAGAGAAAGCTGATACAGCCTCAATGCTCCCAGTGAGCGGTTAAATTACCACAATAATCTCACCACCCACAATCTAAAATCCAGATGAAGGGATAAACAGTCAAGGACCCAGTCCATCAACCAATTAAGTTCAAAGTTCAATCAGAAGGTGATATAGCCGATCTCGTACGGTGGATAGCTATAGTTTTTCGCTCTGGAAACTTGGGTCTTTTCATTCAACAAAATGGGCAGACTGGTCGAATACATTTGTCTGATAATACACTGAACTCAATGATGTGATAACTGCGTTTCAGTTGTAATTTCCCAACTTTCTAAATTATAGACAGAATTTATTATGAACTTGAACATTTTTTTGAGAAATAAAAAAGCCTGTGTAGCTCCGTGGATGTGGTGTTTGCATACCACGGCGCTTGGCCGCACGAAGGAAGATTTGGTTTCGAGTCTAGTCGGCGACTAGAGGAAATTTTTCTAAGCCTTTTTTCGACCAGTTCCCGAAATAGTCGATCTCTGGCACGGGCAAGCGGGTTTTTCCTCCCGGAAACTCGGGTTTTTCGTTCTGTAAACTCAAGAAAATCGACCGTAGAACCCACATTGTTTCAGACATTAAATATATTGTGTTAGGGTTAGGGACCACAAGATGGCTGCACATTTGAGCCGTCTCTCTTCACTGTGTACCACTTAATTAGTGATAGCCTTGGGCCATCTATCTCTGATTGGTACCAGTGGAGATTGAACTGCCCACTAAGTCTCCAAAAGTTAGATAGGGCTAAATGGCCTCGCCTACTCCCCGTAGACGGGAATAAAAAGGCGTTAGCTGATTTTTTTTTTTTTTTCATAATACAAGAAACTCAAATATCTAGCTATAACTTAATTACCGTCTCACTAAGAAAAAAGCAAAATTTTAAAACTTTTAAATGAATTAAAGTTGAATATATTGATGTGGACACAAACCGACCAAGGGAAAAAATTGCTATTTGCAGATCATTCTCACGTACTCATATTAACTGACGGTAATGTTTTACCTGGCACGTATTACCAGGAAGTTGTTTAAAAAAATACTTGAAGGATTCAGTGAAATACAAATCTGCAGCCATTTATCAGACAGAGGCATACATGTAAATAGACAAAGCCTTAATTATGCTATATATATATATATATATATATATATATTAAGGATACCAAGTAATTTTATAAACTTGGTTTTCTTACTCCTTCTCTCAAGTAAGCAAAACAATTAAGTTTGCGCCTGAACGTAGTTCAAGTCTAAAAGGTAGTGCAACACCAGGGAAACCCGTTGTAAAGGTGAGTAAAGTTCTCATCACTATTCTTAGTATTTCCCATAATGTAAAACACATCTCACTAGAAGATGTATACTGTTATACATTATGGGTGGGGGGGGGGGTCACTATCCAGACCGGTTTTAACCTTTTTTTGAGGTCTCCTCAGTGAGCAGCTAGACCCTGAAATATCAAGGTTTTTAGTAATACAGAGCCTTATCAACTTTACCTATACAAGTTAACATAACTTTACCTATAACAGTATACTTCTTCTAGTGAGATGTATACTGTTTTTCTAGAATAGAATAGGTATCAGAACTTATTAAGTTCTGATACCTATTCTATTCTAGAAAGTGATCCCACAACAGAACTTCATAACCGTACAAACAATCTTTTGAAATCAACTTCTGAACTTCCTAGACATACAAGACTATCTCTCCGCTCTCTCCATCCCCTCATTCCTCGTTTGTACGACCTGCCTAAGATCCACAAGGCTGACACTCCTTTAAGACCTATTGTGGAAGGTATTGACTCACCTATGTACAATCTCTCTAAATATCTTGCAGATTCTTTAAAACATCTAGTTGGCAATTCCTCCTCCTTCATCAAAAACTCTGAAGATTTCATCTCAAAAATAAAAAAAAAATTAAATCGCATAGACTCTGACAGAATGGTGAGTTTTGACATCGTGTCTCTTTTTACGAATGTACCTACAGATGAAGTTCTGACTCTTCTTAAGGACAAGGTTTCTAAGAAAATATTTGCTCTTCTAACTCACTGCATTAATTCCGGCTATTTCTGCTATGAAGATAAAATATATAAATAAACTGCCCATAGCTAGCGGGTTAGTTATGGGCAGCCCTCTATCCCCAGTCTTAACTAACATTTTTTAAAGAAGATTTTGAAGAGAGAGCTATTTCGATAGCTACTTTAAAACCTAAGCTGTGTTACGCTACATTGATGACGTCTGCCATATCTGGGAACATGGTTTAGAGGAACTTCAAAACTTCCTAAACCATTTAAATAATCAACATCAGAACATTAAATTCACATCAGAACTAGAGATTAACGGCGTTCTCCTCTTCTTGGATCTAAAGATCAGTAGATTACCTGACTGTCTTAAATTTTCAATTTTTCGAAAAACCACTCACACTGATAGATATTTGCATGGCTCTTCTCACCACTTCCCTCCTCAGAAACTGGGCATCATCTCCATCCTTGCCCATCGAGCAAGATATCTCACTTCCACAGAAGAAGACCTTCAAACAGAGCTTAACTTCCTGAAAAACACCTTCTTAAATAATGGATATTCATCTCGTAACATCACTAAACGTTTGAGACCACGCCAACAACCTCGACAAGAAGAGGAATCCCACCCTATCACTTATATACAGTTACCATTTATCAACTCTCTTACCCCAAAACTATTTAGGATATGAAGAAATTCAACATAAAGACTGACTATACTACTTTGGCAAAACTTCGTTCTTTTCTGAGACGACCAAAACCAAAACACAACGAATTGCATTTTCCTGGTGTTTATAAAGTTATGTGCGACTGTGGTCGACCTTATTTTGGTCAGACAGATAAATCTGTTTCACTTCATCTTGAGGAATATAGACGTGACATCTCCTACTGTAGAACACGAGCGAGCGCCCTTTCCAGTCATGTTCTCTTCTCCGCAAACTCTAATCTCGAAGAACGGCCACACCAAGTTGATTGGGACCACACAACCAATTTATATATATGCAAGGTTGAATTTGAAAGACGAATTATAGAATCAAAGTAAATAGTTCTGGACCCTTCACACTTGAACAACAATCTAAGCTACAATTTGCCTGATTCCCATAGCGCAGTAATCCAATCTGGCGCTCTAAAATTAGCTGTCACGCACATTCAACTCATGCCAACAGTAGCACACGGTCACCTATCAAATATGACTGTTACTATTCTGCTTCTTTTTATTAAGCTGGAAAGTCCATATTTTTTACCTTGTTATTTTTATAAGTCTTATGTTATTTCTTACTCACCTGAAAAAGTCGGAACACCGATGAAACTAGTCGAGATTTATTAAAGGTTTTTGTTATACTTTCTCGGGTTCTAGTCAGTTAAATTTTAATTTTATAAATATATATATATAAAATCTATATATATATATATATTTTTTTTTTCCCTCTCCCAAAATTATTAACGATATTGTTGAAGTATTGAGTTTCCGACTAGCAGTGAATAAAACTGCATTGGCAAGCGACTGAGGGCAGCACTATGCGCAACTAAACAATTGTCTATGATACTGTCAGAAATCCTTCTTTAATTCTTCCTGCATCTAATCATGGTAAGAAAGATGAATGAGCGATGCCGGTAGTGTGTATATACTACCAGATAAGACACTGTACGTAGCACACAATACGATGGCGCGAAGTTCACATCGCTTTGATTGGAATAAAAGGAGACTAGATCAACAACCATCAGGACGTAAATTATCTTGCTTAGGGAAATAATCAAGATTGCAATTGCATGGGCAATAAGAATCGATGGATAGATTAAGCAGTCCGAAAATTTAGCAACGATATATGAAAATAGCAACTCGGAATGTTAAATCATTAAAGAAGTTAAAAACAAATAGTTAAAAAAACATAAAAAATCCAACCCAAAATAATAAAAAACAACCCACCAATACTAATTTTTTACCAAAACAAAAAGTTTCCACATCCACTTCACTAACATCCGTGGCCTAAACAGCAATATAAATTATGTGCATCACCACCTTCAGTCATCTAAACTACTATTCCTATCAGAACCTCAACTGGCAACCTCAGCAGCCATTGTCTACCTCAACTGCCCAAATGACACATTACACAGCTCTTTCCGCCACAATGGCAGCACTTGTGCATTCATCAGAACAGACATACCAGAGACTGCTAATCCTTGAATCCCCATTGTTTGATCTACTTTGGATCAAAATTTTTCTGCCAAATCAACTTGCCCTTTTCATATGCTTCCTCTCTCGCTCTCCAAACTCCATCAACTACTCCGACCTCTTCAACTATCTCTTTCTAAAGCTCAACTTTCTGTAGTCGAAATACCCCAATAGTGAGGTCATCCTTCTTGGGGATTTCAATGTCCACAACTCATACTGCCTCCCCTTCTCCAGCTTCACTGACCAAGCAGGCAGGAATGCTGAGGTGTTTGACATCAGCAATGCAGATCATCAATCTTCCTACCAGAATACCTGACAACCGCCCATTCAATTTGCCAAAATCTTTGACCTCTTGCTAACAAGCTAACCTTCCAGGGGAGTTTGTTAGGAAGAGGTACAGTTCTCCTCTTGGTAACTTGGACCACAACCTCATTCAGACCTCTTTTGCCACAAAACAACCTTCGTCCAGCAGGTCACAGTCTCGTGTCCTTTCGCACTTCAAGAGTTCTATCTGGGAGGTCCTCGTTACTCATATTCCTCCTTTCCATAATCCAACTACTGCTTCGGTTCTTCTGATCTATACAACTGCTCAGACAGAATAATAGAAATCATTCTCAGGAATGAAGACTTTCATCCCCTATTTCACTCCAAATTATTCTCAGCCACCATTTCTCATCCATTCTCAGCCAAGTACATTGTTATCGGCTCTCCTCTTGGTAACTTGGACCACGACCTCATTCAAGTCTCTTGTGCCGCAAAACAACGTTCACCCACCAGTTCAGTCTCGTGTCATTTTGCACTGCAAGAGTGATACCTGGGAAGTCCTAGTGACTTCTATTCCTCCTTCCCATAATCCGACTACAGGTTCAGTTCTTCTGATCTAAAGGTGTAAACATCTGCTCAGACCGAATAACAGAAATCATCCTCTCAGGAATGAAGGCTTTCATCCCTTATTCCACTCCAATTTCTCAGTCACCACCCGAATCTTGGTTCTCAAAAAAGCTTGCCAATGTTGTAAAAGAAAAAACCTCTGCTTACCACGAATGGCTCAAGACCAAAACTTCAGCTGCTCTCTCTCTCTCTGCAGCTCACAACAGTTGCAAAAGAATCATCACCAAGTCAGATTCTGAAAGGACCAAATGCCGTAAACTCGTCTCCTGCCCAAATGACAGTCACTCCTTCTGGTACCTTTCCAAGGGCTCAACTTCTTCCCACCCAGGTTTCTATCTCACCTAAAGACAAGATCAGCTTACTGTCATCATTCTTATCTTTCAATTCCTGCATCGATGACCTGGAAAAGTTCCCTTCAGTCCACCATAGTCTTCCGACAAAAAGAAATTCGAATTATCCTTAATAACCTGAACATGATGGTATCTCACCTACTGTGTTAAAAATTGTGCTCGAGAACTAACACCTACGCTATTCGACTGGCATCTACCCTACAACATGGAAACAGATCCACATTCATCCCATCTAAAAGAAAGGTAATAAAAGTCAATCAACGAAGTACCGTCCAATTACTCTCACTTGTGTTCCCTCAAAAATTATGGAGAAGGTTATCAACAACCAACTGTTGAATCACCTAGAGACATATCAAGTAATCAATGACCAGCAGTATAGATTCCACCACTCGTGATCTACAGCTCATCTTCTTGCTTTCACTACCCACCTCTGGACTCAGACCATGGAGAAAATTTAAGAAACTAACATGGTTGTCCTCACCATTTTAAAGGCATTTGATCGGGTTTGGCACAGGGCCTACTTAAAAAACTGCCTTCCTCACTCTGTAACTGAATTGCCAACTTTCTCACTGGCCACTCAGTATGTGCCACAGTGAACAGTTTACTCTCCTCATATTTTCCTCCACCAATGCAGAAATATTCCAGGGCTCTGTTCTTTCACCCACTCTCTTCCTCTTGTATATAAACGACCTGCTCTCACAGATTTACATTCCTATTCATAGATGACAGTACACTCCATTCCTCCTTTTTATTCGACAAACCTGTTAGTCCTCAATATCTGCCATGACTAGGATGACCTGAACTCAGACCTCCTAGCCATATCCCAGTGGGACAAGGACAACCTTATAAACTTCAATGCCACCAAAACTCAGTTCTGTCTGATCTCTCGCAAGAAAGAGTTCTACTGAGATATCAAAACACAATCCAATCAGATTTCTTTTCTTGGACTGACCTGCGACTCTGATCTTTCCTGGCACAACCAAATTAGATTTCCTGGCAACTGTATCTTCTGCAGCCGCCGAAAAATTGACTTTTTCGCACAGGACAGTACTTTGCACACTACTTTATTGCTGCTATATTTGGGGTGGGGAAACAAAACCTTTCTAAGATTGATCGATTAAGAAGAGGCAATCCGGCTAATTAATGATCCTTCTCTCACAAACTTTCAGTTATTGCCTTGTGCCTCTTCTACAGATACTTTTGTGGACAGTGCTCTGTTGAATTGACCACTACTATTCCTCCACTCTCCTCCAAAAAAAGCCACTGCTAACCAACATCCTTTTATAGTCCGTCTTGAAACTAACCGAACTAACTTCACTGCTTCCTCTTTCGTTCCATCTACTTAGGTCCTTTGGAACAGTCTTCCCCAAAGATTACAAACCAAACCAGCTGTTCAAGTAAAAGGTGAACAGTCTCCTTTTTTTCCGTTCGTCTTGCTCAAGCACGGCACTGATGTGTTTGTGGCCTTTCGTGTATGGATCAGATATATATGAAATAAAAAATTAAGTAATTAACAAAAAAACATTAAACGGCTATAAATGCCTAAGTTCGATTCTCGTCATGATGGGGGGAATCTTTATATGGACGTTTTCAATCGAAGGTGAGTTAGCCGATCTCATACGGAGGTAGCAGGGTTTTTCTCCCGGAAACTCGGGTTTTTCATCCCGCATACAGACAAATCGGTCCTTCAGAACACACGCAATTTACAGACAAAAAAAATACTAGCTGTGGTAGTGGCCAGTAGATGGCACTGAAGGTGATGAGTGGTGAGAGAGGTTCGGTGTAGTGGTGGATACAAAGAGTTGTACAATAGGTGCCCTCCCGCGATGAGTCTTCGGACTCCTTGGAGGTGTCACGAATAATAATAATAATAATAATAATAATAATCATCATCATCATCATCATCAAATTCCTACTATGTACCCTCAAGGGGTGTACAAGATATGACAGTACTACATGAAAAAATTACATCATTACTAACTTCCTATCTACAATTTTCCTCCAAATCAGTCTGTTACTTGTCAAGACTCCAACATTATCAGATCTTATATTTCTATCGTCTAAGGCACTTTGTACCGTATCAATCCACCTATATCTTGGTCTTCCTCTGGGTCGTTTTCCTGCCAACCTGACAGACAACACTTGTTTTGCTAATCTTTCCTCTCCCATTCTATTTAAGTGACCATACCACCTGAGATTAGCTCTGCTAATGCATTCCTGGATGCTGACAATGTCAAGTTCTTTCCTAATATCCTCATTTTTAATATGATATTGCCATTGATGCCATCTGTTCACGCCTCTAATCTTTCTCAGGACTCTCATATCTGCGGTCTCTAGTCTTTGGTCAAGTGTTTTACTTCTGACCCAGCTCTCAGATCCATAAGTTAAAACTGGTTTGAACACTGTCTTGTATACAGCTAATTTAGTGTTCCGACTAATTTCTCTCTTATTCCAGATGAATTTATTCAATTGACTTCCCACCATACCAGCTTTGCTAATTCTGTTGTCTATTTCTATATTTAATTTACCATCTTCAGTAAAAATTGTGCCTAAGTAGCTGAAATGTTTTACTTGGTCCACAGGTTCTCCATTCACAACACAGTTGACATTTTCAATGATTCTGCCTATTTTCATTGTCTTTGTCTTTTTATTGCTGACCTTCATACCATATCTATTACAACAGCTATTCAATTTAGTCAGAGAATCTTGCAGACTTGTAGCAGATTTATTTAGAAGTATATCATCAGCATAAAGCAAAGAGCTGACATTAACATCTCCAATTTTGATATCAGGTTTAATACCACTTTCCTTTATAATATGATCCATATAAATAATGAATAACAGAGGGGATAATGCACATTCTTGTCTCACACCAGATTTAACATTAAACCATCTTGCTGTACTTCCTTCAATTCTAACTGCTGACTTACAACTCAAATAAAGACTAAGTATTACTTGATATAATGCCCCATTGACACCATATAACTGCAGCGTATTGAATAGCTTCTCTCTTGGCACCTTGTCATATGCCTTTTCCAAATCGACAAAACTTAAATACAGATCTTTGTTATATTCCCATGCTTTCTCGACTATTTGTCGTAAAGTGAGGATCTGATCCTGACAGCCTCTATTTGGCCTGAATCCAGCTTGTTCTTCACCAAGCTTTTCTTCCACAATTCTTCTCAACCGTTTCTCAAGTATACTGGCATAGATCTTGCCAAGAATACTCAGTAGGGAAATACCTCTGTAATTCTCACATTTAGTTTTTTTTCCCTTTTTATATATGGATAATAATAATAATAATAATAATAATAATAATAATATATGGATGTTTTTGATAGCCTGTGGAAATGCTAGTGGCGGTAGTGGGCGGTAGATGGCGCTGGTATAGTTGCGGTTAGTTGTAATTGGTGGATGAGTGGTGGGAACAAAGAGTTGTAGAGTAGATACCCTCCCTGGATGAGTCTTTGGACTCCCTTGATGTGTCACATAATAATAATAATAATAATATATAACGATAATTCCTGTTGGAATTATCGTTATAACTGGATTTAACAGCATAATTTGAGAGCAGACGATACTAAGAATTGAGAACCAAGAGAGCCAAACAATATTACGAATATGCAAAAGATTTAACGAACCAGTCCTATTTAAAATGGAATTAAATTAGTACAACGTTGTACAGATAATGAAATGAGAATAAATAATATAAATAATACACTTTACCAAGACCTTACGAATGTACATGGAGAACCTTAGGAAGCTTATTCGCAATATGCCTGAAGAAATAATTCACATTAGAGGCCTAAGCATTACTTACTGAATTGCGATTCTGAAGAAAGAAAAAAAAAGTAACTACAGATTAACGAGTTAAAATTTAAAACATAAAGTTGAATGTGGAACTATAACAAAAGTGTTACATCTCTGTAAATATTTAAAGATATCTTTTAAAATGACATGTAACAGAGAGAGAGAGAGAGAGAGAGAGAGAGAGAGAGAGAGAGAGAGAGAGAGAGAGAGAGAGAGAGAGAGAGAGAGAGGGGGGGGTAAATAGAATGGATGAATTCTTAGTGAAGTTGGACTTCTATTAAGAAAAAAGTACGGGGAAAAGAAGCTCTTTTAGCACATCTACAATGCAAATCTCACTAAGAAAATATTAAAAACCAAGCAAACTTTTCCTACAGAGCATCAACCACCACGGTCCTCAACTCCGATCTCCAAGCCATCCTCCAATAGGGTTCAGATAACCTCATAAATTTCAATGCCAATAAAACCCAGTTCTGTACTATTTCCCATAAAAAAGAACCATTTTTTCCAAATACCCTTTTTAATGATACCCAAATCTCCAGACAGTTTCAGATCTCACTCCTTGGAATCACCCTGACATCAAACATCTCCTGGCATAAACATATCCCAAACATCGCATCCTCACCCTCAAAAAAAACTAGAATTTCTCTTTCGCTCAAGACGTTACTTCATCCCAGAACAGCTATTAACATTATACAAGTCACAAATCCGCCCGACTATTGAATACTGCTCTCACATATGGGGTGAGGCCCCAAAAAAGCTCTCTCAAAATGCTCGACTCAATACAAAGGAGAGCAATTAGACTTATTAATGATCCATCCCCCCCTCTTTCACACATACGTATGGTCTCTGCAGTATATGTATATTCTAAAAATATTTCAATGGGAAATGTTCATCGGAAATATCATCAATAATTCCTCCGCTCAGTACTAAACTCATTGGAACACGTACAGCTACTGCACAACATCCCTTCACAGTTCACCTAGAAACAAACAGAACAAGTTTCTTTTCCTCTTCCTTCATCCCTGCAACTGCTGCACTGTGGAACAGTCTCCCACCTGCTGTGTTTCCCAACGAATACAATTTAAAGTCATTCAAATCAAATGTAAACAAATTCCTCCTTTCCCAACCCACCACCCATACACGGTACTAATGTACTATAGGTTGACCAACCAACCTCCTGTGTATGGGCCCAACATAAAAAAAAAAAAAAAAAAAAAAAAATCACCTAGCGCCTTTTATTCCCTAATATGGGGGTAGACGAGGCCTATTTCCTATTTCGTATATAACTATATTAAAATAATAATAATAATCGAAGAATTTTTGTGGTACATAAAAGCAATAATCAGATTAATTAGAAACCAAAGAACTGAATTTTAGAAATAACGTGACAACAAACAAAATATGATTCAGGAAAAAAAAAAAAAAAACTGAAATAGATAAACAACTAGAATAGACAAATTTTAGAATAAGGTGTAAAAAAATAACATTTCACATACACAAGCTGTTAAAAAAATAAGTGTTTTCTAAATATCTATTACCCATGGCTGGATTTATGCATAAACTGGATAAACTACAGCTTAGGCTCTCACATCATTACAAGGGCCACAGAAAAGCCATAAAACCTAATAAAATTTAGACAGTAGCTGGCCTCTTAAAATTTATAGTTTAGAGGTCGCAGCAACCTTAAATTTAACTCTGCAAAAATTACAAAATAAATGGAGGGGAAATATTACTCTGTGTGTGTCCTCTTATTTGTACATATAAGAGTGACGAATGTGTCGGCAGACTTCTACTCCCTTGTTCCTAATACTAACTGACATTGCTGTCTGAAATAGCGCGGTTGATATTTTTCTCCTCAGTTGGACAATTAAAATCCCGTTTGCCGTCACCAAAGATCAACTAACTCGGTAGCCGGCTGAAAAAAACTCGTTAGAGGCAATTAGAATTGAATCTGTAATGGCCATCCTATCTAGTGTCATGTAAATTATTCAAGGCTACTCCAATACTTCATGTGCTTTATAGATCTACATAGATCATTTCATAGTATACTATTACAAGATAGCTTAAATATAACTGTGAAAAAAATAAATAAAAACACAGATGGTGAATCTTATGAAAGATATTTATGCAGATGTATAATAAGACAGTGCAATAATGAAACTAAGAGAAATTGAAATAAAGAACAAAGTTATGACGATTCGTTAATCTACTGTTGACTTTAGTATTCTAATGGGTGAAATCATAACAAAATTAATCAATGATTATTTTTAAAGGAATGAAAGATAAAATAAAATTTACAAAGAGAAGTGTTTTGCTGAACAAATATGCCAAAATATAGTTTGAAAATATCATCAGACAAAAATACTTGCAATTATTAGAAACAGACAGAAGAGGAGATTTTAAATACTCTAGAAGTCTGATTAAATCAGTAGAAATAACAGAAATTGAAGTAAAAGAACAATCGCTTTAAATTCATCGAACATTTCTGAGTGCTCAACTAGAAGAATATGGAAAAATAAAATTTAAATATTGTAACTCAGACAAGTATATGTAAAAGTATAATAAGACCGGTTTTCACTCAGGCGTCTGAAGCAAGAAACAGTTAAGATCAAACAGCTAAATACTACTACACCAATGAAAACATTTGAAAAATTCTCGAAAAACAACTGAAGTAATGGTAAATTCTTCTCCCACTTACTACATAACCCCGGGTAATAAAAAAATTTGATTTCATTTTCATAAGCAGTTCACATAAAGTTAACGTCTTTATGTATGTGTAAACAGACAAAAATTGTAAAATAAATAAAAATAAAAAGACATCTGTTAATGATTAATGTCGCCAAACAATGTTATTATTATTGTTGTTGTTGTTCATAAGCTGTTCAGAGTCGTCAAACATATTTTCTCCTTCTTTGGAAATCGTCAAATCTTCTTGAAAAAGCCGTAATCCTGATAAATGAATAATAAACAAAACTAGTTTTGAACAAATCAATAGAACGCAGCTATCAGATTTAAAGAACACGAATCTCACATCAAATTGAAGCAACATGAGAAGTTGGGCTTCACTAGGTACATTGTCCTGACAGACAAGAGGTTTCGCTGGAAGAAGACTAAATCAACTTTCGACCTAAAGAGATAGCTTTAACCTAGAAAGATTTATGAAAGAGTTAGCAGTGTCTGAATAACTTTTCTAATTAAACCGTAATTTAATAGAAATCTGGATTATATGGCCAATTCTTTTTCACCATTAAGCTTGCGAGATGTTCCGGGCCATGGTTTACCTATCGTTCTAGCCACTGCTAGCGCTAGGGTCTTTGTCGCCCGCATGCAATGTCTATCTAAGCGCCCCTGTAACTATCCGGGCGTGTGTGGTTCTTTTACGATAATAAAAATTTTAAATATTTGAAATTTCTTAAATAAATTTTGACAGAACAGCTACACGTTGGTTCGCTAAATGTAACGAACCAGAGGTGTTGACTAGTCAGGAAAATCGTTAAAAACCCGAATATTCAAAAAATTCTCAAAAATTAAAGCAAATTTTGATAAAGCCACTTCACTTTAATCGTTGAATATAATGATACAGGGATTATAGCCTTTTAACCGACCCGAATCGCTAACAAAATTAAAATTAATTTTAATTAAAGTTAAAATTTATTTGAACTAAAGTTTAAAATATTCTTTCATTTTACAAGTTACTAAATTCTTAGTAACTTGTAACAATTTTTTAATAATTTTTATAAGTGGAACTATCTTTTAGGAAAATAAAAGAAACTCAAGATAGATGAGAAAATAAGAAAAGAATTCAGAAATAATTAGAACATTTAATATAAGTATTCGAAAAATAAAATCTTCACAGAATAACAGAAAATAAATTAAATTACATAAATATACTTGATATTTTTTTATTAAAATTTTACGATTTCTGATTTCATATTCACAAAATTAGAAATAATGGTCTTAACGTCTGATTCCGCACATATATCATTTTCAATAGCTATCAACGCCAAACTAACAAGCCTATTTTGTGACATACTTGTTCTTAGGTAGGTTTTAATCAATTTCAACTTGGAAAAGGAACGTTCTCCGCTCGCTACACTAACAGGTAAGGTTAATAGTATTCTTAAAGCAATTGAAAAGTTAGGGAAAGATAAATTATTGGACACAATAAAATTAAGAATATCGAAAGAGTTTCGAATATTTAAATTATCCTCCCAAAAAATATCCCGGAAAGCAAATAACTCGTCATATAGTTCTATTGCATTTACGTCTCTTTATTGTCGCCGTCCTTCAAGAGAATCTCTAAATCGTCATAATGTTTTCGTAAATCTTCGTTGTTAATTTGTAGTAATCTATACAAGAATTGAAATTATCATAATATGTTTTTAGTTGTTCAAAACGTTCTATTAACGAACACAATGCAACGTATAGAAATGTATAAAACACATTCACTGTAATTTATCTTCTGGCGATTGTGGCGTTTCGTAATGAAGCTCGTAGTCAAATTATCGTGTCTTTTTTCGTCGTCGAACTTCCGTATACCAGTTTTAAATTCTTGTTCTCCATCCACCACTTCACTCAGTTCTTTTGCCGTTTTAGAACTTTTTTAAAATTTGTATCTGATCGACACCCTTGTAAGAATCTTTTTAAGTTTTCGATAGATTCTAAAGCAAGTGTATTGTTCATATTTTTGTCTTCTTATTTACTTCATTTATGTAGTCCACTTGCTGTATGGTGCAACAAGAACTGCAACTCTAATAACATTGTTGAAATAGGTGCTGCATTGCAGTAGCATTCGACGATGATCTTCGGTGAGGAAGACATATCTTGTGTACCCTGGACTCTGCAACCTATGAATCCAGGGACATCTTAATCTGAAATAATTTTTCTGCACTTTCGCTGTACTGTTGACGTTAAGTGTGGCAATGTTCCAAGCCGATTAGCCTGTATGAGGTATTTGTGTCTTTCCCTAACGAAGAGAATCTACTTTCTGCTCTTTTACAGTTTCCAGAAAGTGGTTCGGCCAGTTTGCGCTGTTCTGTGTTAAGTTTGACTGCTCTTGGCTGTCAGCAACAACCACCAATACTCAAGTGTCCTTTCATACTGCAGTACAATGGACATAGTCCACTGTAAATGAAGGTGATCATAATTCAATATTATGGCCAAGTAAGTAGAGTAAGATTTTTTTTTTTTTTCCAAGTCCTGAAAAGTGACAGTGAACTGATATCCCGAAAATGTGATATCACTACCAGTTCCTTCATTCGGTATCGATAAAAAAAAAAAAAA